>NC_091282.1:590474676-590785510 GCF_032444005.1 Ranitomeya imitator
GAGTGCATGCGGTGCCGCACTGACGAACGCCACTAACCACCCAGGCTTGGGTAAGGAAAGCACAGAGGAAGTGCACGGCGCCGTACTGGCGGTCACAGCAACTGGACGCTGTAATGTGTGATTAGTGCTGTAGGCTAAGTCGGGCGCTAAAAAGCAACCATACTCCTTCCGCGAACAGACATTCAATAGGGTAGGGGTATCCAAGGACGACTTGCACTCACAACATACACACATTAACAATTGTACACTAGCGCATGGCCGTGCGGTCATGCGCAGTTTATATAGTTGCAGTACAGGAAGTGGCCACAGAAACTTTGCCCTTCCAAGACCTGCCAAGAGGACCAATGGAATGTGCTGCAGAGCCTGAGCACATGACCCTCGATCTCCAACGGGAGATCTTGCCCTGGGCATGCTCAGTGTGTGCAGACAAGGACTTAGTCCCAGAGAAGTCCGCTCGCTGCTGACCAGCACTGGCTTTAATGGCAGAAGCTGAAGAAGCAGCAGTAACTCTCAGTACAGAGTGAGACTGAGCAAGACGCTGGGACCGACGTCCTTGCTGAGCAGACTCCACTGCGGCTGGATGAGAATGGGAGACCGCAGCGGAGATGGCTCGAGATTCCCCCTGTGCAGAAGTGGGAACTCGAGACCTAACATTACCCCCCCTCCTAGGGCCCCCCCCTCCTTGGGCCTCGCTACGCTCGAAGGCAGCAATGAGCTGTGGGGCCCGAATGTTTTCAGCAGGCTCCCATGACCTGTCCTCCGGGCCATAACCCTTCCAATCCACCAGATAGAACTTTTTGCCGCGTACCACCTTGCACCCCAAAATAGCGTTCACCTCGTAATCATCCGTAGACGAACCCGTTGTCCCGGCAGATGACTCGGAAAACCAGGACATGTATACGGGTTTCAAGAGGGACACATGAAAGGTGTCGGTGATACCCAAGCGTGGAGGAAGAGCCAAACGGTAGACCACAGGATTAACCCGTTCGAGAACCTTGAAGGGACCCAAGTAGCGAGGAGCAAACTTAGTGGACTCAACTCGCAGCCTGATGTTACGGGCGGAGAGCCACACCAAGTCGCCAGGAGCAAAGGTCGGAGCGGGGCGCCGATGAACATTGGCGGAGGACCTCATTCTCTCCTTGGAGGCCCGAATGGCATCCTGCGTGCGGTCCCAAATGTCCCGTGCCTCCACAGCCCAGTCTGCCACCCTGGAGTCAGCAGAAGACACAGGCATGGGCACAGGAACACGCGGATGCTGGCCGTAATTTAGGAGGAATGGAGTCTGACCGGTGGAGTCGGCTACGGCATTGTTAAGTGCAAACTCTGCCCACGGTAGCAAGGATGCCCAGTCATCCTGCCTGGCAGAAACAAAATGTCGTAAATATGTGACCAAGGTCTGGTTGGCCCTCTCTACCAACCCATTCGTCTCGGGATGATATGCCGAAGAGAGATTTAACTCAATACTGAGTAGACGACAAAGCTCTCTCCAGAATCGAGACACAAACTGGGGACCCCGGTCACTAACAATTTTGTCTGGCATACCGTGTAGGCGAAAGATATGCTTGACGAACAAGACAGCCAACGCCCGTGCAGAAGGTAGCCGTGAAAGAGGCACCAAGTGCACCATTTTGGAAAAATGGTCAGTGATCGCCCAGATAATGGTGCAGTTACGAGACTTGGGTAGGCCCACCACAAAGTCCATCCCGACCATCTCCCAGGGCCTGTCCGCCACCGGCAGAGGATAATGCAAACCCGCTGGCCGATGCCGAGGAGTCTTGTTCTTGGCGCAAGAGACACACGCCCGAACATACTCTGCGACATCACGAGCCATATGCGGCCACCAGTATGTCCTCGCCAGTAACTCAGATGTCCTTTTGGTACCAAAATGTCCACCCACCCTGGACGAGTGTGCCCAAGAGAGAACCTCCGGTCGCAAAAAGAATGGAACAAAAGTCTTGCCCGGGGGCACAGACTCTAGCGAAACCGGGGCCACAGTTCTCAAGCTCTCGGTGGGGACAATAAGCCGAGGCTCCTCCTCCTCCTCCGCAGATGACACAACGGAGCGAGAGAGAGCGTCGGCCCGAATGTTCTTCTCCCCAGAAAGAAAATGGAGGGTGAAATGAAATCGGGAGAAGAATAAGGACCATCTGGCCTGGCGAGAATTCAATCGCTGGGCTGTCTGCAGGTACACCAAATTTTTATGGTCTGTGAAGACTTGGAAGGGAAAACGTGCTCCCTCCAAGAGATGTCTCCACTCCGAGAAAGCCAACTTCATGGCTAGCAACTCCCTGTCCCCGATGGAATAATTCCTCTCTGCTGGTGAAAAGGTCTTGGAGAAAAAGAAGCAAGGATGCTTCCGACCTTGAGCATCCTTTTGGAAGAGGACTGCTCCAGCACCAACAGAAGAGGCATCCACCTCCATGATAAATGGCTTATCAACATCGGGGCGATGTAGGATGGGAGCGCTAGCAAAGTGTGACTTTATAGAGTTAAAGGCCTTGGAGACCTCCTCAGACCACAATTTGGGATTCGCCCCCTTCTTGGTGAGGGCAACCAAGGGAGCTACCAAAGTTGAGAAGTGCGGAATGAACTGGCGATAATAATTAATGAACCCCATAAAGCGCTGCACCGCTTTAAGAGAATGGGGTTCCTGCCAGTCCATCACAGCCTGTAGTTTATCAGGATCCATAGCCAATCCCTGGGCAGAGATGATGTAGCCTAGGAAAGGCAAGGACTCCTGCTCAAACATACACTTCTCCAACTTGGCATAGAGGGAGTTTGCCCATAGGAGGTCGAAGACTTTGCAAACATCTCTCCGGTGGGAGTCAATATCTGGAGAGTAGATGAGAATATCATCCAGATAGACTACGACCGAGGTGGAAAGCATATCCCGGAAGATATCGTTCACAAAGTCTTGGAAAATGGCCAGGGCATTACAGAGCCCGAAGGGCATCACCAGATATTCATAGTGCCCATCCCTGGTGTTAAAAGCCGTCTTCCATTCGTCCCCCTCATGGATGTGAATCAGGTTGTAAGCACCCCGCAGATCTAGTTTAGTAAATACCCTTGCTCCCCGAAGCCTAACGAAGAGCTCAGATATCAAGGGCAAAGGATACTTATTTTTAACGGTGATGGCATTAAGACCCCTGTAGTCTATGCATGGACATAGTTCCCCATTCTTCTTCTGCACGAAGAAGAACCCTGCCCCAGCAGGTGACACTGACTTCCTAATGAATCCTCTTGCCAGATTTTCCTGGATGTACTGTGACATTGCCTCCGTCTCCGGGAGAGATAGCGGATAGACTCGACCCCGGGGAGGCTCAGCACCAGGCAAGAGATCAATAGGACAGTCATAGGGGCGATGGGGCGGAAGGATCTCCGCCGCCTTTTTGGAGAACACGTCTGCATAAGACCAATACTGCTTGGGGAAAGATCTGCGGGTACCTCAGTAGTAGCAACCTGAACGCACTCCCTCTGACACCTACCCCCACAAGATTCGCTCCATCCCAGGATTCTACCAGAGGACCACTCGATATGAGGAGAGTGGTACCGTAGCCAAGGTATTCCCAACAGGACCTCATCAATTCCCTCAGGAATGACGAGCAGAGATATAATCTCCTGATGAGATGGCGACATGGACAGAGTAAACGGGATGGTCTGGTGTGTTATCTGTGAGGGCAGTGTCGACCCATTCACCACTCGTACCGTTACTGGTTGAGCTAGCATAACCAGGGGTATTGCGTGACGTTGGGCGAAGGCAGAAGACATAAAATTGCCCTCCGCCCCAGAATCCACGCAGAGCTCTACTGAGTGGGAGAATGAGCCTATAGTAATTGTCCCCTTAAAGGACAATTTAGAGGCAAACATCGCCGTGTCTAGTGCACCTCCACCTACTACCACTAGACGCTGACGTTTCCTCGACCGCTGAGAACATCTGATGGCTAGATGTCCCGACTGCTGGCATACATGACAGACCTTGAGTGCACCTGCGGTCCGGGACTTAGATCCCGCTTGTGACACTTCCCTGGCCTCATGTGACTCAGGAACCAGAACTGGAGATTCCAGAGGTTTGGCGAAGGTAGGAGCCAGCCGAAACCTCTGCCTACACTGGGCTCGCTCTAACCTCCGCTCGTTAAAACGGAGGTCAATTCGAGTGGAGACAGTTATTAACTCCTCCAGTGTGGCAGGAATCTCCCTAGTGGCCAGAGCGTCCTTAACGTGGTCAGCCAGGCCCCTCCAAAATATGGGGATAAGAGCTTTATCCGACCAATCCAGCTCAGAAGCTAAAGTGCAGAATTGGACGGCAAAATGACTGACCAAGGACTCACCCTGAGTTAATGCTAGCAGTTGGAGCGCAGTATCATGGGTGACTTGAGGTCCTAAAAAGACCTGTTTCAGAGTGCTCAGAAACAGCGGAGCACTCTGCACCACATGATTGCCACGCTCCCACAGCGGCGTAGCCCATTCCAACGCCCTGTCCGACAAGAGAGACACAAAAAATTCCACCTTAGCCCGCTCTGTGGGAAAACGTGCAGCCAGGAGCTCGAGGTGAATAGAGCACTGACTCACAAATCCCCTACAAAATTTGCTATCACCAGAAAATTTTTCTGGCAGCGGGAGGCGAGAAAATGTCGGAGCAGGGGTGGCAAAGGACAGGGTTGCTGCAGCCACGCTAGCAGCCTGTACAGCAACTGCGGTAACATCCACAGCTGAGGTTGCGCTCTCAAGAGCCGCCAACCTACCCTCCAGCTGCTGGATATACCGCAAGGATTGCTGTTTGTCCGTCATTACTAGCCAGACTCTGGCGCTAGTGTAATGTTAGGGCTAGCGGAACGCACCAAATAATAAGACAGATAGAGTATGGTGCGTTCGCAGCCCGGGGTCCACCGTGCAGAGATGGAACCTGCTGCCAAGTAATGACGGACTATATGGCGGTACTCATAAGTATACACACGTGGGTTAAACTTCACCCAGCGTGAAAGAAGCGATCCTGTTGCGTCACAGGACCGCGGTACTGCACATAGAGCGCGAGCAAGTAGTCAGCGAACTCAACCCCAACTAGGATTGAAGTCCGATTAGACCCTTGCTGGCACAACACCGCAACTGGGTGTGTAAGGAAACTCAATAACAATTTTAAGGCACAAGAGTGCATGCGGTGCCGCACTGACGAACGCCACTAACCACCCAGGCTTGGGTAAGGAAAGCACAGAGGAAGTGCACGGCGCCGTACTGGCGGTCACAGCAACTGGACGCTGTAATGTGTGATTAGTGCTGTAGGCTAAGTCGGGCGCTAAAAAGCAACCATACTCCTTCCGCGAACAGACATTCAATAGGGTAGGGGTATCCAAGGACGACTTGCACTCACAACATACACACATTAACAATTGTACACTAGCGCATGGCCGTGCGGTCATGCGCAGTTTATATAGTTGCAGCACAGGAAGTGGCCACAGAAACTTTGCCCTTCCAAGACCTGCCAAGAGGACCAATGGAATGTGCTGCAGAGCCTGAGCACATGACCCTCGATCTCCAACGGGAGATCTTGCCCTGGGCATGCTCAGTCTGTGCAGACAAGGACTTAGTCCCAGAGAAGTCCGCTCGCTGCTGACCAGCACTGGCTTTAATGGCAGAAGCTGAAGAAGCAGCAGTAACTCTCAGTACAGAGTGAGACTGAGCAAGACGCTGGGACCGACGTCCTTGCTGAGCAGACTCCACTGCGGCTGGATGAGAATGGGAGACCGCAGCGGAGATGGCTCGAGATTCCCCCTGTGCAGAAGCGGGAACTCGAGACCTAACATGCCCCCCCCCCCCTCCTTGGGCCTCGCTACGCTCGAAGGCAGCAATGAGCTGTGGGGCCCGAATGTTTTCAGCAGGCTCCCATGACCTGTCCTCCGGGTCATAACCCTTCCAATCCACCAGATAGAACTTTTTGCCGCGTACCACCTTGCACCCCAAAATAGCGTTCACCGTGTAATCGTCCGTAGACGAACCCGATGTCCCGGCAGATGACTCGGAAAACCGGGACATGAATACGGGTTTCAAGAGGGACACATGAAAGGTGTCGGTGATACCCAAGCGTGGAGGAAGAGCCAAACGGTAGACCACAGGATTAACCCGTTCGAGAACCTTGAAGGGACCCAAGTAGTGAGGAGCAAACTTAGTGGGCTCAACTCGCAGCCTGATGTTACGGGCGGAGAGCTACACCAAGTCGCCAGGAGCAAAGGTCGGAGCGGGGCGCCGATGAACATCGGCGGAGGACCTCATTCTCTCCTTGGAGGCCCGAATGGCATCCTGCATGCGGTCCCAAATGTCCCGTGCCTCCACAGCCCAGTCTGCCACCCTGGAGTCAGCAGAAGACACAGGCATGGGCACAGGAACACGCGGATGCTGGCCGTAATTTAGGAGGAATGGAGTCTGACCGGTGGAGTCAGCTACGGCATTAAGTGCAAACTCTGCCCACGGTAGCAAGGATGCCCAGTCATCCTGCCTGGCAGAAACAAAATGTCGTAAATATGTGACCAAGGTCTGGTTGGCCCTCTCTACCAACCCATTTGTCTCGGGATGATATGCCGAAGAGAGATTTAACTCAATACTGAGTAGACGACAAAGCTCTCTCCAGAATCGAGACACAAACTGGGGACCCCGGTCACTAACAATTTTGTCTGGCATACCGTGTAGGCGAAAGATATGCTTGACGAACAAGACAGCCAACGCCCGTGCAGAAGGTAGCCGTGAAAGAGGCACCAAGTGCACCATTTTGGAAAAATGGTCAGTGATCGCCCAGATAATGGTGCAGTTACGAGACTTGGGTAGACCCACCACAAAGTCCATCCCGACCATCTCCCAGGGCCTGTCCGCCACCGGCAGAGGATAAAGCAAACCCGCTGGCCGTTGCCGAGGAGTCTGGTTCTTGGCGCAAGAGACACACGCCCGAACATACTCTGCGACATCACGAGCCATATGCGGCCACCAGTATGTCCTCGCCAGTAACTCAGATGTCCTTTTGGTACCAAAATGTCCACCCACCCTGGACGAGTGTGCCCAAGAGAGAACCTCCGGTCGCAAAAGGAATGGAACAAAAGTCTTGCCTGGGGGCACAGACTCTAGCGAAACCGGGGCCACAGTTCTCAAGCTCTCGGTGGGGACAATAAGCCGAGGCTCCTGCTCCTCCTCCGCAGATGACACAACGGAGCGAGAGAGAGCGTCGGCCCGAATGTTCTTCTCCCCAGAAAGAAAATGGAGGGTGAAATGAAATCGGGAGAAGAATAAGGACCATCTGGCCTGGCGAGAATTCAACCGCTGGGCTGTCTGCAGGTACACCAAATATTTATGGTCTGTGAAGACTTGGAAGGGAAAACGTGCTCCCTCCAAGAGATGTCTCCACTCCGAGAAAGCCAACTTCATGGCTAGCAACTCCCTGTCCCCGATGGCACTGGCTTTAATGGCAGAAGCTGAAGAAGCAGCAGTAACTCTCAGTACAGAGTGAGACTGAGCAAGACGCTGGGACCGACGTCCTTGCTGAGCAGACTCCACTGCGGCTGGATGAGAATGGGAGACCGCAGTGGAGATGGCTCGAGATTCCCCCTGTGCAGAAGCGGGAACTCGAGACCTAACAGTTTCTTGCTGCAAGAACTCGGACAGAACTTCCGCGGTGTGTCTGTTGTTGCCCAAACACTTCATTGCCAATACAGCCTGCTGACGCTTGCCACTAGCTGTTCCATAATGGGACACCTCGTGTGCAACAGTGGCAGCTGCGAATGGAGTGGTCATGCGACTGCTGTCTGTGGACGAGCTCTCGCTTCTGCTGGAGGATGAGGAGGAGGGGGGCCAACGCCTACAGCCAACTGTTTCCTAGACCATGGGCTAGGCAGAACTGTCCCAATATTGCTGTCCCCTGTGGACCCGGCATCCACCACATTAACCCAGTGTGCAGTGATGGACATGTAACGCCCCTGGCCATGCCTACTGGTCCATGCATCTGTTGTCAGGTGCACCTTTCTACTCACAAATTGCCTGAGTGCATGGACAATGCGGTCTTTTACATGCTGGTGGAGGGCTGGGATGGCTTTTCTCGAAAAGAAGTGTCGACTGGGTAGCTCGTAGCGTGGTACAGCATAGTCCATCAGGGCTTTGAAAGCATCGCTTTCAACTAACCGGTAGGGCATCATCTCTAACGAGATTAGTCTAGCAATGTGGGAGTTCAAACCCTGTGTAAGCGGATGAGAGGATGAGTACTTCCTTTTCCTAACGAGAGTCTCTTGTAGGGTGAGCTGGACTGGAGAGCTGCATATGGTGGTACTAGCGGGGGTGCCGGTGGACATGACAGACTGAGAAAGGGTTGGTGATGGTATTCTTGCTGTTGCCCTACATACAGTGTTTCCTACCAAGAACCTGGTGATTCCCTGACTGCTTTGGCCTTGCCACACGTTTTTGGCCAGATACGGGCCTGCCAGATGGAACCTGTTGCGATGTTGATGCCTGCTGCGGCTCCTCCTCCTCTTCTTCAGAGCTACTGCCAGCTGCACCCTGTTTCCCCAATGGCTGCCAATCGGGGTCAACAACTGGGTCATCTATGACCACCTCTTCTATGTCCTGTGCACCTTCCTCTGTGTCACCGTGTAAGCCGGTGCTATAGCGTTCGTGACGGGGCTCCATAGTCTCATCTGGGTCAGATTCTGGATCAGTACACTTTGAGGGCAATGTTGTGATCTGAGTCAAAGGAACAGCATAAGAATCTGGCTGTGGCTGTGCATCTGTGCACTCCATGTCCGATTCATCTTGTAATGGGCATGACCTGTTAACAATTTCCCTTTCTAACCCAGGAACGGTATGTGTAAAGAGCTCCATGGAGTAACCCGTTGTGTCGCCTGACGCATCCTTCTCTGTTGTTCTGGGTGAAGAACGCAAGGAAGCGACTTGTCCCTGACCGGGAACATCCACTGTGGACACACTGCTTTTACATTTTGCAGTTTCCGAAGAGGAGGCAAAAGAGCTAGAGGCAGAGTCAGCAAGGAAAGCCAAAACTTGTTCCTGCTGCTCCGGCTTTAAAAGTGGTTTTCCTACTCCCATAAAAGGGTGCGTTCTAGGCCTTGTGTTGCCAGATGATGACGGTGGCTGAACAAGTCGAGACTTAGGTGCTATATTGCTTTTCCCACGACCGCTTGATGCTCCACCATCACTACCATCATTACCAGCTGGCAATGACTGCCCACGGCCACGACCTCTTCCACCAGACTTCCTCATTCTTGGAAATATGTAACCAAACTTACAAACGTTATTTGGTATTGTAAAACCAGTTACAAGGTGGACGAAAAATTGTTGTGAATTTAAATCTCCCTTTATAGGTGTGTGAGAGTGCTGGGAAAATCAGGCCCACTGTATTACAGTACACAGTTTCAGTGGCACACAGTGGCTGACAGATATGCCTCTAACAGGACTGACGCAGATGCAGGGCCGTATTTCGAGTTTCTGCTGCCCTAGGCACTTTTAGAGCTGCCTCCCCCATTGGTGAGTATGACACTATCGGCATAGACTTTGGCAAGAATCGCTGTTGTGAAAGTCGCCTTTTGCAGCAGATCGGGCAGTTTTTTTCTGCATCTGCCACTTAACGGATCACTTACGGCAACACCGTGTTTGGTTTCATTCATTCCCTATGTGATTTGCGGTACTTGCTGTGATCTGGGAAATGCGGTACCATACCTCCCAACTTTTGAAGAAGGGAAAAAGGTGTAAAGGTTGCGGCGCACGTAGTGCACCGCGGCACATTTTAGGCCACGCCTCTGACCACACCCATTCACAGCTAATCACACCCATATCCAAGTCCCAACCACACCCATTCAGCACTGCTGATCTCACTGTTTCATATACAATAATTAAAACCAAAAAAATATGGCCACGCAGTGCTCCATACTGTATAATGGCCACACAGTGCTCCACATACTGTATAATGGCCCTACATGATGCTCCATACTGTATAATGGCCACACATGATGCTCAATACTGTATAATGGCACCACATGATGCTCAATACTGTATAATGACCTCACATGATGCTCAATACTGTATAATGGCCGCACATGATGCTCCATACTGTATAATGACCACACATGATGCTCAATACTGTATAATGGCCGCACATGATGCTCCATACTTTATAATGGCCCCACATGATGCTCAATACTGTATAATGACCTCACATGATGCTCAATACTGTATAATGACCTCACATGATTCTCAATACTGCATAATGACCGCACATGATGCTCCATACTGTATAATGGCCATACATGATGCTCCATACTGTATAATGGCCCCACATGATGCTCCATATTGTATAATGACCGCGCATGATGCTCCATACTGTATAATGGCCCCACATGATGCTCCATATTGTATAATGACCGCACATGATGCTCCATACTGTATAATGGCCATACATGATGCTCCATACTTTATAATGGCCCCACATGATGCTCCATATTGTATAATGGCCATGGCTCATATCCCCCCCCTCCTCCTGTATGCATGGCTCATAATTCCCCCCCCCCTGTATGCATGGCTGATGGCTCATAATTCCCCCCCCCTGTATGCATGGCTGATGGCTCATAATCCCCCCCCTGTATGCATGGCTGATGGCTCATAATCCCCCCCCTGTATGCATGGCTGATGGCTCATAATTCCCCCCCCTCCCACCCTATGCATGGCTGATGGCTCATAATTCCCCCTCTCCCTCCCTATGCGTGGCTGATGGCTCATAATTCCCCCCCCCTCCCTCTGCGTGGCTGATGGCTCATAATTCCCCCCCTACCCTATGCATGGCTGATGGCTCATAATTCCCCCCCTCCCTATGCGTTCTGATGGCTCATAATTCCCCCCCCCCTCCCTCCCTATGCGTGGCTGATGGCTCATAATTCCCCCCCTCCCTCCCTATGCGTGGCTGATGGCTCATAATTCCCCCCCTCCCTCCCTAAGTGTGGCTGATGGCTCATAATTCCCCCCCTCCCTCCCTATGCATGGCTGATGGCTCATAATCCCCCCCCCTCCCTATGCGTGGCTGATGGCTCATAATTCCCCCCCCCTCCCTCCCTATGCGTGGCTGATGGCTCATAATTCCCCCCCTCCCTCCCTATGCGTGGCTGATGGCTCATAACTCCCCCCCCCTCCCTCCCTATGCGTGGCTGATGGCTCATAATTCCCTCGCCCTCCCTCCGCGTGGCTGATTGCTCATAATTCCTCCCCCCTCCCTCCCTCCCTATGCATGGCTGATGGCTCATAATCCCCCCCTCCCTCCCTATGCGTTCTGATGGCTCATAATTCCCCCCCCCTCCCTCCCTATGCATGGCTGATGGCTCATAATTCCCCTCCCCTCCCTCCCTATGCGTGGCTGATGGCTCATAATTCCCCCCTCCCTATGCGTGGCTGATGGCTCATAATTCCCCCCTCCCTCCCTATGCGTGGCTGATGGCTCATAATTCCCCCCCCTGCCTCCCTCCCTTTGCGTGGCTGATGGCTCATAATTCCCCCCTCCCTCCCTATGCGTGGCTGATGGCTCATAATTCCCCCCCTCCCTCCCTATGCATGGCTGATGGCTCATAATTCCCCCCCCTCCCTCCCTATGCGTGGCTGATGGCCCATGGCTCATAATTCCCCCCCCTCCCACCCTATGCGTGGCTGATGGCTCATAATTCCCCCCCTCCCTCCCTATGCGTGGCTGATGGCTCATAATTCCCCCCCCTTCCCTCCCTATGCGTGGCTGATGGCTCATAATTCCCCCCCCCTCCCTCCCTATGCGTGGCTAATGGCTCATGGCTCATAATTCCCCCCCTCCCTCCCTATGCGTGGCTGATGGCTCATAATTCCCCCCCTCCCTCCCTTAGCGTGGCTGATGGCTCATGATTCCCCCCCCCTCCCTCCCTCCCTCTGCATGGCTCATCTCTCCACCCCCTCCCCCGCTCCTTCTCCCGGGCCATCTTGCATGGTGCGGGTGGCTTACCATCCTCCCCCCGCCCCTCATCCCTCATACTCACCTGTCAGCTGCCTGTCCCACACGCCGCGCCGACATCCCTCCGGCTCTGGCTCTGTCCCGCCGCAGCGCCTTCTTCCTGAGTGAGCGGTCATGTGGTACCGCTAATTAAGGTAATGAATATGCGCATATTCATGACCTTAATTAGCGGTACGACATGACCGCTCACTCAGGACGCGCTACAGGCGCTGAGACCAGGCATCGCTGGAGCAGGTGAGTATCGTCTTCAAGGAGGGTGGGTGGGACTCGGAGGCGGGGGGACTCGGAGACTTGGAGGTGGGGGGACTCGGAGGTGGGGGGGACTCGGAGGCTGGGGGCGGGGCCGTCAGTCGCGTTTTTGACCCGGGAGTTATAAAAAACAAAACAAAAAAAAAACACCTTGCTCAGGTGCCGCCCCCCCGCAATGACACCGCCCTTCTGGACTCCTTTTGTAGCTTGACTTTCCTTACTCATGCCATTTCTCATCCTCTGTTTTCTTTCTTTTCCTTAGGTTAATGTATCCAACATTAATGTCTTTATTTAATTTTTAGGTTCCAGAACGGGATGAAGACCTCATAGAAAATAACCTCCTCATCTCCCTGGTCCAGGAGAGAGTCCCGTTGTGGGACACCTGGGTTCCACAGCACTCGGACAATATGACGATCCGGCGCCTATGGAATGAGGTGGCCAAAGCGATGTGGGATTGCTGGGACAATGCCCCTACTCGGGTCCGAAATGCATTTTGTAAGGCTACGTTCACATTTGTGTCGTGGGGCGCAGCGTCGGCAACGCGACGCAACGTAACCAACAACACAAATACACAACGCAGCATTTTGCGACGCATACGTTGTCATAGGATCGCACATAGCAGGAATTTCGGCGTAGGGAAAATGCTACAAGTAGCTGTCTGTGCAACAATATGACGCATGCGTCGTAAAACGCAATACAACGCATACCGGCGCATGTCCATGCACCCCCATGTTAAAGATAGGGACGCATGGTATGCATCGACGACGCTGTGCCCCATGGCGTAAATGTGAACGTAGCCTAAGTATTGCAATGCAGTGAAGCAGCAGAGACCTTGGCCATGCTCACACAACTCTGTGTGATGAGAGAAACTCTCTGGAGTTTCTCTCATCACACACAGCTGTGTGAGCACGGCCAAAAGTACATTGTGTAAGTATAATTTTTTGTTTTTTCAACAGTGCAGAAAGTCAAAACACGTTGGCGTTCGATGAAGGACCGCTTCAACAAGGACCTGCGTCAATAGAGCCGTGTTCCCAGTGGTTTAGGAGCAAGGATCCGAAAGTACAAATACCATCGCATTCTGGCATTTTTAAGACCGGTCCTTGCCCAAAGAACGTAATTATTTCTCCTGTGCATTTGGTTGTGTTGTATTGCAATAATATGTATGTTTCTATTCCACAGGATTTGGCGTCTGGTTACTTTTTGGTATTAATTTTTTTTCCTTTTTTCACAGCACATGGAGCAGCACTGTTGGCCAGGTTCTGGAGCGGTCCTTCATCAGACAGCCATGGACCCGTACCAGCCATCCTACAGCGCTGCAGCAAGTGGGCCTGCCACACTTCCTGGAGACCAAGAAGCTGGTCCATCAGGTGTTCCCCTTTCCCAGTCCTCTGCCTTTTTTCCCTTTTTTGGGGGGGCTCCTCCCGGCAGCGGCAGAGGGCACCGGACAGGTCCTTCATGCCCGAGTTTTTGCATTTGAGCTTGGTTTTTCACGAAGGACTCAAGGCTTTGGGTGACCGAATGGATATTATCCTTAGCCACATGAATACATGTATCCTGGAGGTCACCAAAAGCCTTGACCAAGTAAAAGCCGACCTCCAGAGGCCAGCACATCATTTTTTTAACCAAATTGAGCAGGGCATGTCAGAACACCTTACTCCTGATCTCCAGCTTAGTGTCATGCAGGCCTGCAATGCTGCTTACGTGCAGGCAATGCAGCAGAGTCGGTATTTTCAGCAGACAGTGGTGGCATATCCACCTGTGCCTTCACTGTCATGATTAACCTCTATGCTGAACTCTGTGCATACCACTGCATGGCCACCCCTATTCCTAGCACTGCCGGACACCAGTACAGCACCACCACCATGCCGAGTGCTGTAGGACAGCCCACCGCCACCACCATGACAACCGCTGCTCCTGCTTGGACCTCCTCTACTGACACCACGATGCAGCACAACCCTGGCATGGCCTTCCATACCGCCACCACCACGATGCAGCAGGACCCTGGCATGGCCTTCCGTACCGCCACCACCACGATGCAGCAGGACCCTGGCATGGCCTTCCGTTCTACAAGCGCTATGGACTCTGGCATGGTGTTTCGCTCTACGAGTCCATCTCTGGCATGGCTGCACACTCTATGAGCACTATGGACTCTGGCATGGCTGCACGCTCTACGAGCACTATGGGCTCTGGCATGGCTGCACGCTCTACGAGCACTATAGACTCTTGCATGGCTGCATTCTCTACGATCACTATGGACTCTGGCATGGCTGCACGCTCTACGAGCACTATGGACTCTTGCACAGTGCAGCCGGACCCTGACAGGTCATCAACCACGACCATGCCACGACATATTAGCCCAAGGAGGCTTCCCAGAACCCTGCGATCCCAGAAAGGGAGAAAAAATAAAAAAGAGCGGACTATTAGTATTCCTCCCCCCTCACCTCCCAGTGTGTCTGTAATGTCAGGTTTGTCTCACCCTTCCAGTGCGTCTCAGGCCTCTCATGTGTCAAGCCCTATCCCCGAACTACCAGACCCCACAAGTTTCATTGCCCCTTCTCCTGCCACCCCAGAGTCGTCCACACTTAGCCAGGCCTCACAGCTTCACACCCCCCATTTCCATCACTCTACCCCAAGCAGGCACAGTTAAATAAAAAGTTTGTGTATGACAAAATAAATAATATTGTTTTTTGCCCCAAATTATGTGTGGTTTAATTGTGTATTTCGCCGCCGTCAACACACACCGTGCGCCGAACACTTAATTTTGTGGCCACAACATAGCTCCAGTAGTAAGCAAGTAAAATACTGCAGCTTTGTGTGTCTTTAGTATACAGATATGAGGTGGGCCACAAAATTAATACTAGTATTATCTCCATAATCTCTTCTTTCTGCTTAGTATGTGACTAGTGTTGCAGACTGAAGATAAAATGGCGGCAATACAATGCAGAACTATACTCAACAGGTCAAGTGTCCAAAAACTCATTAGTTAGGACTAGGATTGAGCGAAACGGGTCGAACATTTTCAAAAGTCGCCGACTTTTGACAAAGTCGGGTTTCATGAAACCCGATCCGACCCCTGTGCGGGGTCGGCCATGCGGTACGTGACTTTCACGCCAAAGTCGCGTTTCAATGACGCGAAAAGCGCCATTTCTCAGCCAATGAAGGTAAACGCAGAGTGTGGGCAGCGTGATGACATAGGTCCTGGTCCCCACCATCTTAGAGAAGGGCATTGCAGTGATTGGCTTGCTGTCCGCGGCGTCACAGGGGCTATAAAGGGGCGTTCCCGCCGACCGCCATGTTACTGCTGCTGATCTGAGCCTAGGGAGAGGTTGCTGCCGCTTCGTCAGAAGCAGGGATAGCGTTAGGCAGGGTCCATTAACCACCAAACCGCTTGTGCTGTAGCGATTTCCACTGCCCAACACCACCTTCGGTGTGCAGGGACAGTGGAAGCTACATTTTTTTTTTTTTTTTCCCCTCAGCGCTGTAGCTCATTGGGCTGCCCTAGAAGGCTCCCTGATAGCTGCATTGCTGTGTGTACGCCGCTGTGCAAACCAACTGCTTTTTTCAAAGCACAAATCCTCTTGTTCCTTCCTTTCTGCACAGCTATCTTGTTTGTTTGTCCACACTTTTTATTTAATTTGTGCATCAGTCCACTCCTTATTGCTGCCTGCCATACCTGGCTGAGATTACTGCAGGGAGATAGTAATTGAAGGACAGTTCCTTTTTTTTTTTTTTTTTTTGTGGGAGATTAAGATTGGCACTTCTGCTAGAGTGCCATCCCTGTCTGTGTCATCTCTCACTCAGTGGGCCATAGAAAGCCTATTTATTTTTTTGCTTGATTTGGGTTCTAAAATCTACCTGAAAAAATCACTACATCAATCAGTGGGAGAAAAATATTGGCCTCAGGGCTTGTGTGCCACTCCTTACTCCTGTGTGTGCCATCTCTCAGTGGGCCATAGAAAGCCTATTTATTTTTTTGCTTGATTTGGGTTCCAAAATCTACCTGAAAAAATCAATAAATCAATCAGTGGGAGATTAATATTGGCCTTTGGGCTTGTGTGCCAGTCCTAAGCGTGCCATCTCTCTCTCTCAGATAGTGGGCCATAGAAAGCCTATTTATTATTTTTTTTATTGGGTTTATAAATTTTCCCTGGAAAAAAAAAAAAAGTGGGAGATTAATATTGGCCTCTGGGCTTGTGTGCCAGTCCTGAGCGTGCCATCTCTCTCACAAATAGTGGGCCATAGAAAGCCTATTTATTTTTTTGGTTGATTTGGGTTCTAAATTCTACCTGAAAAAATCAATAAATCAATCAGTGGGAGATTAATATTGGCCTTTGGGCTTGTGTGCCAGTCCTAAGCGTGCCATCTCTCTCTCTCTCAGATAGTGGGCCATAGAAAGCCTATTTATTATTTTTTTTATTGGGTTTATAAATTTTCCCTGGAAAAAAAAAAAAAAGTGGGAGATTAATATTGGCCTCTGGGCTTGTGTGCCAGTCCTGAGCGTGCCATCTCTCTCACAAATAGTGGGCCATAGAAAGCCTATTTATTTTTTTGGTTGATTTGGGTTCTAAATTCTACCTGAAAAAATCAATAAATCAATCAGTGGGAGATAAATATTGGCCTCTGGGCTTGTGTGCCACTCCTGACTCCTGTGTGTGTCCTCTCTCACTCAGTGGGCCCTAGAAAGCCTATTTTTTGTTTTATTTGTTTTCTAAATTCTCCCTGAAAAAATCATTTTATTTTATTTGGTTTCTAAATTATTCCTGAAAAAAATCATTTTTTTTGTATTTTTTTTTCTAAAGTCTCCCTGAAAAAACAAAAAAAAACAAATCAGTGGGAGATTAATATTGCCCTTTCTGCTTGTGTGCCAGTCTTGACTCCTGGGTGTGCCATCTCTCTCTCTCCAATTGTGGGCCATAGAAAGCCTATTAATTTTTTTGCTTGATTTGGGTTCCAAAATCTACCTGAAAAAAACACTAAATCAATCAGTGGGAGATAAATATTGGCCTCTGGGCTTGTGTGCCACTCCTGACTCCTGTGTGCGTCCTCTCTCACTCAGTGGGCCCTAGAAAGCCTATTTTTTGTTTTATTTGTTTTCTAAATTCTCCCTGAAAAAATCATTTTATTTTATTTGGTTTCTAAATTATTCCTGAAAAAAATCATTTTTTTTGTATTTTTTTTTTCTAAAGTCTCCCTGAAAAAAAAAAAAAAAAAAAACAAATCAGTGGGAGATTAATATTGCCCTTTCTGCTTGTGTGCCAGTCTTGACTCCTGGGTGTGCCATCTCTCTCTCTCCAATTGTGGGCCATAGAAAGCCTATTAATTTTTTTGCTTGATTTGGGTTCCAAAATCTACCTGAAAAAATCACTAAATCAATCAGTGGGAGATAAATATTGGCCTCTGGGTTTGTGTGCCACTCCTGACTCCTGTGTGCATCCTCTCTCACTCACTGGGCCCTAGAAAGGCTATTTTATGTTTTATTTGTTTTCTAAATTCTCCCTGAAAAAATCATTTCATTTTATTTGGTTTATAAATTCTTCCTTAAAAAATCATTTTTTTTTTTTTCTAAAGTCTCCTTTTTAAAAAAAACAACACAAATCAGTGGGAGATTAATATTTACATTTGCGCTTCAGTGACAGTCCTGCGTGTGTGGCATCTCTCTCATTTGTTGCCACCAACAGAGTGTGTAACATTGTGCCTGATTTTCGTTGTGGTCTCACCCACCTGTAAAGGGGTAGCTAAATCATACTGAAGTTATAGCTCACCGTGTAAGTTGTGTGACA
The DNA here is from genome assembly GCF_032444005.1 of Ranitomeya imitator. NCBI lineage: Eukaryota > Metazoa > Chordata > Amphibia > Anura > Dendrobatidae > Ranitomeya > Ranitomeya imitator. Next base: position 590,492,707 of record NC_091282.1, read on the forward strand.
GCAACAAATACCGTTAGTTTGGTAACGTTTTTAAAACAATGAGGAAGTCTGGTGGAAGAGGTCGTGGCCGGGGGCGTTCATTGTCAGCTGGTAATGAGGGTAGTGGTAGTGGTGGAGCATCAGGTGGTCGTGGGAAAAAAAATATTGCACCTAAGTCTGGAGCTGTGGAGCCAGGCTCGTCGTCTGGCTACACAAGGCCTCGAACGCTCCCTTTTCTGGGAGTAGGAAAACCGCTTTTAAAGCCGGAGCAGCAAGAGCAAGTTTTGGCTTATCTTGCTGACTCAGCCTCTAGCTCTTTTGCCTCCTCTCGTGAAACTGGTAAAAGTAAAAGCAGCGCGTCGTTAGTGGATGTTCACGGTCAGGGACAAGTCGCTTCCTTGTCCTCTTCAGCAAAAACAACAACAGAGAAGAATGCAGCAGGCGACACAACGGGTTACTCCATGGAGCTCTTTACACATACCGTCCCTGGCTTAGAAAGTGAAGCAGTTAACAGTCCATGCCCATTACAAGTTGAATCTGACATGGAGTGCACTGATGCACAGCCACAGCCAGACTACTATGCTGGTCCTTTGACTCAGACCACAACATTGCCCTCGCAGGGTGCTGATCAAGAATCAGACCCTGATGAGACTATGTTGCCCCATCACGAACGCTATACCACCGACCGACAAGGTGACACAGACGAAGTTGCACACGAGCTACAAGAAGAGGTAATAGATGACCCAGTTCTTGACCCCGATTGGCAGCCATTGGGGGAACAGGGTGCAGGCGGCAGCAGTTCTGAAGCGGAGGAGGAGGGGCCGCAGCAGGCATCAACATCGCAACAGGTTCCATCTGCCGGGCCCGTATCTTGCCCAAAACGCGTGGCAAAGTCAAAACCTGTTGGAGGACAGCCTGGCCATCCGGTTAAAGCTCAGTCTGCAATGCCTGAAAAGGTATCCGATGCTAGAAAGAGTGCAGTCTGGCATTTTTTTAAACAACATCCAATTGATCAGCGCAAAGTCATCTGTCAAAAATGTTCAACTACCTTAAGCAGAGGGCAGAATCTGAAAAGTCTCAATACAAGTTGCATGCATAGACATTTAACCACCATGCATTTGCAAGCTTGGACTAACTACCAAACGTCCCTTAAGGTTGTAGCACCCTCGGCCAATGAAGCTAGTCATCAACGCAACATCCCTTCCGGCAGTGTAGGGCCACCATTTTCTGCACCACCTGCAGTATCTGTGCAGGTTTCTTTGCCAGGCCAAAGAAGTCAGGGTCAGGGAATCACCAGTTTCGTAGTAGGAAACACTGCATCTAGGGCACCGGCGGCAACAATACCATCTCCCACCGTCTCTCAGTCTGCCATGTCCACCGGCACCCCCGCTAGTTCCACGATCTCCAGCTCTCCAGTCCAGCTCACCCTACATGAGACTATGGTTAGAAAAAGGAAGTACTTAGCCTCGCATCCGCGTACACAGGGTTTGAACGCCCACATAGCTAGACTAATCTCGTTAGAGATGATGCCCTACCGGTTAGTTGAAAGCGAAGCTTTCAAAGCCCTGATGGACTACGCTGTACCACGCTACGAGCTACCCAGTCGACACTTTTTTTCCAGAAAAGCCATCCCAGCCCTCCACCAGCATGTTAAAGAGCGCATTGTCCATGCACTCAGGCAATCTGTGAGCACAAAAGTGCACCTGACAACAGATGCATGGACCAGTAGGCATGGCCAGGGACGTTACGTGTCCATCACGGCACACTGGGTAAATGTGGTGGATGCAGGGTCCACAGGGGACAGCAAGTTTGGGACAGTTCTGCCTAGCCCACGGTCTAGGAAACAGTTGGCTGTAGCCATTCGCACCCCCTTCTCCTCCTCCTCGTCCTCCTGCAGAAGCGAGACCTCGTCCACAGACCGCAATCGCACAACCACTCCATCCGCAGCTGCCACTGTTGCACACCAGGTCTCCCATTATGGGGCAGCTACTGGCAAACGTCAGCAGGCTGTATTGGCTATGAAGTGTTTGGGCGACAACAGACACACCGCTGAAGTTCTGTCCGAGTTCTTGCAGAAAGAAACGCAGTCGTGGCTGGGCACTGTAGATCTTGAGGCAGGCAAGGTAGTGAGTGATAACGGAAGGAATTTCATGGCTGCCATCTCCATTTCCCAACTGAAACACATTCCTTGCCTGGCTCACACCTTAAACCTGGTGGTGCAGTGCTTCCTGAAAAGTTATCCGGGGTTATCCGACCTGCTCCTCAAAGTGCGTGGACTTTGCTCACATATCCGCCGTTCGCCCGTACACTCCAGCCGTATGCAGACCTATCAGCGTTCTTTGAACCTTCCCCAGCATCGCCTAATCATAGACGTTGCAACAAGGTGGAACTCAACACTGCACATGCTTCAGAGACTGTGTGAACAGAGGCGGGCTGTTATGTTTTTGTGGGAGGATACACATACACGGGCAGGCAGTAGGATGGCAGACATGGAGTTGTCAGGTGTGCAGTGGTCGAAGATTCAAGACATGTATCAAGTCCTTCAGTGTTTTGAGGAATGCACACGGCTGGTTAGTGTAGACAACGCCATAATAAGCATGAGCATCCCCCTAATGCGTCTGCTGATGCAAAGTTTGACGCACATAAAGGATCAGGCGTCTGCAGCTGAGGAAGAGGAAAGCCTTGATGACAGTCAGCCATTGTCTGGCCAGGGCAGTGTACAGGACGAGGTAGCGGGCGAAGAGGAGGAGGAGGACGAGGAGGATGATGGGGATGATTATATTTTTAATGAGGAAGCTTTTCCGGGGCCAGTGGAAATTGTTGGCGCGGCAAGGCCGGGTTCTGGTTTTTGGAGGGACACAAGTGACGTGGATTTGCCTGAAACTGCCCCTCAACCAAGCACAACCACAGATTTGAGAACTGGAACTTTGGCCCACATGGCGGATTATGCCTTACGTATCCTCAAAAGGGACACACGCATAACAAAAATGATGAACGATGACGATTACTGGTTGGCCTGCCTCCTTGATCCTCGCTATAAAGGCAAATTGCAAAATATAATGCCACATGAGAACTTGGAACTAATATTAGCAACCAAACAATCAACTCTTGTTGACCGTTTGCTTCTGGCATTCCCTGCACACAGCGCCCGTGATCGTTCTAACACGAGCTGCAGGGGACAGCAGACCAGAGGTGTTAGAGGGGCAGAAATCAGAAGTGTCGTTGGCCAGAGGGGTTTTCTGACCAGGTTGTGGAGTGATTTTGCTATGACCGCAGACAGGACAGGTACTGCAGCATCAATTCAAAGTGACAGGAGACAACATTTGTCCAGTATGGTTACTAACTATTTTTCATCCCTTATCGACGTTCTCCCTCAACCGTCATTCCCATTTGATTACTGGGCATCAAAATTAGACACCTGGCCAGAATTGGCAGAATATGCATTGCAGGAGCTTGCTTGCCCGGCAGCTAGTGTCCTATCAGAAAGAGTATTCAGTGCTGCAGGTTCAATACTAACAGAAAAAAGGACTCGTCTGGCTACCCAAAATGTAGATGATCTAACCTTCATTAAAATGAACCACAACTGGATTTCGAAATCTTTTGCCCCACCTTGCCCGGCTGACACCTAGCTTTCCTATGTAAAGGTCTTGCCTGTGGACTATTCTGAACGACTTTTCCAATCTCGTAATTTGCAGCACCTGATTGTCCAGCATCCGACATGTTAACACCTCGCTAAATGGCCAAAGTCCCCACACGGGGCCGTGGTATCGCCACTTGGCGCCAGCACCCGTGAGAGTACTGTTTGTCTGAAGAGGTGGGTGTGCCCGCTTTTGGTCGACGGCACTGCCACTAGGTCCCTCATAGTACAATAAAGTGTCTGGCGGTGGTGGTGCGCACCCAACGTCAGACACACCGTTGTAATATGAGGGGCCCTGGGCCTGTACCGCCGGCCACAAGACAGTCCCCCCCCCAGGTCAAACAGTGCTCTACCACTTGCAAAATTTTCTCTCACAGCTCCACCAATATTTAGTCTATGCGCTGACATCCTTCAATGCCTGGCACTGTCAATACCATTGTATTGACATTTTTCTTATGTTAGGCCTTCGAAGCCTGTCTGCGGTCACTCCTTCCACTAGGCCTCCACTGACCTGTCTACTGCTGCCCGGGTTCCCCTGGAACCAATTTTAAATTGCCTACAGCCAGCCCAATTTATTATGTTAGGGCTTCGAAGCCTGTCTGCGGTCCCTCCTTCCACTAGGCCTCCACTGACCTGTCTACTGCCGCCCGTGTTCCCCTGGAACCAATTGTAAATTGCCTACAGCCAGGCCAATTTATTATGTTAGGGCTTCGAAGCCTGTCTGCGGTCCCTCCTTCCACTAGGCCTCCACTGACCTGTCTACTGCTGCCCGGGTTCCCCTGGAACCAATTTTAAATTGCCTACAGCCAGCCCAATTTATTATGTTAGGGCTTCGAAGCCTGTCTGCGGTCCCTCCTTCCACTAGGCCTCCACTGACCTGTCTACTGCTGCCCGGGTTCCCCTGGAACCAATTTTAAATTGCCTACAGCCAGCCCAATTTATTATGTTAGGGCTTCGAAGCCTGTCTGCGGTCCCTCCTTCCACTAGGCCTCCACTGACCTGTCTACTGCCGCCCGTGTTCCCCTGGAACCAATTGTAAATTGCCTACAGCCAGGCCAATTTATTATGTTAGGGCTTCGAAGCCTGTCTGCGGTCCCTCCTTCCACTAGGCCTCCACTGACCTGTCTACTGCTGCCCGTGTACCCCTTGAACCAACATCAGAAAATATAAAAATAAGTATTTTGCTTATAAAAAAGAAAATACTGGAGAGATATCAAATGCAGACATTTTAACATTAAAAACAAACACATACAACAAAAATCTGGTACAGTACTATAAATGGCCACCAGCTACAATAACTTTCTCCTGCAAGTAGTTAACTGAAAGTTTTTTTCAATTTAAAACACAGATATGGCATCCACCGAGTGTTGTCCTGTCGCGTCTTCTTTATATTATTGCCAAGAAGATGCAAAACAATGAAAATAATAAAATCATTATTTACCAAAAAAATAGAGTAAGTCAAAACCACATTGCAAATAAACATTCATTACAAATAAAGAAGCAGGGCGCGTCCGAGGGTGAGTATATACCTAATAAGAATATAATCACCCTCGGACGCGCCCTGCTTCTTTCCGACAGCCTTCCTTCCTAAGAATCAGCCCTTCCGTGGTGTAGAGAGAGGGTGTGTTACACTCCAAGGTGTTCCCCAGGTTGCCTTTCCTGAGCTTCGATCTTCATGCTCTCGTTTAGTAGTTGTCGGAAAGTAGGCTGCATTAGGCCTACAAAATGGGTATGGGGTGGAGAGAGATGGTGTGTTACACTCCAAGGTGTTCTCCAGGTTTCCTCGCTATTGCGTCGATCTTCCGACTCTCGTTTAGTAGTTGTAGAAAACTACACTGCATTAGGCCTACAAAATGGGTATCGGGTGGAGAGAGATGGTGTGTTACACTCCAAGGTCTTCCCCAGGTTGCCTTGCCATTGCTTCGGTCTTCCGACTCTCGTTTAGTAGTTGTAGAAAACTACACTGCATTAGGCCTACAAAATGGGTATCGGGTGGAGAGAGATGGTGTGTTACACTCCAAGGTGTTCCCCAGGTTGCCTTGCCATTGCTTCGGTCTTCCGACTCTCGTTTAGTAGTTGTAGAAAACTACACTGCATTAGGCCTACAAAATGGGTATCGGGTGGAGAGAGATGGTGTGTTACACTCCAAGGTGTTCCCCAGGTTGCCTTGCCATTGCTTCGGTCTTCCGACTCTCGTTTAGTAGTTGTAGAAAACTACACAGCATTAGGCCTACAAAATGGGTATGGGGTGGAGAGAGATGGTGTGTTACACTCCAAGGTGTTCTCCAGGTTTCCTCGCCATTGCTTCGATCTTCCGACTCTCATTTAGTAGTTGTAGAAAACTACACTGCATTAGGCCTACAAAATGGGTATCGGGTGGAGAGAGATGGTGTGTTACACTCCAAGGTGTTCTCCAGGTTTCCTCGCCATTGCTTCGATCTTCCGACTCTCGTTTAGTAGTTGTAGAAAACTACACTGCATTAGGCCTACAAAATGGGTATCGGGTGGAGAGAGATGGTGTGTTACACTCCAAGGTGTTCCCCAGGTTGCCTTGCCATTGCTTCGGTCTTCCGACTCTCGTTTAGTAGTTGTAGAAAACTACACTGCATTAGGCCTACAAAATGGGTATCAGGTGGAGAGAGATGGTGTGTTACACTCCAAGGTGTTCCCCAGGTTGCCTTGCCATTGCTTCGGTCTTCTGACTCTCGTTTAGTAGTTGTAGAAAACTACACAGCATTAGGCCTACAAAATTGGTATGGGGTGGAGAGAGATGGTGTGTTACACTCCAAGGTGTTCTCCAGGTTTCCTCGCCATTGCTTCGATCTTCCGACTCTCGTTTAGTAGTTGTAGAAAACTACACTGCATTAGGCCTACAAAATGGGTATCGGGTGGAGAGAGATGGTGTGTTACACTCCAAGGTGTTCTCCAGGTTTCCTCGCCATTGCTTCGATCTTCCGACTCTCGTTTAGTAGTTGTAGAAAACTACACTGCATTAGGCCTACAAAATGGGTATCGGGTGGAGAGAGATGGTGTGTTACACTCCAAGGTGTTCCCCAGGTTGCCTTGCCATTGCTTCGGTCTTCCGACTCTCGTTTAGTAGTTGTAGAAAACTACACAGCATTAGGCCTACAAAATGGGTATGGGGTGGAGAGAGATGGTGTGTTACACTCCAAGGTGTTCTCCAGGTTTCCTCGCCATTGCTTCGATCTTCCGACTCTCGTTTAGTAGTTGTAGAAAACTACACTGCATTAGGCCTACAAAATGGGTATCGGGTGGAGAGAGATGGTGTGTTACACTCCAAGGTGTTCCCCAGGTTGCCTTGCCATTGCTTCGGTCTTCCGACTCTCGTTTAGTAGTTGTAGAAAACTACACTGCATTAGGCCTACAAAATGGGTATCGGGTGGAGAGAGATGGTGTGTTACACTCCAAGGTGTTCCCCAGGTTGCCTTGCCATTGCTTCGGTCTTCCGACTCTCGTTTAGTAGTTGTAGAAAACTACACAGCATTAGGCCTACAAAATGGGTATGGGGTGGAGAGAGATGGTGTGTTACACTCCAAGGTGTTCTCCAGGTTTCCTCGCCATTGCTTCGATCTTCCGACTCTCGTTTAGTAGTTGTAGAAAACTACACTGCATTAGGCCTACAAAATGGGTATCGGGTGGAGAGAGATGATGTGTTACACTCCAAGGTGTTCCCCAGGTTGCCTTGCCATTGCTTCGGTCTTCCGACTCTCGTTTAGTAGTTGTAGAAAACTACACAGCATTAGACCTACAAAATGGGTATGGGGTGGAGAGAGATGGTGTGTTCCACTCCAAGGTGTTCTCCAGGTTGCCTTTCCTGAGCTTCTATCTTCAGGCTCTCGTTAAATTGTGGTTAAATGGAACAACTGCATTTGGCGTACTAGTTGGTTTGGGGCCTACTAACAGTGTCTGCCGCTCCTTGCTGTTCTCCTGGTTTCCTGTCCTGAAATTCCGTTTTCAGGCGCTCGTTAAGTAGTTGTTAATGTTAGACTGCATTTGGCCTACTAGTTGGGTTGGGGCCTACTATCGGTGTCTGCCACTCCTTGCTGTTCTCCTCCACTGAACAAAGCTGTGCCGCCTGTTTACTACGGTTGCCAATTTTGAACTGCATTTCGACTACTTACTGATTTGGGCCTACTCTCTGTCTCAGCCTCTCATTCCAGTTGTCCTCCACTGCAATGCCCCCTGGTTATTCCTGTGTTACCAATTTTGAACTGCATTTAGCCCACTTTATTATTTGGGCCTATATCTGTGTTTCCTCCTCATCCTGCCCATTGCCCAGCCAGTGATAGATGAGTCTGCTGGTACATTGACCCATAACGCAACATTCCCCGTGCACGCTACACAACAACATTGTGACCCTGCTGAAAGTCAGGTTGCTCTTCCCGCATACCATACCACCTTACACGGGGACAAAGAGGAAGGTGCAGATGAAAGTGCAGGTTCCTTCATCAGGTGGGGGGAGGAATACTAGTTGGCGACATCACTGGCACAGGGCCTCTCATAGTACGCAAAAGTGTTGCTGCCGGTGGGAGGCGCCCCCGCCGTGCAAACACACCGCTGTACTTTGAGGGGCCCTGTGCCAGTGCCAATGCCAACGAGTGGGCCCCCCTTGCTTGCTCAGGTTCACAGCACTTGCAAAGTTGAAATACTTACCTCTCCCTGCTCCACTGCCGTGACATGGTCCAGATTTCCTGGGCCCACTAATTACTTGAACCAGCCCTACCCACCACAACTTTAGCCAAATGACCCCCAATTTCAAATGCCTTCCAATTATTATAAGGTAAATTACGCTTGACAAGCTTCATTAAGAAGAATGGATGGTTTTGACATTAAAATGGGCACTCTAGGTGTTTTCCTGGCCCCCACTCACTGCCGTCTATGCTGCCCCATTGACTTGCATTGGGTTTCGTGTTTCGGTCGATCCCGACTTTACGTCATAATCGGCCGATTTCACTCGACCCGACTTTTGAGATAGTCGGGTTTCGCGAAACCCGGCTCGACTCTAAAAAGGTCAAGGTCGCTCAACTCTAGTTAGGACACCTGACCTGGTGAGTAGAGAACTGCCTTGTATAACCTCCATTTTCTCTTCTGTGTACATAATCTATTTCACACAAAGTGAAGGGACAATGGCGGTCATACACATCATAGCTATGCTTACCTGGACATGTGTCAGAAATAGTGAATTCATGAGGCTGTTATATGTGCATCATGAATTTATTATTTCTGACACCTGACTTGATGAGTATAGATCTGTTTTGTATGACAGCCATTATCTCTTCAGTCTGTGTCCAATGAATACTGCAGAACAGAATCAGGACGCAATGACGTCAAAAACCTTACCACTAAAACAACATGGTTGATGTCACACTAGCAGTATGTGGTCAGTATTTTATATCAGTATTTGTAAGCCAAAACAAGGAATGGAACAATTAGTGGAAAATTATAATATTAACATATCTAGCACCTCAGCCTTTATCATCCACTCCTGGTTTTCGATTACAAATACTGATCTTAAATACAGACCAAATATTGCTAGTGTGAGGACAGCCTTGGTTTGTAGAGGAAATACATAGGAGACACAGTCAAGACACCAAAAAATAAAGTTTATTAATGAGAAATATTAGTAACAGTTAAGAAAATAACTGGTACAGATATAATCACAACAGGACATTTACACAACATTGTCCTGCCATGACACACATCCAATATCCGAATCAAAAAAGGCAGCAAATTGGTCCCGCATGTGGCCAACTTCAGCTGTTGACCGCAGTGGGTGATGCTGGTAATCAGGCAGTGGGTGTGTAACTGATTCATCCAGTTCAATGTTGGGCCACTCCTTAGCCATTATGTAATTGTGCGGAACCACAAAGGCTTTGACCGCCTCGTCGACTGTTTCCATTTTTAGATTAATGGCTGATGCAAGAATGCATTTTGAGACTAGAATACCAAAGGTACACTCTACTGTTCTTCTGGCCCTGGTCAGTCTGTAATTAAAAATCCTCGCACGGCAATGAAGCGACAGTCCGCATTGGCTATTGCCATGAGCACAACAGAAAAATATTTTTTTATAATTTAAGTACTCCGATCCTGTTCTGGCTGGTTTGATAATGCGGATGTGCTTTCCATCCACCGCTCCTAAACAGATGGGGAAATCACACACACTCCAGAATTTTTCCGCAATTCCAATCCACATGTCCAAGGTGGGTAGAGGTATAAACTCATCCTGAAGTACATTCCACAAAGCCCGGCAGGTGTCTGCAACTATTCCGGACAGGGTGGATATTCCAAGCCGGTATTGGAAGTGGAGGGATGATAAACTCTCTCTGGTCGCCAGAAATCTGGAAGAAAATAAAAATAAAAAAAAAATTACAATCAATTCTATTTATGGTGTTGTTATGCTAAACACATAAAGGAAAATACCAAAAAAATACATGTCAGAACAGAAAATTAGCACTGCTTTTGGTTTAGATTTGTTACGTACCTTAATGTAACCAGCAGACGCTCCTCTGGTAGAATCGCTCTACGGAGCTGGGTGTCCTGTCTCCGTATGGCTCCTTGGACATGAGCAAGCAAATCCCAGTACGAGTCTGGCGACATCCTTTTATATTCCGGGAATTTGTCCGGGTTGGAATTAAGCTCGCCATACAGCGTGTGATAGGCTCAACGTCTCTCACATAGTTCAATAATGGGGTGTCTCCAAAAATGCCTACGATGTCTCCTTTTCCATCTTTCGCGATTTCTGTCTTGCTTCCAAGCAAACGCACAGGCAAGCAACAGCTTGATGCTTAAATCCAGGTTGAAACAAAAGCTCTACATGCAAAGATCCATCATGACACAGGATACAGGAGCAAAATCTGAAGATTTCAGCTGTTCAAGGGTCTATATAAAGATATCCCATAATACACGCCCTCTGTAGTCACATTGGCGGTGTCTGGTCATCTATATTTTTCTCCTGTAAAATTTGTCACCATGTGCACCAAAAACGCAAACGCAGGAAAAAAACGCATAGAAAAGCGTGCAAACGCTGTGTTCAAATGCGTTGAAGCATGCGTCTAAAAAACGCCGCGATTGTACGGGTTTATATGCGTTTTTTCCTGTACTTGTGGATGCGGATTAAACGCTGCGGATTCTAATGCAAATATGAAACAAGCCTGAGTGCAGCTCACTCTGTAGTCTGTCTGCCGCCACAGCCGGTTGTAGTCAGCTCAGGGTGCGTCACTCCCTCATACTGCTGAATCCATTGTCCTTTTAGCCTGCTGCACATTTTTTCAAATTTATCCTATTAGTGGGTTTCCATCCATATCCTGCTAGATTGTGGAAAAACACTATATAGGATTACATAGAGGAGCTCTTTTTGGCCTTGCAGCGCCGTTCACAGCTGTCTGCACGGTCTCTGTGTGAGAGCAGCTCACTCCGTAGTCTGTTCTGCCGCCACAGCCGGTTATAGTCAGCTCAGGGTGTGTCACTGCCTCATACTATTCCATTGTCCTTTTTTCAATTAGTGCTGCCTTCTGCACATTTTTTTAAATTTATCCTATTAGTGGGTTTCCATCCGTATCCTCCTAGATTGTGGAAAAACACTATATAGATGTACATAGAGGAGCTTTTTTTGGCCTTGCAGCGCCGTTCACGGCTGTCTGCACTGTCTCTGTGTGAGTGCAGCTCACTGTGTAGTCTGTTCTGTGAAAAAAACAAAAAGTTAATAAAGTTCACCAAACACTCCACTTTACAGTTGTGTAGGCCACATTAGCTCATATTAAAGTCTAGTCCACACTTTATAAAATTAGTGTTTCTTATACCTGTTAGCAGCTGTTAAGGAATAAGCACACTAAGCCCTTATTACTTTTCTGCCTATCTTTATCAGTCTACCAAGATGAAGAAAACAGTGAGTAAGGCACGTGGGCATGGGCGTGGAGGTGGATCAGGGATAGGACGTGGGGATTCTGTGCCTGCTGCGGGCACCAGTGACTCATCATCCCCCAGTTTTAGCAGGGAACAGGCCTTCATGCGCAGCTTTGGAGGTGCTCGCCGTACCCCGCTGCTGCGGGACAAACAAATTGAAACCATTGTCGTATGGATGGCAGCTAACGCATTGACTTCAATTAGTGCCACATCCTCTCAGGCACAGAGCACTGAAGAGCACCCATCTGTCTCTTCACCACCTGCCAAATTGCCCAGGCAGTCAGAGAGCCAAGGACAGGAGCCATCTCTACTTCTGTTCTCTGAATCTCTTGGCTTAGAAAGAGGGGGCCAGTCAAGCAGCATTCGAGAAATGGAAGAAGAGGCAGTATGCAGTGATGCCCAACAATTTTGTCTCTCTGAATCCGAAGAGGCGGGTGGGCCAGTGCCTCCAGTCAGCACACCTCAGTACACATCTGATTATGAGACTCAGGTGCCACTTTCTGGTGCGTACTGTGCTGCCGAGACTACCCAGGAGAAGCAGTTGTTGGAAGAGGGTAGTGTAGATGATGAGGTCCTTGACCCATCATGGCGTGAGGTACATGAAGGTGGTGGGATAAGCCCTGAGGAAGAGATTCCCCGAACGGCCCAAAGAAGGACAGGGAGGGTGAAGACTGCGTTGCCTGTAGCCTCCACTTCAGCACCCATTAGGAACATGCCTCTTCCAAAAGCCAATACGGGTGCTCCCAAGACTTGCAGTGCCTGGTCCTTTTTTGACACAGTTGCAGACAACATTTGTCAAATGCAAGCTGTGTTATCAGAAAATCAATAGAGGTAAAAGTGACAGCAACCTCAATACCACAAATAGGTGGAAACATGTGCAGACCAAGCACGTGGTGGAGTTACAAAAACACACTGAAGACCTAGGCCAACCTACAGCAGCACCTACCACCTCTTCAGCTTGTGTTGGAGCCTCTTCTTCCAGCTCACACACAGCTGGTTCGACTTCCTCACAGGATCGCCATGGAAGAACCTCTGACACTGTTGTCCAGAGACCCAGTGTAATTCCACCCACAGCACCACGTTCCCAGTCATCCTCACACTCCCAGCCCAGTTTACAGCCATCGGTAACACAGGCATAGGAGAAAAGGTGGCCATTCTCGGCAAACCACCCACGAGCACAGGCTCTGAATGCTGGCATTGCAAAACTACTGTCCCTTGAAATGCTGTCATTCAGGCTGGTGGAAACTGACACCTTCCGTAACTTGATGGCATTGGCAGTCCCACAATACAACGTGCCCAGCCGCTTTTATTTCAGCAGGCAAGCAGTCCCTGCCCTGCAAAATCATTTGGAGGGAAACATTAAACATGCGCTACTAAACGCCATCAGTAGTAAGGTCCACCTCACCACTGATGCGTTGACCAGTCACCATGGACAGGGACGATACCTCTCCTCACTGCCCATTGGGTAAATCTTGTGGAGCCGGGTACAGATCTTGCGAGTGGTGCTGTACGTGTTCTGCCAACTCCAAGGATTGCAGGAATCCAGTCTGTACACATTGACTCCTCCTCATACTCCAGTTCCTCTGAATCATCGCTGCAGGAGCCGTCACAGTCCACCTCCACATGGACCCGTGAATGCTTATCTGTTACAACCGATATGAGCACAGCCATGGCCAAATGTCAACAGGCCGTATTGAAATTAATTTCTTTGGTGAATCGAAGCCACACAGCGCAGGAGCTCTGGAATGCCATCAAGCTGGAGAACAACGTGCGGTTTGTGCCAGCGAATCTCCAGCCAGGCATGGTAGTGTGTGACAATGGCCATAATCTGGTTCCAGCATGGCAAGATCGCACATTGCAACTCTGCAGCGCCAATTCCGCCTTCCGAAACATCACATCATATGTGACCTACCCACCAGGTGGAATTCAATATTACATATGTTGGAGTGGTTGTGTGAGCAGCAGCCAGCAGTAATGGAGTACCAGCTGCATCAGGAGCAAAGAACCAAACAAAAAGAAAATGGGGGCACCATGGTCAGTGGGACTCAAACCTAGGCCTAAACAGATACCAAGTATAAACGAAAAAAAAGAGAAAAAGTAGGCCCTAACAAATGGGAGTACACCACAGAGCAAATATAAACAAAACACAGCTTTATTTGACAAGTATGCAAAAGACAGAATACACATTAAAAACATTTAAAACAGGGGAATAAAACATAATCCCATATTAACACAGGCCCAGAATAAGGCCAAAAACCCACACCTACCCAGCCAAAGTACAATGCACATGCCTATAAGCTAACCATAACCTAAATACCAGCGTGATAACACAACATATGTACCCAGAAAAGTCCCATCTAATGAAGGCAAACAAAGGGACAAGAGGATATCCTGGGACAAAGACGCATGACCTACCAGGCTAATCTGCCATGATGGCCACATATGCAATGGTGAAGTCAGCACATCAAAGCAGCCGTGCCGGCGGTGGACTCAACACACAAGACACAAGATATAGAACCTGCATGTAGTCCAATACCCACCACAAATGCACTGACCGCCTAGAATAGATGAGCCCTGTAGAGGATGTACAAAGGACCCAATAATACCAGTCCAAGGCAGGACAAAAGGGCATGTGGACCCTGAGAGGGTTCCACCAATGAATTGTGGTCAAAGCTATTTAATTTACCCTCACAAATCTGGAGTTTATCCTTCAGGGACCTCAAGACCCCCTGATCATGGTCAATCAACATGTCCAAAATGATAAACGAGCATTTGGACAGTGGGGGGCACATTTGATAGCGGGTCTGTGACCGATGGCTTTCAGCAGGTGACTAGGGAACTCACTAATTTGCAAAAAACATATGCTAAAACTTGGTGGAATTTAAAGACCCTAGAGGAGTATAGGCGAGTAGGCATTGTCCCTAAGGGTCTCAGGGTACAAATATTTCCAGCCTGGGAGGCGGACGATGGATTTAAGAAAACTTGGGAGTCTGGTCTGTCCAAATGCTCTTTATCATTTTGGACATGTTGATTGACCATGATCAGGGGGTCTTGAGGTCCCTGAAGGATAAACTCCAGATTTGTGAGGGTAAATTAAATAGCTTTGACCACAATTCATTGGTGGAACCATTCCAGGGGCAGCTCAAGGCCACTCTTGATGCCTTTGAAAAAGAAATCACTAGTAAAAAGAGACAAAAATTCAGGAGAGATCAAATGGATTTTAAAAATGGTCAAGCCTTTAAGTGGACACACAAAGGCAACAGGAGGCCTGGAAATGGGCTGATTCAGGCTGAGAACAATGCGGCCACCTCATCCGATATACCTTCCAGCGATGTTTTTTTATCTTCCGAGCTGAGCAACACCAAAGGCGTAGGAGGAGGGGTCGCAGGAGGAGATACAGCCCTGAAAAGGCGCACTCGGAATCGCAAAGTGTGGTCACCCCGTTATCAACGGGAGACGCAACAGAACAGGAGGCGTTGACATCAGAGCCACTACCAACTGCTGGTAAGTTGCAGATTATCAATTCTGTCAGAACGTGAGACTACCTTACTAGAGAAAGGCCTCTCTTTTTGCCCTACAAGTGGGATTGACAAATTTACATTTATTAAAGATGTCTATCTGTTCTGCCGGCAGCTTACTTTTAAATTGCTTTATCATCGTCCTTCCACTCTAGATGAGCTGCCTTTGGCTGACAGATTAGTCCTGAGGGATCTCTTGGATTTATTGGATGAGGGTGACGAGTGCCAGCCCAGAAGAAAATTTACCGGAAGACTTCCATCACACGCTACTCCCCCGTTGACGCTATGCCCGGCGGTACAGAGCTTCTTTAACGCTGTCTGCAGAGAGGTACATAATCTTAAGCTTGACCCCAATAGGGGGAGAAATATCAGCCAGAAAGATCAGGCTATTCTGGCTAAATTGGGTTCCAACAGGGATTTTGTAATACATGAAGCGGATAAGGGAGGCAACTTGGTGATTTGGCCGGTTGACCTGTACACACAAGAAGCCATGCGCCAACTGGGGAATGTGGAGTGCTATCAAGTGCTGCCCTCAGATCCTACATCTGTCTTCCAGGGCAAACTGACACGTAACATCATCAACAAGTGCAAACGAGACTTCCTAGCTAATCACCATCCCAGGACCCCCACCTTTTATATGCTCCCGAAGGTGCACAAATCCCTACGGGCACCCCCGGGTAGGCCTATAGTCTCTGGGATAGGGGGTTACTTGAACGACCGTGTGTTTACATTGATTTTTTTCTTCAGCCTCTAGTTGTGTCTCTCAAGTCTTATGTCAAGGACTCTACATCTCTCATCCTGCAACTTCAAGATCAGGAGATTCCGTCGGGGGTGTGGCTTGTCACCCTCGACGTGGAGTCTCTTTACACTTGCATTGGACACAATTTGGGCACACGTGCTGTATCTTTCTTCTTGGATTCCAATTCTACAGGTGACAGAGGACATGACTCGTTCATCCTGGATCTATTGTCATTTGTTCTGAATCAGAACTATTTTATCAACCACCGATCGACCAAACCGCTGCATGACCAGCTCTATCCTCGCCTACTGTATCCTCACCCATCCCTTGTAGATTGTTGCAGGGTCCTCACTCCTCCTGTACCAGTTATGACTTGTATTGTTTAAGATTATTGTACTTGTTTTTATTATGTATACCCCACCTCACATGTAAAGCGCCATGGAATAAATGGCGTTATAACAATAAATAATAATAATAATAATAATAATCTTTGACCGCGTATTTTACAGGCAGGTGAGGGGCACTGCTATGGGGGCTCGTTGTGCCCCCTCTTACGCCAACCTTTTTTTGGGTTGGTGGGAGGTCACATGGGTGTTCTGTCTGGAACACTTCTCTAATCATGTCATCAAATGGTTTTGATTTATTGATGATGTTGTTTTTATCTGGACAGGCACCCCTGGAACAATGTAAGTATTTTGTGGATACATTAGACAACAATCCCTGGAACATACGCCTTACCTCACAGTATTCCCAGACGGATATAGAGTTCTTGGACTTGAGATTGCAGGTGAAGGGACGGAAAATTCTCACGACCTTGTATCGAAAACCTACGGCTACTAACAGCCTGCTGCATTTTGACAGCTTCCACCCGCTGCATCTCAAAACAGGTATCCCTAAGGGTCAATTTTATAGAGTTAGGAGGAACTGTAGTGAGTTTCAGGATTTTACCACACACTCTCGCGATCTCACTGTACGTTTCCGGGAGAGGGGATACCCCAAACAGGTTATCTCCCGCGCCTTCTCTGCTGCCAACAATATTGACAGAGGGGACCTTTTACAAAATAGAGTTAAGACTAATGATAAACCGTTGGGAATAATCACTATGTTCAACAACCAGTGGCAAGATCTACAGGGCATTTTATCAAAATACTGGGGTATTTTACAAAGTGAATCCAAATTGCTTCCCCACATTGCCCCGCGACCCAATTTAGTAGCCCGGAGGGCTAGGAGCTTTAGGGACTGCTTGAGTCATAGTCACTTCCAGCGCCCGGTTACAAAACTCCATAGAAGTGGCAGATTGTTGGGCAATCCCCTTGTGGAAATTGCAGCATTTGTCCCTATACTAGCGGTGACAAAAGAATCATGGTGCCCTCTTTGTTTCCACAGACTCCCATCAAGGCCTATTTCAATTGCAGGTCCCGGAATTTGGTCTATGTGTTGGTATGCCCTTGCCCAAAAATTTATGTGGGCCAAACCACACAGGAGCTAAGAATTAATACACAGAGATGCCAAATGGTGACTGTATATATATTATATATATCTAATTTTATCCCATACAGCTTATATACCAGTCCCAGGTATTCTGTGCAGTTTTGTGATTACCATCACCACGTGGAATGAACAATCCCAAACACCTAGATTACAGACTCACCAGAGACCAACACCACACAAGGAGTTATATTGCAATTATATCTGCCTTTATTACACAATTTAAAATTAACAATCAATATTTCATAAAAACACAAAAACACCATTTAGTCCATACCACAGGGCAATATAAGAATGTTAAAATAATAGCATACCCAATATAATTTCACGAGGTCCCCACTAAAATAAATACATAGAAAAATCTATACTTCATAATTCCCTTAAAAAAATGTGACAAAATCTATAAAAAATATATACCAATGCTAATACAACTTGCATCAAAAAATTATAGTGAAAAAAGTATAAATAAATAGTACCTATATATAAGGTGCTTTGTGCCAAAACCATATAAGCAGCTACCCAATGTTCCTACAGGTGCTTATTAGTGCAACTGTTGCTGAAAAAATGCTGAGTGCTAAACAATAGGACAATCAATCCTACGCAAATGAAAGTGCTAAGTGCAACAAATACTTAAGGGGATACTAGTATGTGCCAACACATGAATCCAGGAACGGAGTAAGTAAGTGCTAAGTGCTATATATAAAATCAGAGAATGCACCAGTGCAGTACCAAATATAAAGAGGCACAAGTGCACCTACGATTGCCGATATGCACCAAGATACCAAGTGTGCAAGGAGTGCACTAAGGGGACCTGAATCATAACCTTATTAGCGGTAAATACCTTGGGTCGCTTGTGCCCTGTGGTAACGCACCCCGACGCGCGTTTCGGACACTTCCTTCGTCAGGTCCCCCTGACTATTTATTTATACTTTTTTCACTATCATTTTTTGATGCAAGTTGTATTAGCATTGGTATATATTTTTTATAGATTTTGTCACATTTTTTTAAGGGAATTATGAAGTATAGATTTTTCTATGTATTTATTTTAGTGGGGACCTTGTGAAATTATATTGGGTATGCTATTATTTTAACATTCTTATACTGCCCTGTGGTATGGACTAAATGGTGTTTTTGTGTTTTTATGAAATATTGATTGTTAATTTTAAATTGTGTAATAATTGCAATATAACTCCTTGTGTGGTGTTGGTCTCTGGTGAGTCTGTAATCTAGGTGTTTGGGATTGTTCATCACACAGGAGCTAAGAAGACGCATCCAGCAACACTTTTCCACCATTACCACGGCAAAAAGGGATAAACTAAAGGGGAAAACCCTCACATCTGTGGCTGCGCACTTCTTGGCCGAACATGATGCACAATGGGCTGGCACGAAGGTTCTAGGACTTGAAGCAGTACATATGAACATTCGGGGAGGAAATGTTACCCTTGAACTTTTGAAGCGGGAATCGAAGTGGATCTTCGATTTGAATTGTGTCATCCCCATGGGCATTAATGAAGATCTATTATTCACTGGCTTTTACAAACAATAAGATGTATAAGTATTGGCTATGTTATTTCTCCTTTTGGCGAACTTTGGCGAGCCCTGGCTTACTGTTGGGTTTTTTTTTTCAGATTTTTCTTCTTTTCTACCGTCCTCTTTATTGTTTATTTCGTATTTTGCATATTTATTTTGCACATACTGGGTGTTTTCATTAGGCCTTCAGAGCATTTATATTCATTTGTATATTTATGTTTATATATTTTTTCTCCATTTATTATTTTTTTATTATTTTTTCATTTATATTTTTTCATATAAATTTTTTTCTTACTTTTTCTTATTTTTTCCTTATATATATAATTTTTTTATTGAGTATAGTTAGTAGGTTGGCCCAGGGGACACCGTCCTTTTTATGCCCATTGGGGGATTTATCATATTCAATTGGGCTTGTTAGGCTCTTCAGGTTTCTATTTCTATCTGGTAACCTTTGTCCACAGTGTGTATATGCCCTCTATAGCTATCACCTCTCATTATCTGCCTTTATATGCGCCTTAGGTTTACTGTTCCCTCTATTTATCGGTGCTCGCTTTATTCCCTTTGTCACAAGTATGGTGTGTGTGCTGCCCTGGCGTCCAGGATTGCACCTGGCCTTTTTCTGGCGATCTATGTCCGTAGGGTGCATATTCCCCCTTAAGTCATTATTTCTTAATGGGCGCCTTTGTTTTGGTAATCGCCGATAATTCCGTTCTCCAATGTCTTCGGTGCTCGCCTTATTTCCCTAGATAGCGCGCGTAAGCGCAGTGCGCGTGCTGCCATGGTGATCAGGAGCGGATTATACACTTCCGCTCTAGGACGCCGGCGCATGCGCAGTGCACACACGCCGGGCCCGGCTTGCAGAATCGCCGTTATGCACTCTCTATGCGGCGCTCTTAGCAGCCACACAGCTGCTCCTCAGTAAGTCGCTGATAACATGATATTTAAGCAAAGGGCAGGGACTGCAGACATCACCCCTGACGAAGCCACCAGTGCGTGGCGATACGCGTTGGGTGCCTGTTGCCCGCACCTTCTCCCTCTCAAGGTCCACATGCCCTTTTGTCCTGCCTTGGACTGGTATTATTGGGTCCTTTGTACATCCTCTACAGGGCTCATCTATTCTAGGCGGTCAGTGCATTTGTGGTGGGTATTGGACTACATGCAGGTTCTATATCTTGTTTCTTGTGTGTTGTGTTCACCGCTGGCACGGCTGCTTTGATGTGCTGACTTCACCATTGCATATGTGGCCATCATGGCAGATTAGCCTGGTAGGTCATGCGTCTTTGTCCCAGGATATCCTCTTGTCCCTTTGTTTGCCTTCATTAGATGGGACTTTTCTGGGTACATATGTTGTATTATCACGCTGGTATTTAGGTTATGGTTAGCTTATAGGCATGTGCATTGTACTTTGTCTGGGTAGGTGTCGGTTTTTGGCCTTATTCTGGGCCTGTGTTAATATGGGGTTATGTTTTATTCCCCTGTTTTAAATGTTTTTAATGTGTATTCTGTCTTTTGCATACTTGTCAAATAAAGCTGTGTTTTGTTTATATTTGCTCTGTAGTGTACTCCCATTTGTTAGGTCCAACTTTTTCTCTTTTTTAGTTTATATCAGGAGCAAAGAAGTCGCACTGCGCGCCGTTCAGACTTGACAACCACTGAGTGGGCCACTATGAATGACATCTGTCAGGTTTTGCGTGCCTTTGATGATTCCACGCGGATGGCGAGTGCAGATGATGCACTAGTCAGCATGACTGTCCCCCTTATCTGCCTGCTTGAAAAAACACTGCAAGCGCTAAGGGATGAGGTGGTGGAAGAGGTGGAGGATGAGGAGTCAGAAATGCCATCTGCTTCTGGACAGTCTGCGCGACGTGGTTCCTCACAAAGGCCTGCCTAGGCAGGGGACACTTTGTGAGGAGGATGAGGAGGAGTCAATGGAGGAGGAAGACATCTGTCCATAGGAGGGAGTTACACAATGCTCCAGTAGTCAGTATGTAGAGCATGCTGCAGTGCCTGAGAAATGACCTCCGCATTGCCCACATTCTCCACACAGCTGATTATTGGGTTTACACCCTCCTAGATCCATGCTACAGGACAACTTAAAAAGCCTCAGAACAACGTTGAACTGGGAGCGTAAAATGCGGGAGTACCAAGACACACTGGTGCAATCCATCATCTTCTCCAGTCCAATAGAGAGAAGTGCTGCTAGAGCTTAACAAAGCAGCTCAGTGCGTCGAGGCAGTGGTGGAAGCTCTGCACAAAAAGGGAGCAGAAGCAAGACCAGTATGGCCCAACTGTGGCAAACTTTTTGTGCCCGCCACAAAAGTCTACACCATCACAGACGGCTCCAGTCAGCAGAAGGCCACGTTTCCGTCAGATGGTGACAGACTACATATCTTGCACTCTCAGTGTACTCCCAGACGGCTCTTCCCCCTTCAAGTTTTGGGTCTCTAAGCTGGATACATGGCCAGAGCTTAGCCAGTATGCATTGGAGGTGCTGGCTTGCCCTGCTGCTAGTGTTTTATCGGAACGTGTCTTTAGTGCCGCAGGTGGTGTACTAACAGACCCTCCGATAATGTTGGCCGGCTTACTTTTCTGAAAATGATCAAGGCCTAGGTCTCGCATGAATTTGCCACTCCTCTTCCAGATTAAATAATTGGTTGGCAACAGTATCTAGGTCTCCTGTTGTGTTCATGTTTCTACCACCTGAACTGTAATCCCTGGGCTCCAACACCACCAGTTGCTGCTCGGAAGTGCCGTCTGCACAGTCAACAATTGCTGCCGTGTTATTGGGTTTCAGTAAAGTCAGCTGATCCCCTGCTGTGTATCCGGCAATTGCTCCTGCTACCTCCACACTCACACTACTACAGAAATGAAAGGGAACCTGTCCCCCCCAGGCGTTTGTAACC
The DNA here is from genome assembly GCF_032444005.1 of Ranitomeya imitator. Classification (NCBI taxonomy): domain Eukaryota; kingdom Metazoa; phylum Chordata; class Amphibia; order Anura; family Dendrobatidae; genus Ranitomeya; species Ranitomeya imitator. The sequence goes on from NC_091282.1 coordinate 590,514,424, forward strand.
GAAAGAGTCACCTTGTGCAGCAGTAATGCTGCACAATTAAAAGGTGGCTATTTTAGTTATGCTCTTTGCACACGCTGAACTTAACACTTATAAAATGTGTCCCCTCATACCGTGAAACCGTCCTGGAGGTGGGACCTTCCTTAATAATGAGATGCAGCACAGCTGTCCTTCATACCCCCTTGGCGCTGGGCACCGCCTCCTCAGCGTTGTTTGAATCTGCCCCGGAGCCTGAGCTGTTTTGTTAAACCTTGGGCATGCGCAGTTAGCGCTGCCCGTCTTCTGACATCATTTGGTGTCAGGTTGACTGCGCCTGTGCGGCCACGTTGCCCGAGATCCCGCCTCACAGTGTCTTCTGATTTATTCACACTGCGGGACTGGGATTCATGAGCATGCACAGTGCATATCTTCGCCTCTCACTCATCTCCTTCCGCCTTCTTCAGACTGTGTCGAGTCACGGCCGTGGCATGCGATTATGGATCAGCTGACGCGGCACAGTCTGAAGAAGGCGGAAGGAGATGAGTGAGAGGCGAAGATATGCAATGCGCATGCCCATGAATCCCAGCTCTGCAGTATGAATAAATCAGAAGACACTGCGGGGCGGGATCTCGGGCAGGGTGGCCGCACAGGTGCAGCCAGCCTGACACCAAATGATGTCAGAAGACGGGCAGCGCTAACTGCGCATGCCCAAGGGATAACAAAACAATGCTGGTTCCGGGACAGATTCAAAAAAACAGGCAGTCTTCACATGTATACTCAGAGATCATCCGAGCATGCTCTCGGAGACCCGAGCACAATGCTATTCGCTCATCACTAGTATTGAGCGATACCTTCCGATATCCTGTCCAGCCCGGTTCCAGCACGCCAGCTGTTTCCGGGTAGTGTCAAGGTCACTTTGCCTCCAATACGTTGTCCTGTTGTGTTGCGGTCGGGTTAGCCGACTCTTTGGTGCCTGCACTTTAGGTGCTTCCTATGTGGGCTGCGGGAACTGGCAATCAAGGCTGGTTCCGTAGTGCCAATAGGACAAGCTCCCCCTGTAGGACTGTGGGTTTTCGGTAACTCTGGCTGGCTCGCGGCCTTGCAATTTTTTTTTCATGCGGACTTTCTGCTGCCTATCTGAGTTCCAGCACCATTAGCTGGTTCTTAGGAAGACAAGCTTGAATAGGTCCCTCTAGTTCCAGTACCGTCAGCTGGTTCCAGGCAAAGCCTTTGGCTTAGGTGCCTCCTTCTGGGTATCCGAGTTCCACCAACGTCTGGTGGTCCTTGGTAGTGCTTTCTGGCACGGGTACCACCTGCTTAGTAACCAGGTTCCAGTACCATCAGCTGGTCCTCGGTAGTTACATTGGCTCTTGTACCTTCGGCTACCCATCCAGGTTCCAGTACCGTCAGCTGTTTCTCGGCAGTGTCTTTTGCTCTTGTACCTTCTGCTCCCCATCCTGGTTCCAGTACCGTCAGCTGGTTCCAGGCAGAGCCTTTGGCTTAGGTGCCTCCTTCTGGGTATCTAAGTTCCACCAACGTCTGGTGTTCCTTGGTAGTGCTTTCTGACACGGGTACCTCCTGCTTAGTAACAGGGTTCCAGTAACGTCAGCTGGTCCTCGGTAGTTCCATTGGCTCTTGTACCTTCGGCTACCCATCCGGGTTCCAGTACCATCAGCTGGTTCTCGACAGTGTCTTTTGCTCTTGTACCTTCTGCTCCCCATCCTGGTTCCAGTACCATCAGCTGGTTCCAGGCAGAGCCTTTGGCTTAGGTGCCTCCTTCTGGGTATCCGAGTTCGACCAACGTCTGGTGATCCCTGGTTGTGCTTTCTGGCACGGGTACCTCCTATTTAGTAACCGGGTTCCAGTACCGTCAGCTGGTCCTCGGTAGTTCCATTGGCTCTTGTTCCCTCGGTTAGCCATCTGGATTCCAGTACCGTCAGCTGGTTCTCGGCAGTTCCTCAGCCTTCTTGTACCTTCTGCTACATTTCCAAGTTCAAGACCCTAAAGATGACGACCCTAAACACCACCCCGAAGACGATGACCCCAAAGATGACGACCCCTGAGACGACAACCCAGGAAACGACGACCCAGGAGACGACGACCCAGGAGACGACGACCCTGAAGACCACCCCGAAGAAGACGACGACCCTGGAGACGACGACCCTGGAGACTGAGAAGCAGAAGAACAAGAAGCTGCAGAACAAAAAGCAGAAGAACATTAAGCATAAGACTAAAAATCAGAGCAAAAGATATTATCAAAATTATAAGCAGAAGAAGACTAAGCAGTTTATGGGGGTGAGTCCGTTCCTCCTTGTGGTGCCCCTGGAAAAAAACTGCTGCTGCAGGCCAAACTGAACGCGGACAAATCCTGATGTAAAAATCTTTTGTGAAAGGCAGAACGGAAGGTGTAATCTTCAAACTTTTATAGATAACAACTACAGGAAGGCCACAAATAAGAATATGATGAAGAAGAAGAATATGAAGAAGATGAAGAAGTTGAATATGAAGAAGAATAATAGTTGATTAAAAAAAATATGAAGAATGTAAAAAAAAAATTAATAGGAAGAAGGTGAAGAAAAAGATGAATAAGGTGAAGGAGAAGTTGATGAAAAAGATGCTGCTGCTGAGGATGATGAAGAAGAAAGTGTGGGAGAAGTAAAAAAAGAAGGTGAAGAGCATGGAATTAGTGAAACATAAATATCTGACAAAATATAAAAAAATCTTAACATAGTCAATATCTTTGTAACTCTGAACGTCTTAAAAAAAAAAATTCCTGTTATTCAATTTGATTGCCCTAAACCTCTATGCCTTTAATGTCTCCTCCACCTCTCCCAATACATCCTACATTATTCTTAGTTGTTTTCCTTCATGTTGAATTATCCTACAAAGAAAGAAAAGATTTATTTTAATTTCGATATTTTTGTCCCATTGACTTGCATTGGTATCAGGTATCGGTATCGGCGATATCCGATATATTTTGAATATCGGCCGATACAATCCGATACCGATACTTCTGGATATCGGAAGGTATCACTCAACACTAGTGATGAGCGAATAGCATTGTGCTCGGGTCTCCCAGAGCATGCTCGGGTGATCTCCGAGTATTCATGTGAGGACTGCCTGTTTGTTAGGGAATTCCCACATGTATTCAGGCTGTCCAGCAGCCGTAAATCATGCAGCTGAGACCAAAACTAAATGTCTGAGCACTACAAAATTCTTGGAGATCACCCGAGCCTGCTTGGGGAGTCCCAAGCACAAAGCTATTCGCTCATCACTACTCAGGATGCACTTCTTTGCTAAAGTTGCTAAATCATGTAGTACCGACTTCCTCTCCCTCCCACTTTCCCCTTCCAAGTCATAATGGAAAATCCAAAGAATCGGATTAAGATCCCAGTCTTCCCCCCCCCCCCCACATCCCTTTGCTAAAGTCTCGAACTGATATCCAGAAGTTTTGTATCACTTTACACCCCCACAAGTCGTGGTACATATCCATGCGTTCTAGCCCGCATTTTGGACATTTCTGAATAGCACCTGAACTCTCTGATTGCATTGGAATATTAAAATCATATATGGCCCTATGAATAATTCTGAACTGGGTGTCACCCCAATTTTCGTTGGTAATATTCTTTCTTAGTATGCCCCACCCCTGAATAATCTTGTCCATAATGTCTATGTCTCCTAACTGCTTTATCCACGCTTTTGCACAAGTCTGTTTCCCTGTCGGAGTTAACCATTTCTCCATATATTCTTGATATATTCAAACTGGGGAGATCACACTCCATCAGGGTATCAAATTTGTTTTTGAGCAATTCTTTAGAGACATCCCGCAGATCACGCAAAACCAAGTGATGTATTTGTGAATATTGCATTCCCTTTGCTAAGGGCAAACTTCTCAGCCACATCCACTTCAGTCATCCATCTCCTTTCATCAACATGCATCAAATCTTTCATTCTCAGTACACCCTTATCTCGCCATTCTTTAAATAATCTGTTCTCCCTACCTAAATGAAAGTTTGCATGGGTCCAGGGATTGAGATATTTGGATACCTTCCACGGTAATCACAATTTTTTCCATAACGCCTTCCAGGATACCATTGTATCCCTACATATCAAGTTTCGCACTGTCGATCCAAGACAGGACAAGGTGGAGTGTAGTACTCAAGGCTTACAAAATTCATTCTCCAAGTCTACATCCGGATGACGACTCGTTCCACGTAACCAATCAACCACATGTCTAGCCAAACAAGCCAAATTATATCCCCTAATATTGGGAATCCCAATCCCTCCCCTCCCCACAGAGGACAAAAGAGTGCTCAAACCTTTCCTAGGCATTTTCCCTTCCCAAAGAAACTTTGTAAACGCTCCGTTCAACCTCAATATATCTCCTCGTTTAAGCAACAGGGGAATCGTTTGAAGAGGGTACAACAATCTCTGAAAACTCATCATTTTAATCAGGTGTCCTCTGGCCAAAAGCGACAATGGCAGACCTCGCCAACTTCTCAATTTCGCTTCTATTTTCAAAAACAGCGGATGATAATTCAAGGCAAAAAACGAATCCGCTGTGCAACCCAAGTAAACGCCCAAATTATTGACTGAGGATTTTGCTATCGCGAAATTAACAGCTCACATTTGTTTTTGTTAAGTTTAAAGCCAGAAAACTTTCCAATCTTCTCTATGAGCTTCAATGTCCGTGCTAGATCTTTGCATGGGTCAAACATAAATAACACTATGTCATCAGCAAACAAAGCAGATCGCAGCATTCCATTCCCTTTCTCCACTGTTAAGGCCACTCAACAGAGGTTCAATGGCCATATTAAAAAGCAAAGGCAACAATGGGCAGCCCTGACGTGTGCCCTTTCTTAATGGAAATACATCTGACAGAAATCCAGGTGTGTATACTCATGCCTGTGGGTTCGCATAAAGTGTCTGGATATATCTACGCATTCCGCCGTTCATACCCTTCCCATCTAGAACTATTTCCAGCCATGACCAACTCACATTATCAAATGCTTTCTCAGCATTCAATGTAATGAACACCGGGTGTCCTTCTTGGTTCTCCTTTTGAAATTTTACCGCATCCATAATCAACATAACTTTTCTAATATTGCGTAATTGTTCGGGCGGAACCACTGCCAGTCGATGTACCAAAATTTTGGAAATCAACTTCCAATCCTGGTTAATGAGTGAAATTGGTTGATAGCTGGAAGGGTCCCCAGTAGTTTTAGATACACCATATTAGCATGACTGGGAATTTCACCTCCCCCCATCCAGACTTTAAACATGTCTGTTAGCGCCAGTGAGATCTGATCTTTCTTGACTTTATAAAGTTTGCCCCCAAATCCATCTGGCCACGGAGGTTTTCCATTGCTGAGGCCTTTGATAGCTAATTTAACCTCATCCACTGCAATCTTGCCATTGAGAAATTCTAGCTCTTGATCAGTAAAGCTAGGAATTTTAGCCCTCATTAACCATTCCTTGTACCCCCCTCCAACTCTCGGTGTTACCCCATAAAGGTCCCTGTAGAATTCCCCCACGATCTTGTTTATCTCCTTAGGATTAGAGGTCACACCCCCATCTTTTTTATTCAGAGTCGAGATTAAAGTCTGTTGCCTCTGACCCCTAGCCAGGTGTAGGAAGATGGACCAGGCTAGTGGTCCCTCTTGTGTGTCTGGGCCGGAACTGTTGGGGCTGTCACCAATGTTGCCGAGGGAAAGACTTCCTGATTGGAGCAGACATTTGCACCTGACTGATAGGGTCGGTTCGGGTATAAAAGGGACTGAATGCAGGATATCAGGGCTTTTGGCGGGTACCCAGCGTGTGCGACAAGAGAAGGTTAACTCCCTCTCTGCTGACCAACTTCAATTGACAGGGCTGCGTGATCCCACTACGTTCCCCACTCAGAAAGACCTTGTTCCTGAAAGGGACATTTACATTTCACCCTCTGACCCCGAGAGTACTTACCGGACTGTGCCTCTGACAACCACAGATGTACCGATCCAACGGTACATGCTGAGTACAGGAGTGTGATTGCGGCCTGCTCTCCGGGACTGTGCACTTCACCAGTGGTGCTGCAAACCTGCTCGCGGCAGCTCCCTGTTCCAAGATCAGGAGATCACGTGCAGGAAGAACCGAATACTTCACCGCCGTGCAGAGACAGTGCTTCACTTATCTCCAGGACCGGATCAGGGACCTCTCGTCCACCTACAGAACCATTGTGGGATTTTCCAGCCTCCACCATCCAGGAGCTAGAGACTGATAAGTTATCTTGCTATTTGACCCTCTGCTATTACCCTGTTGCTGTTATCTTTTTTTGTGTTGTTTACATATTCTTCCCCCATTCTCCCTGTGTGAAGAGTAGCTGCTGAATTATTTAATTATAAAGAACTCATTTGTAACGGGGTCTACCAATCTGGGGTACCTCTTTCAGTACCACCCCGTGTTTTCGGAGGTCCGCTCTGCGTTGGCTGGAGTCTGAATGAAGGACGCTGGCTGGAATTCCTTGATTACATGGGCGCATATATAAGATAACTGCTTCTCCACGTATTTCCAGTCTGACAACACTTTAACCACAGGACACAGAATATATAACACAGATACAGAGGGCAGGCCAATAGAAAAGCGGCAGGCCAGACATACACTACAATAGCCGCAGGTGGCCGGAGCCTGCCGATATTTACTGTGGGAATTACAAAGGTGGGGCGGACAAAAGGGGAATATCGTGTCCCCTCTGCCCAGGGGCGCAGCCTGTGGGCTGATGCATTAGGGACATGCATCTCACATGGAACCTATTATACATACATATAACTGCACAACATATTCTGGATGCTGAGTGGTTCCGCAACACGTAACACGGCTCCCCTTTTCAGCGATGCGATCGGCATACACAGTCTGATCCTTAACAGATCGGTTTGGGGATGACCGAAGTTTATGGGGTTGGTACAAGTTCCGTTTGTCGACTTAGTCCATCGGCTCTACCGTTTTGTTCGCCGGGTCTGTAGTGGATGGTGAAGTCCAGAGGTTGTAGGGCTAAACTCCACCGCAGCAATCTGGCGTTGTCTCCGGAGACTCGATTAAGCCAGACTAGGGGATTATGGTCCGTTAGGAGGGAACACTGTCGTCCATACAAATATGGTTGCAACTTTTTGAGTGCCAATACTACCGCCAGGCACTCCTTCTCAATGGCCGCATAGCTTACTTCACGGGCAGTAGTTTCCGACTCAGGTAAGCTACCAGGTGTTCTTGGCTGTCTGGCCTGACTTGGCTCAGTACTGCCCCCAATCCAAACATAGAAGCGTCTGTGTGAACAACGAAACGTTTAGTTGGATTGGGTGTGGCCAATACAGGGGTATTGGTGAGGGCGTCCTTTAGTTGGCGGAAGGCTTCCTCACACTCTGGGGTCCAGGTTACCTGGCAGGGTTGGTTAACGAATTTCCTGTAATACCTCGCTGTCCCTAAAAACGCCATGACCTGGGTTTTAGTGCGTGGGATGGGCCATTTGGCTATGGCCTCAATCTTGGCTGGTTTTGGTCGCTGTTCCCCACTTCCCACCCAATGCCCTAAATACTGAACCTCTGCTTTGCCCACGTGACACTTGTTTGGGTTCAGGGTGATTCCTGCTTGGTGGATCCTGTCCAATACTGTCTCTAAGTGATTTAGATGTTCTTCCCATGTCGCACTGTAGATGACAATGTCGTCCAGGTAAGCAGAAGCATAGTCCTGGAGACCATCCAGATGCCAGTCAGCCAGCCTTTGGAAGGTTGCCGGGGCATTCTTCATCCCGAATGGCATAACTCGAAACTGGAATAAGCCAACCGGGGTGACAAATGCCGACTTGGGAATTGCGTCAGGACTAAGGGGAATCTGCCAGTAGCCTTTGCAGAGATTGATGGTGGTCAAATACTTTGCCCATGCCAGCCGATCTAACAACTCATCCACACGCGGCATGGGATATACATCCGTCACTGTTTTCTTATTGAGCTTACGATAGTCTACACAAAACCGTGTAGTCCCATCCTTCTTGGGCACTAACACTACGGTGGATGCCCAGGGACTATCTGACTCTTCAATGACCCCTAAACGCAACATCTCTTGTATCTCTTGTCGCATTCCCTCTCATACAGACTCAGGGATGCAGAAGGGGTTTTGTCGCAGGGGGGTCTGATCCTGGGTCTCAACCTTGTGTTGTGCCAGGCAAGTGTACCCTGGTCTCCCCGAAAACATCCTCTGTCACTGCCTCAACAACTCTGCCTGCTGTCTCTCCCGGGGGCCTAGGTCTTCACCCAATTGTACCTGATCCCATGTTTTAGACTGAGTCCTTTCCCCTAAGACATCCGGCAAGGGAAGTCCGGCTAAATCCTTTGCTTCAGGTGCACAGATGGCCACTACCTCTTCAGGGCGCTCCAGGTAGGGCTTCGGCATATTCACGTGGAACATGCGCATAACCCTGGGGTCGTCACAATCGGCGACATTATAGGTTGTGTCGGCTATTTTCCCCACTACCTGGTAGGGCCCCTGCCATGCAGCTTGAAACTTGTTCTACTTAGTGGGCTCTAACACCAGGACTTTCTGTCCTATTTCCAAGGAGCACTGTCTGGCCCTCCGATTGTACCATACGCGCTGGTGCCACTGGGTCGCCTGCATGTTCTCATGTACAGCCTGGGTCAGCTCCTGTAGGCGGTCCCAGAATTCCAGCATATAGGGTACAATAGGATCCCCTTCTATGAGGCCCTCCCCTTCCCAGTGTTCTAGCACTAAGTCTAGGGGTCCCCTTACCCGTCTCCCGTATACCAGCTCGAACGGGGAGAACCCCGTGGATTCTTGGGGCACCTCCCGATAGGCAAACAGGAATTGTGACAAGAATTTCTCCCAGTCCCTGTAGGTCCTGGTAAAAGTCCCAATGAGCTGTTTAAATGTCCCGTTAAAGCGTTCACACAACCCATTGGTTTGTGGGTGGTACAGGGCGCTTCTAATGGACTTTACGCCGCACAGCTTCCACAGTTGGTTGGTCACTTCTGCTGTAAACTGGGTACCCTGGTCCGAGATAATCTCCCTGGGAAATCCAACCCGTGAGAAAACCTGCAGCAGGGCAGCCGCCACCGTCTCTGCCAGTATGTTAGGTAACGCAACCGTCTCTGGATACCGTGTGGCATAATCTAGCACTGTCAATATATACCTTTTTCCTGACGGACTGGGTTTGGCTAACGACCCTATCAGATCGACCTCTACTCGGCCAAATGGTTCCTCCATAATGGGGAGGGGCGTAATTTGGCCTTGCATCGATCCCCCCTCTTGCCAATGCGCTGGCAACTGTCACAGGTCTGGCAGTACTGACGAACATCATAGGTTACCCCTGGCCAAAAGAAGTTTTGTGTCAGACGATGCCTGGTGCGACTGACGCCGAAGTGCCCGGCCAAGGCTATGTTATGAGAAATTCGCAGTAACTCCTGCCTATACTTCTTGGGAACTACCAGCTGTCGTTTTATATTGGGGCTCGTCCCTGTGTGGTGCTGCTCTGTGATCCGGTAGAGGAGTCCCCGCTTCCATACAAACTGTTCCCCTTCCAGTACCCCTATCCCCTCCTGTGCCTTCCCACGTTATCCCTCTAATGAAGGATCCTCAAGTAACTCCCTCTTAAATTCATCTGGGGTGGCCAAAGAAATGTGTCTAGCTATGGGAATACATGTAGGGCTGGGATGTCTTACCTGGGCCTCCTCTGAGTGTGATTCCGCCTCCGCAGCTCGAGCTTGTCTCCGGGTGGTCACAGTATATGGGCAAAGGGGCAACCGAGAATGCAGACAACATGGGCCCCAAGTCATTTCCCAGCAAGACGTCTGCAGGCAAATCCTCCATCAAGTCGACCTCAACAAGGCCATCCCCGACTCCCCAGTTCAGGTGAATCCTGGCAGTGGGCAGTCGATGTATGGCTCCCCCTGCTACACGGACTGCCACTGTCCGGTCCGTCTTCTCTTGGTCCTGGACAAGATGAGGCTTCACAAAGGTCAAAGTTGCCCCGGAATCTCTTAGTCCCTGCATACATTTCCCATTAACCCACATGGCCTGTCAATGCTGTTGTCGATTATCTGCCCAGGCTGCCTGCACGATGTCTACTTCATGCAGCACTTCCTCCATCTCTTCCACCCTTTGGTTAGTCGTAGCCCAAAATGCCGGGTCAGCTTCGCCTTGGTAGCAGTGTACAGCAGCCCGGCTGAAGGTAGCTATTCCTACCTTTGGCCACTGGGTATGCTGAGTCCGGTTGGGACATTGTCTTTGCAGGTGGCCCAGCTGACGGCAGGTGTAGCATCGCGCCCCAGGGGGACTGTGGTAGGCCGGGTTTCTGGCTCGTCCCCCTACAATCTTCGGTGGTTTGGGGCCCTCCAGGTCCATGGGCGGGCCCCTAGTGACCATCTTTGATCCGGACAACTGCAGCCTCCTGGCATCATGATGTTCATTGCCACTAGATCACAAGGGAGAATGTGTTCTGCACTGATATAGGCCGGTGAAGTTTGGTCCTGGGATGACACTAGTAGATTTTTAAAAAGTTACCTCCCATTGGGGAATTGTTTGGCAGCTCATGCACTGCATTACAAGTGTCAGAGACCCAGACCACTACATTGGGCCTACTACTTAACTCTGTCTCCTATAGAAACCATAATCCTCTGCGGGGTACACCAAAGAGAGGATAAGAAGTGAACTGAACAATATTTGAAAGTTTAAGATCAATGTTTATTAATACAAATGTTAAAAACAGGGTGGGACCGAAAATATAAAAAAGACATGAAAATGGGACCTCCAAATGGTAACGGGAGAGAGAAGCCAGCCAACAATAGTCAGTATAATATATCTGTGGCATATAGAGAGAACCCCCCTCCAATACAGAATGTAAAGAACCTACAAAAGTACAAGTGTGACTGCCAGGATATGGCTATGTAAAGGAAACAGGCATATAAAAACTGATATCTCTCACATGGAATACATGGTAGCAAATAAGAAAAAGGTTTCTTTTAAGTGCAGTATATATAATAGAGGGTATCCCTGTAATAAACCAGCTAGTGCTATTTTATTTACAGCTACTTATAAACTGGTGGTGGAAATCCCAATATACATACTACCAAAATAATTCATAAAACAATCATGAAAGATATAGGATAAATATTATTTTACCTGAGCGGTTCTGTATAGGAGGTGAAGGCAGGTGCCCTGGGGTCATGTAAACATGGAAGGAAGTGGAAGTGTGGCTGCGCTCTCCCTTAACTCTGTCTCCTGCAATGTCTTCTCCTTACCTGCCACTAGATCATCAGGGTAAACGTGTTCTGTACTGATATAGGCCGGTGAAGTTTGGGCATGGGGCCTGCGATGGCAAAAGTCTATTTTTAAAAAAGGTACCTCCCATTGATGAAACCACATCCTTGTTGGCAAAGACTTCATACCATACCACCGAATGCATTCAGACAATTACATAGCTGCATTTCCTGTTAAAAATATACAGATGTGACAGACAATGCTCATAGTGACACAATCTTGAGAACTGTTTGTTTATTCACTTAAAAAAACAGTTCTAAGCCTCTATATGTTTGCTGTTTGTCATTGTAAAACATTAAGGTTTACTGAAACTATGCCGGTGGTGGTTTGATCTAAATCCTTGTGGCTTTATTTTCTAGGGGTTTATGTCCCCTCGTCTAATGACTCCATGATATCTCAGTTTAATCCAACCTTTAAAAGTGGCCACTTGAAGGTCTGGGTGAAACTAGAGTTACTACATAGTGTAAATTACTATATAAGACCAGAGAAACATGACTAAGACAGATGGTAAAACTGGGGTACCTGTACATGTACAGTGTGCTGATACCTGAATAATTGGGGATGCCCATGCAGTGTAGGTAATCTCTCAGGGGTTCTCTGTCTTTGTGTTGCTTCTCTGATATTCTAGACGAATGATGTTTAAAAGCCTCTTGGTGATGATCTAAGTATACTGTATGTAGTGAATCTTCAGATATACGTATAATCACTATATTTATTTAATCCTTATAAGTACTTATTAACCTGTGTAGGCTGACATATCCAAAAGTGTACGCACTCACACTATTCAATCATACTATTCCTTGAATGTTGTTTTTAGCAATAAAATTGCATTGTATTGCAAGTATTAGCCTTTTTTAAAGCCGTATCTGAACCTTAGTGTTAACAACATGGCAAATAAAATTGCCAAATTCTCCTGTAAATAATTGCGCAAAGAGGGAACCATCATATCATTAGAAAATATGAGTGGATTTTCGTGGGCCCATCCAGTATGTGGGTTCCGAGGCCTAATGGGGTGCATATGACTATGCAGCAGGGCTGGCCTTGCCGCCAATGTGTAAAACAAAGGAGTACGGAGTACAAAATGCATATTGTGAAGTGGATTTTCATGGGTCCATCCAGTATGTGGGTTCCAAGGCCTAATGGGGTGCATATGACTATGCAGCAAGGCTGTCTTTGCTGCCCATGTGTAAAACAAATGAGTACGGAGTACAAAATGCATATTGCGAAGTCGATATTCATGGGCCCATCCAGTATGTGGGTTCCGAGGCCTAATGGGGTGCATATGACTATGCAGCAGGGCTGGCCTTGCCGCCAATGTGTAAAACAAAGGAATACGGGAGTACAAAATGCATATTGTGAAGTGGATTTTCATGGGCCCATCCACTGTGCGGTTCATAGGCTTATTGGGGTGCATATGAATTGGTAGCAGGGCAGGCCTTGAATTCAATGCAACACTTTTCAGGAGTCCCCCCTGGACATCTTATGACAGGGGTATTGTGGTGTAATTCTTGGCAGCCCATCCACTCACAGCATAGGCTACAACACCTTAGGAGACCCATTGTTTCATAATGACCCTTTAAGAAGATTAATGCTGCCTGATGCACCAGTAAAAATAGGCTCTGTGATTTTAAGAGTCCCTCCTTCGTAAATGAAACAAGATGGGTCTGCTTATGTGTCACACACCACATGGTGAGCTATGGTTGTTAAATGTTGCAATTACATTTCCCAGTGAATGCATTTGTAGTCATTGAAAGCAATGTTAAAGTTGAAAAACGCTTCAAAAACGCTGCGTCTAAACTAAGCCTAAGTGGGAGAGGAAATTTTCGGTCTGGGGTTAAATATTTGGCCTTACAGGCAAGTCATTAACCTGCAAAGGATGTACCTTGACATATTTCCAAGCAAAACCCGTCTTGGTTTCATTTTAATGTGTTTTTTGGGGCACCGGGAGAAATGGCATGAATCTCGGAAAAAAGATGATTAAAGCTGTGAACTAGGAGTCATGAATGCTTCCAGGGGCAATCCCCATGAGGTTCCTGTGCCATTTGAGCAGTGTTTCCATCATTTTCAGACGTTTTTAGACCTTAAAAGGACCCCCGGGGGATCACGGTAAAAATACTCGGGTCTCGTTGTTCTGGCTGAGTACCCGAGTATTCCAATTTTCTCGACCAGAGCAACGAGCACCTGAGCATTTTAGTGCTCGCCCATCACTACTAATAAACCACAGTAGTTTGACAATAAATGGCTTCACCACTAACCATGAGTAGAGAAAAAGTTTTGATGTTATTATCATTCATATTCTCTGAAAAAAAGCCAATAAAGCAAACATTCTGAAGGGGTATGTAAACTTTTAAGCACAACTGTATTACATAATTGTTACATGTTACGGAACCACTCAGTATCCAGAATATGTTGTGCAGTTATATGTATGTATAATAGGTTCCATGTGAGATGCATGTCCCTAATGCATCAGCCCATAGGCTGCGCCCCATCCTGGCCCCTGTGAGCTACCATCCAGCTCCCATATGAGTTCCCATTCTGCCCCATATGAGCTCCCAATCTGCCGCATATGAGATCTCATCCTGCCTCCATATGAGCTCCCATTCTGCCCCCATATGAGCTCCCGTCCTGCCCCCATATGAGCTCCCATCCTGTGGCTTTCAGTACAAAAAGAAAGTAAAAAAAATTCTCCTTAAATGGCCATAGCCCAGCGGTGCCATCTCCCTTATTTATTTGAGGTGCGGATGCGCCAACGCATGACAGTGACGTTATACTCCAGCGACATGTGCGCCGATGTCAGCTGCTTGCCTGTGATTGGCTGGCAGCTGGTAACTATTGCTGTGCAGATATCCGGTGGCTTTCTGTACCGCAATATATTGCAACTGAATGTGCCTCCTCAGATGCACATTAATTTGAAAATTGCGAGCTAGGAAACCAGATTGCAGCACCACTTCTTGCCAGTTCGGGCAACTGCCTACTATTTGTACAAGCAGTGTCACTGAACCCGTGAGAGCCCCAGCGACTGCAGGTGTGTCTTCAAGAAAATGGCGCCGGAAAGCGCGGACTGCGCAGGTGCCGATTCCAGCAGCAGGAGGACGAAGAAAATGGGCGGAAAGGAATGGCGTAAGTAACAAATTGCTGTGGCATGAAGCTGTGACACATCATGCTACAGCAATCTGTTATTTACGCCACCTGATTCCTTTCCGCCGCCATTTTCTTGGTCCTGCTGCCGGAATCGGCGCCTGCGCAGTCCGCGCTTTCCGGCGCCATTTTCTTGAAGACACACTGCCGGCGCCATTTTCTTGAAGACACACAGGTGTGTCTTCAAGAAAATGGTGCCGGCAGTGTGTCTTCAAGAAAATGGCGCCGGAAAGCGCGGACTGCGCAGGCGCCGATTCCAGCAGCAGGAATCGGCGCCTGCGCAGTCCGCTCTTTCCGGCGCCATTTTCTTGAAGGCACACTCCGGCTCCTCTGCCTGTGACTGGTAAGTCAGAGGGCGGCGCCGGCGTGCATTAAGCACTTCATCGCGCCCTCTGAACTGTCACAGCGGAGGACCCGTGAGACGGAGCCGCACGCAGCGCTGGAATGGGGAAAGGTGAATATACTTACCCTCCTGGCGGTCCCTGACTCTCCGGTGGAGATCGCGGTATGCGTTCAGTGCTTACGCACCCCGCGATCTCCTGGGAGCGTCACTCTGTGGGGGCCAGACTGCGCCGGCGCTTGCGCTTGCGCAGTCTATAAAGGCTTCGGACAGAGTGACGCTCCCAGCGTTATATTATAGATTGTCTAAGGGTTTTTCCTTCTGTCTGTCTTTCTGTCTGGCTGTCTGTCTGTCCTGGAAATCCCGCGTCTCTGATTGGTCGAGGCCGCCAGGCCTCGACCAATCAGCGACGGGCACAGCATCGACGTAGACATCCCGCGTCTCTGATTGGTCGAGGCCGCCAGGCCTCAACCAATCAGCAACGGGCACAGCGACGATGATGTCATAAAGAACGTAGAAATCCCACGTTTCTGATTCAGCGACGGGCACAGTATCGACGTAGATGCCATAATGTCACCTCCTCCATGCATGCATATTCTAGAATACCCGATGCGTTAGAATCGGGCCACCATCTAGTATATATATATATTTATATATATATATATACTAGATGGTGGCCCGATTCTAACGCATCGGGTATTCTAGAATATACATGTCCCCGTAGTATATGGACAATGATGATTCCAGAATTCGCGGCAGACTGTGCCCGTCGCTGATTGGTCGAGGCAACCTTTATGACATCATCGTCACCATGGCAACCATTATGACATCTATGTCGATACTGTACCCGTTGCAGAATCAGAAACGTGGGATTTCTACATCCTTTATGACATCATCGTCGCTGTGTCGGTCGCTGATTGGTCGAGGCCTGGCGGCCTCGACCAATCAGAGACGCGGGATTTCCAGGACAGACAGACAGACAGAAAGACAGACAGACAGATAGACAGACAGATGGAAAAACCCTTAGGCAGTTATATATATAGACTAGATTGTGGCCTGATCCTAACGCATCGGGTATTCTAGAATATGCATGTCCCCGTAATATATGGACAATGATGATTCCAGAATTCGCGGCAGACTGTGCCCGTCGCTGATTGGTCGAGGCAACCTTTATGACATCGTCGCCATGGCAACCATTATGACATCATCGTTGCTGTGCCCGTCGCTGATTGGTCGAGGCCTGTCGGGATGTCTACGTCCTTTATGACATCATCGTCGCGGCCTCGACCAATCAGAGGCGCGGGATTTCTACGTCGATGCTGTGCCCGTCGCTGATTGGTCGAGGCCTGGCCGCCTCGACCAATCAGAAACGCGGGATTTCCAGGACAGACAGACAGACAGACAGACAGACGGAAAAACCCTTAGGCAATTATATATAGAGAGTATCAAAATTTCCAGCTTCATTTTAGTGACTGACATTAGTCACAACCATCACAATTACCTACATACAGCAATCAATATAAATCAGGAGGACAAATGGAAGTTCATAAAAAAGTATAAACATAATTTTATTGACACAAAAATATCACATATAGACACGCACAGCCATCACATAATGACAGTGCAAACAAAGACACATAAAAGTGTAAGACACCAGAAATAGGTCTACTGCAGGCTAATAGTATGTATATCACCACATAAAGATAATATGGGAAGGGTACAGGCAAGAGAAAGTCCCCACAAACAAATCCCAATAATGGAAGGTCATAGAGTGCAACATAAGTATGATGTATGAATAACCGAGGGATCACACCCACAATACATGCCTGAAATCAGACATAATAGAGAGGGTGGAGGGGAAAAGGACTCACCGTACTGCAGATAGACCGCTAATACACGCCCCGACGTGCGTTTCGCCTCGCTTTCTCAAGGGGCGTGTATTAGTTGTCTATCTGCAGTACGGTGAGTCCTTTTCCCCTCCACCCTCTCTATTATGTCTGATTTCAGGCATGTATTGTGGGTGTGATCCCTCGGTTATTCATACATCATACTTATGTTGCACTCTATGACCTTCCATTATTGGGATTTGTTTGTGGGGACTTTCTCTTGCCTGTACCCTTCCCATATTATCTTTATGTGGTGATATACATACTATTAGCCTGCAGTAGACCTATTTCTGGTGTCTTACACTTTTATGTGTCTTTGTTTGCACTGTCATTATGTGATGGCTGTGCGTGTCTATATGTGATATTTTTGTGTCAATAAAATTATGTTTATACTTTTTTATGAACTTCCATTTGTCCTCCTGATTTATATATAATTATATATATAGACTAGATGGTGGCCCGATTCTAACGCATCGGGCATTCTAGAATATGCATGTCCACATAGTATATTGCCCAGCCACGTAGTATTTTGCCCAGCCACTTAGTATATTGCCCAGCCACGTAGTATATTGCCCAGCCACGTAATAACATAGTAACATAGTAACATAGTTAGTAAGGCCGAAAAAAGACATTTGTCCATCCAGTTCAGCCTATAGAATTCCATCATAATAAATCCCCAGATCTACGTTCTTCTACAGAACCTAATAATTGTATGATACAATATTGTTCTGCATCCAGGCCTCTCTTGAACCCCTCGACTGAGTTCGCCATCACCACCTCCTCAGGCAAGCAATTCCAGATTCTCACTGCCCTAACAGTAAAGAATCCTCTTCTATGTTGGTGGAAAAACCTTCTCTCCTCCAGACGCAAAGAATGCCCCCTTGTGCCTGTCACCTTCCTTGGTATAAACAGATCCTCAGCGAGATATTTGTATTGTCCCCTTATATATTTATACATGGTTATTAGATCGCCCCTCAGTCGTCTTTTTTCTAGACTAAATAATCCTAATTTCGCTAATCTATCTGGGTATTGTAGTTCTCCCATCCCCTTTATTAATTTTGTTGCCCTCCTTTGTACTCTCTCTAGTTCCATTATATCCTTCCTGAGCACCGGTGCCCAAAACTGGACACAGTACTCCATGTGCGGTCTAACTAGTGATTTGTACAGAGGCAGTATAATGCTCTCATCATGTGTATCCAGACCTCTTTTAATGCACCCCATGATCCTGTTTGCCTTGGCAGCTGCTGCCTGGCACTGGCTGCTCCAGGTAAGTTGATCATTAACTAGGATCCCCAAATCCTTCTCCCTGTCAGATTTACCCAGTGGTTTCCCATTCAGTGTGTAATGGTGATATTGATTCCTTCTTCCCATGTGTATAACCTTACATTTATCATTGTTAAACCTCATCTGCCACCTTTCAGCCCAAGTTTCCAACTTATCCAGATCCATCTGTAGCAGAATACTATCTTCTCTTGTATTAACTGCTTTACATAGTTTTGTATCATCTGCAAATATCGATATTTTACTGTGTAAACCTTCTACCAGATCATTAATGAATATGTTGAAGAGAACAGGTCCCAATACTGACCCCTGCGGTACCCCACTGGTCACAGCGACCCAGTTAGAGACTATACCATTTATAACCACCCTCTGCTTTCTATCACTAAGCCAGTTACTAACCCATTTACACACATTTTCCCCCAGACCAAGCATTCTCATTTTGTGTACCAACCTCTTGTGCGGCACGGTATCAAACGCTTTGGAAAAATCGAGATATACCACGTCCAATGACTCACCGTGGTGCAGCCTATAGCTTACCTCTTCATAAAAACTGATTAGATTGGTTTGACAGGAGCGATTTCTCATAAACCCATGCTGATATGGAGTTAAACAGTTATTTTCATTGAGATAATCCAGAATAACATCCCTCAGAAACCCTTCAAATATTTTACCAACAATAGAGGTTAGACTTACTGGCCTATAATTTCCAGGTTCACTTTTAGAGCCCTTTTTTAATATTGGCACCACATTTGCTATGCGCCAGTCCTGCGGAACAGACCCCGTCGCTATAGAGTCCCTAAAAATAAGAAATAATGGTTTATCTATTATATTACTTAGTTCTCTTAGTACTCGTGGGTGTATGCCATCCGGACCCGGAGATTTATCTATTTTAATCTTATTTAGCCGGTTTCGCACCTCTTCTTGGGTTAGATTGGTGACCCTTAATATAGGGTTTTCATTGTTTCTTGGGATTTTACCTAGCATTTCATTTTCCACCGTGAATACCGTGGAGAAGAAGGTGTTTAATATGTTAGCTTTTTCCTCGTCATCTACAACCATTCTTTCCTCACTATTTTTTAAGGGGCCTACATTTTCAGTTTTTATTCTTTTACTATTGATATAGTTGAAGAACAGTTTGGGATTAGTTTTACTCTCCTTAGCAATGTGCTTCTCTGTTTACTTTTTGGCAGCTTTAATTAGTTTTTTAGATAAAGTATTTTTCTCTCTATAGTTTTTTAGAGCTTCAATGGTGCCATCCTGCTTTAGTAGTGCAAATGCTTTCTTTTTACTGTTAAGTGCCTGTCTTACTTCTTTGTTTAGCCACATTGGGTTTTTCCTATTTCTAGTCCTTTTATTCCCACAAGGTATAAACTGCTTACACTGCCTATTTAGGATGTTCTTAAACATTTCCCATTTATTATCTGTATTCTTATTTCTGAGGATATTGTCCCAGTCTACCAGATTTAGGGCATCTCTAAGCTGGTCAAACTTTGCCTTCCTAAAGTTCAGTGTTTTTGTGACCCCCTGACAAGTCCCCCTAGTGAAAGACAGGTGAAACTGTACAATATTGTGGTCGCTATTTCCTAGATGCCCGACCACCTGCAGATTCGTTATTCTGTCAGGTCTATTAGATAGTATTAGGTCTAAAAGTACTGCTCCTCTGGTTGGATTCTGCACCAATTGTGAAAGATAATTTTTCTTGGTTATTAGCAGAAACCTGTTGCCTTTATGGGTTTCACAGGATTCTGTTTCCCAGTTAATATCCGGGTAGTTAAAGTCCCCCATAACCAGGACCTCATTATGGGTTGCAGCTTCATCTATCTGCTTTAGAAGTAGACTTTCCATGGTTTCTGTTATATTTGGGGGTTTGTAACAGACCCCAATGAGAATTTTGTTACCATTTTTCCCTCCATGAATTTCGACCCATATGGACTCGACATCCTCATTCCCTTCGCTAATATCCTCCCTTAAAGTGGACTTTAGACAAGACTTTACATAGAGACAAACCCCTCCTCCTCTCCGATTTTTACGATCCTTTCTAAACAGACTGTAACCCTGTAAGTTAACTGCCCAGTCATAGCTTTCATCTAACCATGTCTCGGTTATTCCCACTATGTCAAAGTTACCTGTAGATATTTCTGCTTCTAGTTCTTCCATCTTGTTTGTCAGGCTTCTGGCATTTGCGAGCATGAAGTTTAGAGGATTTTGTTTTGTTCCAATCTCCTCGCAGTGGATTGTTTTAGAAATGTTCTTACCTCCCTTCTGAGTATGTTTTCCTGGGTCTTCTTTGTTCAAGTCTAATGTTTTTCTTCCCGTCCCCTCTTCTTCTAGTTTAACGCCCTCCTGATGAGTGTAGCGAGTCTTCTGGCGAATGTGTGTTTCCCAGGTTTGTTGAGGTGTAGTCCGTCTCTGGCGAGGAGTCCATCATACAAGTAATTCACACCGTGGTCCAGGAATCCGAATCCTTGTTGTCTGCACCATCGTCTTAGCCAGTTGTTTGCATCAAGGATCCTGTTCCATCTCCTGGTGCCATGCCCAGTCACGTAGTATATTGCCCAGTCACGTAGCATATTGCCCAGCCACGTAGTATATTGAATGAAGAAAAAAAAGGTGTTGTCCCAGCTCCTTAAACGAATTCTTTATTTGAAGACATATTTAAAATTGCAAACAGCGGCTAAATCCTCATTCAGTGAAGGTGCACTAGTGTGCCAATAGTCCAGCAACGCGTTTCGATCTGATAAGATCTTTATCACAGTTGTTTTTTTCTTCATTCAGTCTACACATTGGGTTCGGACAAGGTCCCGTGCACCTTCGGCTGGAAGTGGTGAGCTGGCTAGGGCTTTTATGCCCGAATCATGTTTTCTATTTATTGACATGTAGTATATTGCCCAGCCAAGTAGTATATTGCCCAGTCACGTAGTATATTGCCCAGCCACGTAGTATATTGCCCAGCCACGTAGTATATTGCCCAGTCACGTAGTATATTGCCCAGCCACATAGTATATTGCCAAGTCATGTAGTATATTGCCTAGTTACATAGTATATTGCCCAGTGACGTAGTATATTGCCCAGTGACGTAGTATACAGCACAGTGCCACGTAGTATATTGCACAGCGACGTAGTATACTGCCCAGCCACGTAGTATATTGCCCAGCCACGTAGTATATTGCCCAGTGATGCAGTATACAGCACAGAGCCACATAGTATATTACCCAGCCACATAGTATATTGCCCAGCCACGTAATATATTGCTCAGTCATGTAGTATATTGCCCAGCTACGTAGTATATTGCCCAGTCACGTAGTATACAGCAAAGAGCCACGTAGTATATTGCCCAGCGACGTAGTATACAGCACAGAGCCACGTAGTATACAGCACAGAGCCACGTAGTATATTGCCCAGCCACGTAGTATATTGCCCAGCTATAATATATTGCCCAGTCAGGTAGTATACAGCACAGAGCCACGTAGTATATTGCACAGCGACGTAGTATACAGCACAGAGCCACGCAGTATTGCGCAGCTATGCAGTATATTGCCCATCCACGTATGTCACAGGTTAAAAAAAAACAACTTCCACCTTCCGAGGGCCACTTGTAGTTCGATCACATGACCGTAACGTTATGGCAGGTCCTTCTCGAGCAGGCGCGCAGGGCCTTGGATTCCATGACAGACAAGCCGCGACCAATGAATATCCGTGACAGACAGAAGGACAGACAGAAGGACAGACAGACGGAAGTGACCCTTAGACAATTATATAGTAGATACTGTATATATATAAACTTCTCACCTGTGTCTTGCCTCTCTGTTGTGTTTTCTGTCTTCTTACATCTTTTCTCTCTCCCGCTCTGATTTTTATATTTCCGTCTGCCTCTTCCCCCTGCTTGTCTCTGGCTCCACCCCTGACATTTAGCCCCGCCCCTCCATGGCTCTTCACAGTGTGAGAGCTGTGACGCTGCTAGAAGGGAGGGATCTGATGCTTCTGCTGCAGACTGCAGGTGCGGGGGAGAGTACTAGTGTCACAGTGTGTGTGACCGTGTGCCCCTGCTACACTGCAGCCGGCAACTCTCTGCACGGCCGCATGCACTGCCAGCGCTCTGCTCCAGTCCTCATTATGCAGAGAGGGAAGGAGCAGAGAATAAGTGCGCGCAACCGCGCTGATACCCGGCATTCCAGCACGCCGGCTTAGTACCAGGTGAGCAGAAGTGAGGGGCCCCTCTCTGCTCACCCGGCCCCACACGCCAGTAAGGGCTGTAATGCCCTGATGGTGGCCTGGCTGATGTGCGTACTGATCTGAAGGAAAAGATGGCCGAGTGGACCAGGATAGAGCTAGCCAAGATGGAGATGGCAGAGCAGACCAAAGTGGAGCTGGCCAAGATGGAGATGGCAGAGCGGAGAGAGGAGAGTCAGCGAGTAGGGGGAGCTCTGGCCTTCGACCAGGTACCTTCAACAGTAAGCCACAAAAAGATCCAGTATAATGCCTTCCGACAGTTGGGCGAGGCAGAGGAAAACATTGATGGCTTTCTGCAGGACTTTGAGCAGCAGAGGAACGGGTTCAGATTCTGGCCAGCAAGCTGACAGGCCGGGCAGTGGACGCCTATCGCACGGTACCTGATGAGGACTGTATGGACTATGAGCGGATCAAAGAAGTGATCTTGGCCCGGTATGCTCTGACACCAGAGGCATACCGCCAAAAGTTCCGCGGACTTATAAAATGCGTAACCGATACCCACGCTGAATGGGCCTGTAAATTATGGCGGTCACTGCTACTGTGGGTACAAGGGAGCCAAGCAACCACTAAGGAGGACGTCCTCCAGCTCTTCTTGTTAGAACAATTCTTTAATGGACTAACCCCCAAGACACAGGGATGGCTTCGGGACAGGCGGCCAACGACTCTTGAGGAAGCCCTCGTCTGGCCGATGAACATCATGATGCCAGGAGGCTGCAGTTGTCCGGATCAAAGATGGTCACTAGGGGCCCGCCCATGGACCTGGATGGCCCTAAACCACCGAAGATTGCAGGGGGACCAGCTAGAAACCCGGCCTACCACAGTCCCCATGGGGCGCGATGCCACACCTGCCGTCAGCTGGGCCACCTGCAAAGACAATGTCCCAGAGATTCCGGGGCAACTTTGACCCTTGTGAAGCCTCATCTCGTCCGGGACCAAGAGAAGACGGACCAGACAGTGGCAATCTGTGTAGCAGGGGGAGCCATACATCGACTGCCCACTGCCAAGATTCACCTGAACTGGGGAGTCGGGGATGGCCTTGTTGAGGTCGGCTTGATGGAGGACTTGCCTGCAGACGTCTTGCTGGGAAATGACTTGGGGCCCATGTTGTCTGCATTCTCGGTTGCCCCTCTGGCTGAGACATATCCTGTGACCACCCGGAGACAAGCTCGAGCTGCGGAGGCGGAATCACACTCAGAGGAGGCCCAGGTAAGACATCCCAGCCCTACACATATTCCCATAGCCAGACACATTTCTTGGGCCACTCCAGATGAATTTAAGAGGGAGTTACTTGAGGATCCTTCATTAGAGGGATATCGTGGGAAGGCACAGGAGGGGAGAGGGGTACTGGAAGGGGAACAGTTTGTATGGAAGCAGGGACTCCTCTACTGCATCACAGAGCATCATCACACAGGGACGAGCCCCACTATAAAACGACAGCTGGTTGTTCCCAAGAAGTATAGGCAGAAGTTACGGCGAATCTCTCATGACATACCCTTGGCCGGGCACTTCGGCGTCAGTCGCACCAGGCATCGTCTGAGACAAAACTTCTTTTGGCCAGGGGTAACCTATGATGTTCGTCAGTACTGCCAGACCTGTGACAGTTGCCAGCGCAATGGCAAGAGGGGGGATCGATGCAAAGCCACATTAGGCCCCATCCCCATTGTGGAGGAACCATTTAGCCGAGTAGCGGTTGATCTGATAGGGCCGTTAGCCAAACCCAGTCCATAAGGGAAAAGGTATATATTGACAGTGGTAGATTATGCCACACGGTATCCAGAGGCGGTTGCGTTACCTAGCATACTAGGAGAGACGGTGGCGGCCGCCCTGCTCCAGGTTTTCATGGGTTAGATTTCCCCGGGAGATTATCTCGGACCAGGGTACCCAGTTTACAGCAGAGGTGACCAACCAACTGTGGAAGCTGTGTGGGTTAAAATCCATTAGAAGCGCCCCGTACCACCCGCAAACCCATGGGTTGCGTGAACGCTTTAACGGGAAATTAAAACAGCTCATTGGGACTTTTACCAGGACCTACAGGGACTGGGAGAAATTCTTGCCACACCTCCTATTTGCCTATCGGGAGGTGCCCCAAGAATCCACGGGGTTCTCCCCGTTCGAGCTGGTATACGGTAGACGGGTAAGGGGACCCCTAGACTTAGTGCTAGAACACTGGGAAAAGGAAGGCCTCATAGAAGGGGTACCTATTGTACCCTATGTGTTGGAATTCCGGGACCGCCTACAGGAGCTGACCCAGGCTGTACGTGAGAGCATGCAGGCGACCCAGCATCGCCAGCGCGTATGGCACTATCGGAGGGCCAGAGAGCGCACCTTGGAAATAGGACAGAAGGTCCTGGTGTTACAGCCCACTAAGCAGAACAAGTTCGAAGCTGCATGGCAGGGGCCCTACCAGGTGGTAGGGAAAATAGCCGACACAACCTATAATGTCACCGATTGTGACGACCCCTGTTGTGAATTCTGTTGTCGAACTCCCTCCTGTGGTCATGAATGGTACTTCGGCGAGTTCTGTCCATGGACTCCCACTGGTGGCTGTGAGTGAAGCTGCTGCTTCTGAGGTTCCTTACACAGGTGACGTGGTTTATCCTTTGGTTGGCTGCTCTATTTAACTCCACTCAGATCGTTACTCCATGCCAGCTGTCAATGTTCCTGCATTGCTTCAGTTCGCTCTTGGATCTTTCTGGTGACCTGTCTTCTCCAGCAGAAGCTAAGTTCCTGATAGTTATTATTTGTTTATTGTTTCCTTGTCCAGTTGGCTTTCATGATTTTGTCTTGCTAGCTGGAAGCTCTGGGATGCAGAGTGGCACCTCCGCACCGTGAGTCGGTGCGGAGGTCTTTTTGCACTCTCTGCGTGGTCTTTTGTAGTTTTTGTGCTGACCGCAAAGATACCTTTCCTATCCTCTGTCTGTTTAGTAAGTCTGGCCTCCCTTTGCTGATACCTGTTTCATTTCTGCGTTTGTGACTTTCATCTTTACTCACAGTCAATATATGTGTGGGGCTGCCTTTTCCTTTGGGGAATTTTTCTGAGGCAAGGTAGGCTATATTTTCTATCTCTAGGGCTAGCTAGTTCTTAGGCTGTGAAGAGGCGTCTAGGGAGTGTCAGGAACGCTCCACGGCTATTTCTAGTTGTTGTGATAGGATTAGGGCTTGCAGTCAGCAGAGCTCCCACATCCCAGAGCTTGTCCTGTGTGAGTTTAACTATCAGGTCGTGCCGGGTGCTCCTAACCACCAGGTCCATAACAGACCCCAGGGTTTTCCGCATGTTCCAAGTGAATATGCTGAAGCCCTACCGGGAGCGCCCTGAAGAGGTAGTGGCCATCTGTGCACCTGAAGCAGAGGATTTAGCCGGACTTCCCTTGCCGGATGACTTAGGGGAAAGGAAGGACTCTAAAACATGGGACCAGGTACACTTGGGTGAAGACGTAGGCCCCGCGAGAGTTAGCAGGCGGAGGAGTTGTTGAGGCAGCGACAGAGGATGTTTTCGGGGAGACCAGGGTACACTCACCTGGCACAACACAAGGTTGAGACCCAGGATCAGACCCCCCTGCGATAAAACCCCTTCCGTGTCCTTGAGTCTGTACAAGAGGGGATGCGACAAGAGATACAAGAGATGTTGTGTTTGAAGAGTCATATTGTCCCTGGGCATCCACCGTAGTGTTAGTGCCCAAGAAGGATGGGACTACACAGTTTTGTGTAGACTATCGTAAGCTCAATGAGAAAACAGTGACGGATGCATATCCCATGCCGCGTGTGGATGAGTTGTTAGACCGGCTGGCGGGGGCAAAGTATTTGACCATCATCGATCTATGCAAAGGCTAAAGGCAGATTCCCCTTAGTCCTGACGGTATTCCCAAGTCGGCATTTGTCACCCCGTTCGGCTTATTCCAGTTTCGAGTTATGCCATTCGGGATGAAGAATGCCCCGGCGACATTCCAAAGGCTGGCTGACCGGCTTCTGGATTGTCTCCAGGACTATGCTTGTGCCTACCTGGATGACATCGCCATCTACAGTGAGACATGGGAAGAGCATCCAAATCACCTAGAGACAGTATTGGACAGGATCCACCAGACCGGTTCACCCTGAACTCAAACAAGTGTCACGTTGGCAAAGCAGAGGTTCAGTATTTAGGACATTGGGTGGGAAGTGGGAAACAGCGACCAGAACCAGCCAAGATTGAGGCCATAGCCAAATAGCCCATCCCACGCACTAAAACCCAGGTCATGGCGTTTCTAGGGAAAGCGAGTTATTACAGGAAATTCGTTCCCAATTACAGCAGCGTAGCCAAGCCCCTCACTGATCTGACCCGTAAGAACCAACCCCGCCAGGTAACCTGGACACCAGAGTGTGAGGAAGCATTCCGCCAACTAAAGGACGCCCTCACCAATACCCCTGTATTGGCTGCACCCGATCCAACTAAAAATTTCCTTGTTCACACAGACGCTTCTATGTTTGGATTGGGGGCAGTACTGAGCCAAGTCGTGCCGGACGGCCAAGAACACCCGGTAGCTTACCTGAGTCAAAAACTACTGCCCCGTGACGTAAGCTATGTGGCCATCGAGGAGTGCCTGGCATAGTATGGGCACTCAAAAAGTTGCAACCATATTTGTATGGATGACAGTTTTCCATCCTAATGGACCATAATCCCCTTGTCTGGCTTAATCGGGTCTCCGGAGACAACACCAGATTGCTTCGGTGGAGTTTAGCCCTACAACCTCTGGACTTCACCATCCACGACAGACCCGGCAAACAAAACGGTAACGCCGATAGACTAAGTCAACAAACGGAACTTGTACCAACCCCATAAACTTCGGTCATCCCCAAACCGATCCGTTAAGGATCAGACTGTGTATGCCGATCGCGTCGCTGAAAAAGGGAGCCATGTTACGGAACCACTCAACACCCAGAATATGTTGTGCAGTTATATGTATGTACTAGCTGAAGAGCCCGGCGTTGCCTGGGCATAGTAAATTTCTGTGGTTAGTTATAGCACCTCACTTCTCTTATTTTCCCATCACGCCTCTCATTTTCCCAATCACATCTTTCATTTTCCCCCTCACATCTCTCATTTTCTCCCTCACTCCTCTCATTCCCCCCTAACACTTGTCATTTCAACCTCACATCTGTCATTTTCTGATCACTCCACTATTTTTCCTCACTCCTCTCATTTTGCACTCACACCTTTTCATTTTCACCTCACACCTCTCATTTTCACCTCATCACCTTAGTATATACATGTTTGTCATCTCCCTTATATATAGTATACATCTGTATGTCATCTCCTGTATATAGTATATACTGTATATAGCATATACCTGTATGTCATCTCCTCCTGTATATAGTACAGGGGTCCCCAACTCCAGTCCTCAAGGCCCACCAACAGGTCATGTTTTCAGGATATCCTTAGTATTACCCAGGTGATAATTGCATTACCTGTGCAAAACAAAGGAAAACCTGAAAACATGATCTGTTGGTGGGCCTTGAGGACTGGAGTTGGGGAACACTGATATAGTATATACCTGTATGTCATCTCCTCCTGTATATATATATGTACCTGTATGTCATCTCCTCCTCTATATAGTATATACCTGTGTGTCATCTCTCCTGTATATAGTATATACCTGTGTGTGTCATCTCTCCTGTATATAGTATATATCTGTGTGTAATCTCCCCTGTATATAGTATATACAGTGGGGCAAAAAAGTATTTAGTCAGTCAGCAATAGTGCAAGTTCCACCACTTAAAAAGATGAGAGGCGTCTGTAATTTACATCATGGGTAGACCTCAACTATGGGAGACAAACTGAGAAAAAAAAATCCAGAAAATCACATTGTCTGTTTTTTTATCATTTTATTTGCATATTATATTGGAAAATAAGTATTTGGTCAGAAACAAACAATCAAGATTTCTGGCTCTCATAGAACTGTAACTTCTTCTTTAAGAGTCTCCTCTTATCTCCACTCATTACCTGTAGTAATGGCACCTGTTTAAACTTGTCATCAGTATAAAAAGACACCTGTGCACACCCTCAAACAGTCTGACTCCAAACTCCACTATCGTGAAGACCAAAGAGCTGTCAAAGGACACCAGAAACAAAATTGTAGCCCTGCACCAGGCTGGGAAGACTGAATCTGCAATAGCCAACCAGCTTGGAGTGAAGAAATCAACAGTGGGAGCAATAATTAGAAAATGGAAGACATACAAGACCACTGATAATCTCCCTCGATCTGGGGCTCCACGTAAAATCCCACCCCGTGGGGTCAGAATGATCACAAGAACGGTGAGCAAAAATCCCAGAACCACCTAGTGAATGAACTGCAGAGAGCTGGGACCAATGTAACAAGGCCTACCATAAGTAACACACTACGCCACCATGAACTCAGATCCTGCAGTGCCAGACGTGTCCCACTGCTTAAGCCAGTACATGTCCGGGCCCATCTGAAGTTTGCTAGAGAGCATTTGGATGATCCAGAGGAGTTTTGGGAGAATGTCCTATGGTCTGATGAAACCAAACTGGAACTGTTTGGTAGAAACACAACTTGTCGTGTTTGAAGGAAAAAGAATACTGAGTTGCATCCATCAAACACCATACCTACTGTAAAGCATGGTGGTGGAAACATCATGCTTTGGGGCTGTTTCTCTGCAAAGGGGCCAGGACGACTGATCCGGGTACATGAAAGAATGAATGGGGCCGTGTATCGTGAGATTTTGAGTGCAAACCTCCTTCCATCAGCAAGGGCATTGAAGATGAAACGTGGCTGGGTCTTTCAACATGACAATGATCCAAAGCACACCGCCAGGGCAACGAAGGAGTGGCTTCGTAAGAAGCATTTCAAGGTCCTGGAGTGGCCTAGTCAGTCTCCAGATCTCAACCCTATAGAAAACCTTTGGAGGGAGTTGAAAGTCCGTGTTGCCAAGCGAAAAGCCAAAAACATCACTGCTCTAGAGGAGATCTGCATGGAGGAATGGGCCAACATACCAACAACAGTATGTGGCAACCTTGTGAAGACTTACAGAAAACGTTTGACCTCTGTCATTGCCAACAAAGGATATATTACAAAGTATTGAGATGAAATTTTGTTTCTGACCAAATACTTATTTTCCACCATAATATGCAAATAAAATGTTAAAAAAACAGACAATGTGATTTTCTGGATTTTTTTTTCTCAGTTTGTCTCCCATAGTTGAGGTCTACCTATGATGTAAATTACAGACGCCTCTCATCTTTTTAAGTGGTGGCACTTGCACTATTGCTGACTGACTAAATACTTTTTTGCCCCACTGTACCTGTGTGTCATCTCCTCCTGTATTAGACCTCGTTCACACGTTATTTGCTCAGTATTTTTACCTCAGTATTTGTAAGCTAAATTGGCAGCCTGATAAATCCCCAGCCAACAGGAAGCCCTCCCCCTGGCAGTATATATTAGCTCACACATACACATAATAGACAGGTCATGTGACTGACAGCTGCCGTATTTCCTATATGGTACATTTGTTGTAGTTTGTCTGCTTATTAATCAGATTTTTATTTTTGAAGGATAATACCAGACTTGTGTGTGTTTTAGGGCGAGTTTCGTTTGTCAAGTCGTGTGTGTTGAGTTGCGTGTGGCGACATGCATGTAGCGACTTTTGTGAGATGAGTTTTGTGTGGCAACATGCGTGTAGCAACTTTTTGTGTGTCGAGTTGCATGTGACAGGTTAGTGTAGCAACTTGTGTGCAGCAAGTTTTGCGCATGGCGAGTTTTGCGCGTGGCGAGTTTTGTGTGGTGCCTTTTGAGTATGTGCAAGTTTTGTGTGAGGCAAATTTTGCATGTGTTGCAACTTTTGTGCATGTGGCAATTTTTCCGCGTGTGCAAGTTTTGCGTGTGGCGAGTTTTCCATGAGGTGAGTTTTGCACTTGTGGCGAGTTCTGCGCATGGCGAGTTTTGAGCGGCGACTTTTGTGTTTCGACTTTTATGTGGCGAGGTTGGAGAATGTGTGGTGAAATGTGTGCTGAGGGTGATATCTGTTCAAGCACGTGGTAGTGTGTGGCGCATTTTGTGTGTGTGTTCATATCCCCGTGTGTGGTGAGCATCCCATGTCGGGGCCCCACCTTAGCAACTGTACGGTATATACTCTTTGGCGCCATCGCTCTCACTCTTTACGTCCCCCTTGTTCACATCTGGCAGCTGTCAATTTGCCTCCTACACTTTTCCTTTCATTTTTTCCCATTATGTAGATAGGGGCAAAATTGTTTGGTGAATTGGAAAGCACGGGGTTAAAATTTCACCTCACAACATAGCCTATGACGCTCTCAGGGTCCAGACATGTGACTGTGCAAAATTTTGTGGCTGTAGCTGCGACGCCTCCAACACTTTTCCTTTCACTTTTTCCCCATTATGTAGATAGGGGCAAAATAGTTTGAATTGGAAAGCGCGGGGTTAAAATTTCACCTCACAACATAGCCTATGACGCTCTCAGGTTCCAGACGTGTGACTGTGCAAGATTTGGTGGCTGTAGTTTTGACGCCTCCAACACTTTTCCTTTCACTTTTTTCCCCATTATGTAGATAGGGGCAAAATTGTTTGGTGAATTGGAACGCGCGGGGTTAAAATTTCGCCTCACAACATAGCCTATGACGCTCTCGGGGTCCAGACATGTGACTGTGCAAAATTTTGTGGCTGTAGCTTCGACGCCTACAACACTTTTCCTTTCACTTTTTTCCCCATTATGTAGATAGGGGCAAAATTGTTTGGTGAATTGGAACGCGCGGGGTTAAAATTTTGCCTCACAACATAGCTTATGACGCTCTCGGGGTCCAGACGTGTGACTGTGGAAAATTTTGTGGCTGTAGCTTCAACGCCTCCAACACTTTTCCTTTCACTTTTTTCCCATTATGTAAATAGGGGCAAAATTGTTTGGTGAATTGGAACGCGCGGGGTTAAAATTTCGCCTCACAACATAGCCTATGACGCTCTCGGGGTCCAGACGTGTGACTGTGCAAAATTTTGTGGCTGTTGCTGCGACGGTGCAGATGCCAATCCCGGACATACATACACACATACACACACATACACACATTCAGCTTTATATATTAGATAATAGGTTCCATGTGAGATGCATGTCCCTAATGCATCAGCCCATGGGCTGCGCCCCTGGGCAGAGGGGACAAGATATTCCCATTTTGTCTGCCCCCCCCTCTCTCCACCTTTGTATTCCCACAGTAAATATCGGTAGGCTCCGGACACCTGCTGCTATTGTAATGTATGTCTGGCCTGCCGCTTTTCTATTGGCCTGCCCTCTGTATCTGTGTGATATATTCTGTGTCCTGTGAGTAAAGTGTTGTCAGACTGGAAATACGTGGAGAAGCAGTGATCTTTTATATGCACCCATGTAACCAAGGAATTCCAGCCAGCGTCCTTCATTCAGACTCCAGCCAAAGCAGAGTGGACCTCCGGAAACACGAGGTGGTACTGAAAGAGGTACCCCAGATTGCTAGACACCGTTACAATAATATTATAGGATTTCAAGTTTAAGAATATCTGTAATTTATTTTTGGGTTACCGTGTTAATAGGGAAGGGCGAAGTACATTAAAATATAACTTGTTTTTAATCTATCTCCACCCTTCTCATCCTTCATTGATAACTTTGACTTTACAGGATACATGGAAAGCTAGAGGTAAATGAAAACAAGGTTGGTAGGAAAGTGCACTGAACTATTTGGCAGAAGGGTAGAAGAAGGATACCCAATGCCTGTGCTTGGTTTGAAGAGTCATTTTGTGCTGACAGACTCTCTTTAAGACTGTAGTTTTGAGCTGTCTGAATGCTCTTACACAGCTCTTGTGAAAACAAACACTTATCTAAAGGTAATGATATCAGCTTAATAAGTGGGATAGTTGGGGCTCATACTCACTTGCGAGAAAAACGGATGAGTGCTATCCGATAAAAAAAATCGGATTGCACTCAAAACCAATGTTATTCAATATGTGACATCTCAATTGCGAGTTTTTTCTCAGCCAAAATCGGACTGAGAAAAAAAATCGCAGCATGCTGCGTATTGCTGTGATTCTCGAATGAGACTAATCAATGTAAGTGAATGGGTGCGAGAAAAAAAATTGCACAGCACTCGCACCATGCGAGTGCTGTCAAATTTTTACGCACCGGTGTCCTTTGAAAAGCTGGCAGAGAGTAAAATCACACAGACAGGTGTCAGAGCTACATAGCAGAATAGCCGATAATTCATTTGTCGGCTTCTGCAAGATCATTGCAGAAGCCGACAGGATAGGAGACATGGTTTACATAAAGTAAACCATTGCAGAACAGTTAGATTTTTATATGTCAGTGACTAATACTGTTAGTACTATAGAAAATTGGAGAAGAAATTGAGTAATTAGGTTAAAATAGAATATTTTATTATCAACGTATCAAAATAGCAAAAATATAGCACATAAGGTAAGACAAAAACAAGGTGATGTATATGACAAACAGAAGGAAAAATCCAGCTTCCAAAAATATCCAAATTTATTAAGAGTAAAATACATGACTCTCATTATGGGGCATGTGGCATCTGTGGTCATATACATAAAAAAAATGGTAAAAACCAGCTCACCTGCTAGGCATGTGTTGTGGGGAAGCCCGGATGCTGTGTAGTCATCACGTGGAACAATAGGGCAAACAGAAGGAAAAATCCAGCTTCCAAAAATATCCAAATTTATTGAAAGTAAAATACAAAGTCCAATGACATGGGTCACAGAAAAGTGAGCAGCAGCATGCTATGCGTTTCGAACAATAACATGTTCTTTCTCAAAGCTGCTCCATATACATGACAGCATAGTTAAATACTGACTGCACCCAATCGTAATGAATTTACCTATCCCATGACACATGAATTCATTCGTGAAAAATAAAAACATGATAAAGAAAATATAAAGAAAAAATGTGAAAACTGACACACAGATAAACAAGAAGATGCATAAAAAATATACAGAAGTTGTATCTTAATAGTGGAACATAATTTCTTTACGAGCATTCAAGCCCGCAGGATAGCAAGTATTCAAGCAGA
This sequence comes from Ranitomeya imitator, assembly GCF_032444005.1. NCBI lineage: Eukaryota > Metazoa > Chordata > Amphibia > Anura > Dendrobatidae > Ranitomeya > Ranitomeya imitator. Next base: position 590,547,623 of record NC_091282.1, read on the forward strand.
ACATCCAATAGGCTTCACGCGTCATTTAGCGTCTTTTGAAGTCTCCTCCTCTGGCTGATAGCGTAAGTTTCTCAATGCCGATGACCCGTAAGAATGCTGTACTCCTCTGATGACAGGTAACAAAGTGCTTAGATGCATGAGACATAGAACGATTACTATTAGTAAGAATATCAGTAATATGCTCAGAAATGCAGATTTTAAGCATACAAGTAGTGCATTCTATATAGCTCAAATTGCATTTTATGCATGTGATCAGGGCAGCACGGTGGCGCAGTGGTTAGCACAGCAGCCTTGCAGCGCTGGAGTCCTGGGTTCTAATCCCACCTTGGACAACATCTGCAAAGAGTTTGTATGTTCTCTCCGTGTTTGCGTGGGTTTCCTCCGGGCACTCCGGTTTCCTCCCACATTCCAAAGACATACTGATAGGGAATTTAGATTGTGAGCCCCATCTGGGACAGCGATGATAATGTGTGCAAACTGTAAGCGCTGCGGAATATGTTAGCGCTATATAAAAATAAAGATTATTATTATTATATACACTAATTTTTTACTATTACAGTTAATCAGCTGTTGTATCTTAAATTCTTGTCTATTGGCACTATCGTGAAAAGAATGTGGGATAATAGAAAAAGCACAAGTTCTGCATCTAGAAGCACCGCAGCGGTAAAAACCAGTGTGATGCAACCAGGTACGAGAAGTGTTGCCAGAATTGAAAAAACTTTGGGAAAGATTGTCAGATAAGGTCGTGGCGTTCTTTGCCACCACTTAACATCCTGAAGATATAATAGTAGATAAAATCTCATCTTCGTATAAAATAGGAATATTTTTTTAAATAAGAGACTTTATACTATTGAGAACTGTATTTCACAGAACAAATTATTTTCTCACTACCATTATTGTTTTTGTCTCTTGGCATCAACATATCACACCGTTTTTTCTGTTTAACAATATTCTTTGCTCTATCAAGGGACCAATTAGAATAACCCCTCTTTCCCAATCTCTCACAACATGAATCAATTTCCTGCCAAAGAATAGTAGCATCGTTACAGTTTCTGGTGATCCTAGTTCATTCACCTACTGGTATTGATTTGATGGTGTGTCTCAGAAGACTGCTGGAAGCGTGTAAAATGCTGTTATCTGATAGTGGTTTACAATATGTGGAAGTGGTAATCACATCACCCACAGTACCGCGCAGAGTCAAGTCCAAAAAAGAAATCACATGAAAATCAGTGCTACATGTGAAATGAAGATTGAATTAATTAGAGTTAAATTAACTCAAAAGTACTGGTATTGCAGACACATCGCCACTCCAAATAAGGAGCATATCGTCGATCTATCTGCCATACCAGAATATGTCCAGCAAAAACGGATTATCATCAGAATACAGAATCAATTCCTCCCAATAGGACAACACCAAATTGGCCACGGAGGGTGAGTGTTTACCTCCTATGGAAACTCCCTTGCATTGGAGAAAAAACTGTTGATCAAAAGAAAAATAGTTGTGAGTCATTAAAAAATATATTGGTATAGAAGATGCAAAGCACAGCCGAGGAGGGAGGTGCACAGTCAATAGGTGCCCAAACCTTGATGTATAGATTACAAGTGACTAGCACACTCCAAGAAATTGTGATGCAAAATAAAGGGGTTTATTACATACAAAGTCACAAACGTTTCGGTCAACTCTTGACCTTCATCAGTGTGCTAAGTACACCTGTATGCTTGAATGAGCCCCAATAAGGAGTACTATATATTGCATCAATTAGATAATTCTGGTGAGATTGAGCCAGATAGGGTTGTGTTATGAAAGGCAATTCAGTACTACAATGGACATAGCGGTCAGAGCACATACAGTGAACTGACAATAACCCAAAATCATAGAACGAGCTCTGAGACGTGGGAACTCTGCAGACCGCAATCCCTAATCCTCTCCAAACAACACTAGAGGCAGCCGTGGATTGTGCCTAACTCTGCCTATGCAACTCGGCACAGCCTGAGAAACTAACTAGCCTGAAGATAGAAAATAAGCCTACCTTGCCTCAGAGAAATACCCCAAAGGAAAAGGCAGCCCCCCACATATAATGACTGTGAGTTAAGATGAACAGACAAACGTAGAGATGAAATAGATTCAGCAAAGTGAGGCCCGACTTTCTTAACAGATAGAGGATAGAAAAGGTAACTTTGCGGTCTACACAAAACCCTAAAGAAAACCACGCAAAGGGGGCAAAAAGACCCTCCGTACCGAACTAACGGCACGGAGGTACACCCTTTGCGTCCCAGAGCTTCCAGCAACAAATTAGACAAGCTGGACAGAAAAAATAGCAAACAAATAGCAAAGAAGAACTTAGCTATGCAGAGCAGCAGGCCACAGGAATGATCCAGGGAAAAGCAAGTCCAACACTGGAACATTGACAGGAAGCCAGGATCAAAGCATTAGGTGGAGTTAAGTAGAGAAGCACCTAAGGACCTCACCAGATCACCTGAGGGAGGAAACTCAGAAGCCGCAGTACCACTTCCCTCCACCAACAGAAGCTCACAGAGAGAATCAGCCGAAGTACCACTTGTGACCACAGGAGGGAGCTCTGCCACAGAATTCACAACAGGGTTGCAGATAATGGTCCGGTAAATAGATAGGCAAAAAAGGAACCTTGCGGCTGTAAACCTAGACCGCCAATCAGCGCACAGGGGGAATGGGTCTCCGCGGAGACCCATTCCCCCTGTGCGCTGATTGGCGGTCTAGGTTTACAGCCGCAAGGTTCCTTTTTTGCCTATCTATTTACTGGACCATTATCTGCAACCCTATCTGGCTCAATCTCACCAGAATTATCTAATTGATGCAATATATAGTACTCCTCATTGGGGCTCATTCAAGCATACAGGTGTACTTAGCACACTGATGAAGGTCAAGAGTTGACCGAAACGTTTGTGACTTTGTATGTAATAAACCCCTTTATTTTGCATCACAATTTCTTGGAGTGTGCTAGTCACTTGTAATCTATTAAAAAATATATAGCTTGCATAATAAAATTACACAGATCACTAGTATAATTGTGCAGATGAAATTCCAGCGCTTGAATAATGACCTTCTGTGGTATACATGTATAAAGAGAAATGACATCACAGCCTATCCAATGAAAATTATCCCTCCATATAGTATTAGATAATTGATGCAATACATCTTTAGAGTCTCTAAGAAATCCTGGGACTCTCATGACTAAAGGCTGCAACAAAGAGTCTACCCATTGACTTAGATGTTCCATAAGGGAACCCATCCCAGATATAATAGGGCGCATCAGAGGAGGTGAAATCTCTTTGTGGACTTTAGGTAAACCATACATTGTAGGTATAACAGGATGGTTAATTTTCAGATATTCCATCTGCGTTTTAGTTAATATACCCAATGCTACACCATCATCCACCAAATGGAATAATTCATTTTTAACCCCTTCATGACCCAGCCTATTTTGACCTTAAAGACCTTGCCGTTTTTTGCAATTCTGACCAGTGTCCCTTTATGAGGTAATAACTCAGGAACGCTTCAACGGATCCTAGCGGTTCTGAGATTGTTTTTTCGTGACATATTGGGCTTCATGTTAGTGGTAAATTTAGGTCAATAAATTCTGCGTTTATTTGTGATAAAAACGGAAATTTGGCGAAAATTTCGCAATTTTCACATTTTGAATTTTTATTCTGTTAAACCAGAGAGATATGTGACACAAAATAGTTAATAAATAACATTTCCCACATGTTTACTTTACATCAGCACAATTTTGGAAACAAAATTTTTTTTTGTTAGGAAGTTATAAGGGTTAAAATTTGACCAGCGATTTGTCATTTTTACAACGAAATTTACAAAACCATTTTTTTTAGGGACCACCTCACATTTGAAGTCAGTTTGAGGGGTCTATATGGCTGAAAATACCCAAAAGTGACACCATTCTAAAAACTGCACCCCTCAAGGTACTCAAAACCACATTCAAGAAGTTTATTAACCCTTCAGGTGCTTCACAGCAGCAGAAGCAACATGGAAGGAAAAAATGAACATTTAACTTTTTAGTCACAAAAATTATCTTTTAGCAACAATTTTTTTATTTTCCCAATGGTAAAAGGAGAAACTTAACCACGAAAGTTGTTGTCCAATTTGTCCTGAGTACGCTGATACCTCATATGTGGGGGTAAACCACTGTTTGGGCGCACGGCAGGGCTTGGAAGGGAAGGAGCGCCATTTGACTTTTTGAATCAAAAATTGGCTCCACTCTTTAGCGGACACCATGTCACGTTTGGAGAGCCCCCGTGTGCCTAAAAATTGGAGCTCCCCCACAAGTGACCCCATTTTGGAAACTAGACGCCCCAAGGAACTTATCTAGATGCATAGTGAGCACTTTGAACCCCCAGGTGCTTCACAAATTAATCCGTAAAAATGAAAAAGTACTTTTTTTTCACAAAAAAATTCTTTTAGCCTCAATTTTTTCATTTTCACATGGGCAACAGGATAAAATGGATCCTAAAATGTGTTGGGCAATTTCTCCTGAGTACACCAATACCTCACATGTGGGGGTAAACCACTGTTTGGGCACATGGTAAGGCTCGGAAGGGAAGGAGCGCCATTTGACTTTTTGAATGAAAAATTATTTCCATCGTTAGCGGACACCATGTCGCGTTTGGAGAGCTCCTGTGTGCCTAAACATTGGCGCTCCCCCACAAGTGACCCCATTTTGGAAACTAGACCCCCCAAACTTATTTAGATGCCCTTGAGAACTTATTTAGATGCCTAGTGAGCACTTTAAACCCTCAGGTGCTTCACAAATTGATCTGTAAAAATGAAAAAGTACTTTTTTTTCACAAAAAAATTCTTTTCGCCTCAATTTTTTCATTTTCACATGGGCAGTAGGGTAAAATGGATCATAAAATTTGTTGGGCAATTTCTCCCGAGTACGTCGATACCTCATATGTGGGGGTAAACCACTGTTTGGGCACTCGGCAGGGCTCGGAAGGGAAGGCGCGCCATTTGACTTTTTGAATGGAAAATTAGCTCCAATTGTTAGCGGACACCATGTCGCGTTTGGAGAGCCCCTGTGTGCCTAAACATTGGAGCTCCCCCACAAGTGACCCCATTTTGGAAACTAGACCCCCCAAGGAACTTATCTAGATGCATATTGAGAACTTTAAACCCCCAGGTGCTTCACAGAAGTTTATAACGCAGAGCCATGAAAATAAAAAATAATTTTTCTTTCCTCAAAAATGATTTTTTAGCCTGGAATTTCCTATTTTGCCAAGGATAATAGGAGAAATTGGACCCCAAATATTGTTGTCCTGTTTGTCCTGAGTACGCAGATACCCCATATGTGGGGGTAAACCACTGTTTGGGCGCACGGCAGGGCTCGGAAGGTATTGCATGCCATTTGGCTTTTTAAATGGAAAATTAGCTCCAATCATTAGCGGACACCATGTCACGTTTGGAGAGCCCCTGTGTGCCTAAACATTGGAGATCCCCCAGAAATGACACCATTTTGGAAACTAGACCCCCAAAGGAACTAATCTAGATGTGTGGTGAGGACTTTGAACCCCCAAGTGCTTCACAGAAGTTTATAACGCAGAGCCATGAAAAAAAAAAAATTATTTTCTCAAAAATGATCTTTTAGCCTGCAATTTTTTATTTTCCCAAGGGTAACAGGAGAAATTTGACCCCAAAAGTTGTTGTCCAGTTTCTCCTGAGTACGATGATACCCCATATGTGGGGGTAAATCACTGTTTGGGCACATGCCGGGGCTCGGAAGTGAAGTAGTGACGTTTTGAAATGCAGACTTTGATGGAATGCTCTGTGGGCGTCACGTTGCGTTTGCAGAGCCCCTGATGTGGCTTAACAGTAGAAACCCCCCACAAGTGACCCCATTTTGGAAACTAGACCCCCAAAGGAACTTATCTAGATGTGTGGTGAGCACTTTGAACCCCCAAGTGCTTCATAGAAGTTTATAATGCAGAGCCGTGAAAATAATAAATATGTTTTCTTTCCTCAAAAATAATTATTTAGCCCAGAATTTTTTATTTTCCCAAGGGTTACAGAAGAAATTGGACTGCAAAAGTTGTTGTCCAGTTTCTTCTGAGTACGCTGATACCCCATATGTGGGGGTAAACCACTGTTTGGGCACACGCCGAGGCTCGGAAGTGAAGTAGTGATGTTTTGAAATGCAGACTTTGATGGAATGCTCTGCGGGCGTCACGTTGCGTTTGCAGAGCCCCTGATGTGGCTTAACAGTAGAAACCCCCCACAAGTGACCGCATTTTGGAAACTAGACCCCGAAAGGAACTTATCTAGATGTGTGGTGAGCACTTTGAACCCCCAAGCGCTTCATAGAAGTTTATAATGCAGAGCCGTGAAAATAATAAATACGTTTTCTTTCCTCAAAAATAATTATTTAGCCCAGAATTTTTTAATTTTCCCAAGGGTAACAGGAGAAATTTGACCCCAATATTTGTTGTCCAGTTTCTCCTGAGTACGGTGATACCCCATATGTGGGGGTAAACTACTGTTTGGGCACATGCCGGGGCTTGGAATTGAAGTAGTGACGTTTTGAAATGCAGACTTTGATGGAATGCTCTGCGGGCGTCACGTTGCGTTTGCAGAGCCCCTGATGTGCCTAAACAGTAGAAACCCCCCACAAGTGACCCCATTTTGGAAACAAGACCCCGAAAGGAACTTATCTAGATGTGTGGTGAGCACTTTGAACCCCCAAGTGCTTCATAGAAGTTTATAATGCAGAGCCGTGAAAATAATAAATACGTTTTCTTTCCTCAAAAATAATTATTTAGCCCAGAATTTTTTATTTTCCCAAGGGTTACAGGAGAAATTGGACCCCAAAAGTTGTTGTCCAGTTTCTCCTGAGTACGCTGATACCCCATGAGTGGGGGTAAACCAATGTTTGGGCACACGTCGGGGCTCAGAAGGGAAGTAGTGACTTTTGAAATGCAGACTTTGATGGAATGGTCTGCGGGTGTCACGTTGCGTTTGCAGAGCCCCTGGTGTGCCTAAACAGTAGAAACCCCCACAAGTGACCCCATTTTAGAAATTAGACCCCCCAAGGAACTTATCTAGATATGTGGTGAGCACTTTGAACCCCCAAGTGCTTCACAGACGTTTACAACGCAGAGCCGTGAAAATAAAAAATCATTTTTCTTTCCTCAAAAATTATGTTTTAGCAAGCATTTTTTTTTGATTCACAAGGGTAACAGGAGAAATTGGACCCCAGTAATTGTTGCGCAGTTTGTCCTGAGTATGCTGGTACCCCATATGTGGGGGTAAACCACTGTTTGGGCACACGTCAGGGCTCGGAAGTGAGGGAGCACCATTTGACTTTTTGAATACGAGATTGGCTGGAATCAATGGTGGCGCCATGTTGCGTTTGGAGACCCCTGATGTGCCTAAACAGTGGTAACCCCTCAATTCTACCTCCAACACTAACCCCAACACACCCCTAGCGCTAATCCCAACTGTAGCCATAACCCTAAACACAACCCTAACCGCAACACACCCCTAACCACAACCCTAACCCCAACACACCCCTAACCATAACCACAACCCTAATTCCAACCCTAACCCTAAGGCTATGTGCCCACGTTGCGGATTCGTGTGAGATATTTTCGCACCATTTTTGAAAAATCCGCGGGTAAAAGGCACTGCGTTTTACCTGCGGATTTTCCGCGGATTTCCAGTGTTTTTTGTGCGGATTTCACCTGCGGATTCCTATTGAGGAACAGGTGTAAAACGCTGCAGAATCCGCACAAAGAATTGACATGCTGCGGAAAATACAACGCAGCGTTTCCACGCGGTATTTTCCGCACCATGGGCACAGCGGATTTGGTTTTTCATATGTTTACATGGTACTGTAAACCTGATTGAACACTGCTGCGGATCCGCAGCCAAATCCGCACCGTGTGCACATAGCCTAATTCTAAAGGTATGTGCACACGCTGCGGAAAACGCTGCGGATCCGCAGCAGCTTCCCATGAGTTTACAGTTCAATGTAAACCTACGGGAAACAAAAATCGCTGTGCCCATGCTGCGGAAAAACTGCACGGAAACGCAGCGGTTTACATTCCGCAGCATGTCACTTCTTTGTGCGGATTCCGCAGCGGTTTTACAACTGCTCAAATAGAAAATCGCAGTTGTAAAACCGCAGTGAAATGCGCAGAAAAACCGCGGTAAATCCGCCATAAATCCGCAGCGGTTTAGCACTGCGGATTTATCAAATCCGCAGCGGAAAAATCCGCAGAGGACCAGAATACGTGTGCACATACCGAAACCCTAACCCTAGCCCTAACCCTAACCCTACCCCTAGCCCTAACCCTAACCCTAACCCTACCCCTAACCCTACCCCTACCCCTACCCCTAGCCCTAACCCTACCCCTAACCCTAGCCCTAACCCTAACCCTATTCTAACATTAGTGGAAAAAAAAATTTTCTTTATTTTTTTATTGTCCCTACCTATGGGGGTGACAAAGGGGGGGGGTCAATTATTATTTTTTTTATTTTGATCACTGAGATATAATCTATCTCAGTGATCAAAATGCACTTTGGAACGAATCTGCCGGCCGGCAGATTCGGCGGGCGCACTGCGCATGCGCCCGCCATTTTGGAAGATGGCGGCGCCCAGGGAGAAGACGGACGGGACCCCGGCTGGATCGGTAACTATGATGGGGTGGGGGGGGGGACCACGGGGGGAGTCGGAGCACGGGGGGGGAATCGGAGTGCGGGAGGGGTGGAACGGAGCACGGGGGGCGTGGAACGGAGCACGGGGGGGCTGGAATGGAGCACGGGGGGGTGGAACGGAGCACCGGGGGGGTGGATCGGAGAGCAAGGGGGGTGATTGGAGCACGGGGGGGTGATTGGAGCATGGGGGAGCGGACAAGAGCACGGGGGGGAGCGGAGCACTGGACGGAGGGGAGCCGGAGCAGTGTACCGGCCAGATCGGAGGGCTGGGGGGGCGATCGGTGGGGTGGGGTGGGGGCACACTAGTATTTCCAGCCATGGCCGATGATATTTCAGCATCGGCCATGGCTGGATTGTAATATTTCACCCGTTATAATAGGTGAAATATTACAAATCGCTCTGATTGGCAGTTTCACTTTCAACAGCCAATCAGAGCGATCGTAGCCACGAGGGGGTGAAGCCACCCCCCCTGGGCTAAACTACCACTCCCCCTGTCCCTGCAGATCGGGTGAAATGGGAGTTAACCCTTTCACCCGATCTGCAGGGACGCGATCTTTCCATGACGCCGCATAGGCGTCATGGGTCGGAATGGCACCGACTTTCATGACGCCTACGTGGCGTCATGGGTCGGGAAGGGGTTAAAGGAAACTGTAGGATCTGAAGGCAGTTTTTTGTATGTGGCTCTATCATTTAACAAGCAATTTATTTGATCTTTATATGTAGATGTGTCCATAACCACAATTAAGCCACCCTTATCCGCTTTTTTTATAGTTATTTCTTCCATATTTCTAATTTCTTGAAGCGCTTTTCGCTGTTTGAAATTCAGATTTCCTTTACGTGTTTTTTGTTGAACAGATATATCTAGAGATCTCAATTCACGTTCAATAACGGCTTGAAATCTATCCATTCAATCGACTCTCGATTGGATAGGGTAGAACAATGGATTTTTTGTGCTTAAATGTTTTGCTTGATTTACATCTTTATGAATAGATACACTACGCATATTTAGATCATTTACACTTTTTAGTGCACATTGTTCATTAAATGTAAGATCATAATATTCATTCTGAGAAGTAGAACCCACTTCAGTTGTTACCGATTCTTGCTCAAAAAAATGTCTTTTGACAGCGAGATTACGAATAAATCTGTTTATGTCCAATAATGTGTGAAATAAGTCAAAACATTGATACGGTGCATATTTAAGTCCCAAGGAGAGAACTTGTAATTGCTCCACTATAAGATTACAACTAGAAATATTTAAAACATTTACCGCTGCGGTGCTTCTAGATGCAGAACTTGTGCCCATTCTATTATCGCACATTCTTTTCACGATAGTGCCAATAGACAAGAATTTAAGATACAACAGCTGATTAACTGTAATAGTAAAAATGTGGTGTATATGATCACATGCATAAAATGCAATTTGCGCTATATAGGATTCACTACTTGTAATCCGCATGTCTGAGCATATTACTGATATTCTTGTCTCCACTAATAGTAATCGTTCTATGTCTCATGCATCTAAGCACTTTGTTACCTGTCATCAGAGGAGTATGGCATTCTTACGGGTCATCGGCATTGAGAAACTTACGCTGTCAGCCAGAGGAGGAGACTTCAAAAGACGCTTAATGACGCGTGAAGCCTATTGGATGTTCTGCTTGAATACTTGCTATCCTGCGGGCTTGAATGCTCGTAAAGAAATTATGTTCCACTATTCAGATACAACTTCTGTATATTATTTATGTATCTTCTTGTGTATCTGTGTGTCAGTTTTCACATTTTTTCTTTATTTTTTCTTTGTTATCATGTTTTTATATTGCACGAATGAATGCATGTGTCATGTGATAGGTAAATTCATTATGATTCGGTGCAGTCAGTATTTAACTATGCTGTCACATACATGGAGCAGCTTTGAGAAAGAACATGTTATTGTTTGAAATGCGTAATTGGCACCAAAAAGATGAATGCAGCAGAGCCCAACGCACGTTTCACTTCTTAGTTCATAGCTTTCTCAAAGGGATAACACTTAAACCAGACAAGGACCTTTATATCTCATTGGTGGTTACAATCAGTGCCGTTCACATGTTGTGAACCGTCCAACCATGTCAGCTTATGTGGCGCATGCGCATTGAGGTCCGCAGGTCCTACACCGGCCGCTGGCGTCAGGCACAACCGCGCATGCGTGGGAAAAACAAACACACTTGCACGGAGGGCTGTAAAGACGCCGCGACAGGGGAGGAGCCGCTGGACCAACAGCGCGCTCACGCACTGCCGCATGGATCTGAAAGTAAGTCCCACATGAGCCAACCCAATATCAGCGTAATAACAACAAATGGCACAATATATAGGAAAGAGTAAAACTTAATGGTGATCCACAAGCAGCTGTTAGTTCACAATAAGTATCATGACAACGGCATATAATGTAACAGGAGATCCATATGCTGGAATATTCCAATTCATGTCAAGATTAAATTCAGGATCACCAATGGTAAGTTCGATCACCGGGCACATGATATGATAACGGGCACATGTAGATGAATACAATAGATACAATCTATCCCATGCCTGGGGATGAATAAAAGCTGTGAAAATGAACAAAAAATACATAGCTAAAATCAATATCATAAAAAAACAAAAACAATACGTGGATTCAAATATGATCATAGGAGGGCAAGATGATGGAGACCAATAGAACAAGTTTATAATCTCAGAAAAGGGTCTACTAATGTAAGTTATAAAAATGAGGCAAAACTTAGTGCTTCATTTAGTCCTTTAGGTACCATGGTATCAAGGCGCACTATCCAGTGCGCCTCTCGTTGCACCAACAATATCTTGTAGTGGCCAACCGTAACCCGCAGGTGCAGACTCTCGATTCCCCTGACACGAAGAGACCCCGCGTCACAATTGTGGTATGTCCTAAAGAGGCGCGGGATTCTCTTCAACTCAGAGGAGTCGACCACTGTCCTGGCCGTGAAAATGTCCCGAACGTGTTTGCGTACCCTAACTCTAAGTTCCCTAGAGGTGAGGCCAATATAAATCCGAGGACAGGCATATGTGGCATAGTAAATGACACAAGTAATGTGCTGTCTGATTTTAAATTGTTTGAGGTAGAGTTGAGCGACCTTGACTTTTTTAGAGTCGAGTCGGGTTTCGCGAAACCCGACTATCTCAAAAGTCGAGTCGACTGGAATCGGCCGATTATCGTGAAAAGTCGGGGGTCGACCGAAACACGAAACCCAATGCAAGTCAATGGGGGAGCATAGTCGGCAGTGAGTGGAGGCCAGGAAAACATGTACAGAGCCCATTTTAATGGCAAAAACATCCATTCTTGTTACTGAAGCTTGTCAATCTTAACTTAGCTTATAATAATAGTAAGGCATTGGAAATTGGGGGTCATTTGGCTAAAGTTGTGGGGGGTAGGGCTGGTTCAAGTAATTAGTGGGCCCAGTAAATCTGGACCACGTCACGGCAGTGGAGCAGGGAGAGGTAAGTATTTCAACTTTGCAAGTGCTGTGATCCTGAGCAAGCAGGGGGGGCCCACTAGTTGGCATTGGCACTGGCACAGGGCCCCTCAAAGTACAGCGGTGTGTTTGCACGGCGGGGGCGCCTCCCACCGGCAGCAACACTTTTGCGTACTATGAGGGGCCCTGTGCCAGTGACGTCGCCAACGAGTATTCCTCCCCCCACCTGATGAAGGAACCTGCACCTTCATCTGCACCTTCCTCTTTGTCCCCGTGTAAGGTGGTATGGTATGCGGGAAGGGGGACCTGACTTTTAGCAGGGTCACAATCTTGCAGTGTAGCGTGCACGGGGAATGTTGTGTTATGGGTCAATGTACCAGCAGACTCATCTATCACTGGCTGGGCAATGGGCAGGATGAGGGGGAAACAGATATGGGCCCAAAGAATAAAGTGGGCTAAATGCAGTTCAAAATTGGTAACAGGACTAACCAGGGGGCATTGTTTTGTTCAGTGGAGGACAACTGAAATGAGAGGCTGACACAGAGAGTAGGCCCAAATCAGTAAGTACTCTAAATGCAGTTAAAAATTGGCAACAGTAGTAAACCGGCGGCACAGCTTTGTTCACTGTAGGAGAACAGCAAGGAGCAGCAGACACAGATAGAATGCCCCAACCCAACTAGTAGGCCCACTGCAGTTTTAAAATTCCGATAGGCTGAAAACCAGATAATTGTAAGTAATTTTTTGTAAAGAGAACAGCTGTATTGAGTGGCGCAGCCAGACACTACAAGTAGGCCTTAAACCACAAAGTTGGCTCGACGCTGGTTTAAAAAAAGTTACATGGGTACACGGTCTGCATTGTTGTGCTCAGTGGAGGACAATTGGAAGGAGGGACCGCAGAAAGACTTTGTAGGCGTAAAATTACAAAATAGGCTCTATGCAGCTTTGATTATGTGGCAACCTGGAGAACACCTTGGAGCGGCAGACACGGTCTCTACGACCCAGACCCAACTTGTAGGCCTAATGCAGTGTTGTTTTAAACAACTACTAAACGAGAGCCAGAAGATTGAAGCAATGGAGAGGAAACCTGGGGAACACCTTGGAGTGGAAGACACCGTCTCTACACCCCAGACCCAACTTGTAGGCCTAATGCAGTGTTGTTTTCAACAACTACTAAACGAGAGCCAGAAGATCGAAGCAATGGAGAGGAAACCTGGGGAACACCTTGGAGTGGAACACACCGTCTCTACACCCCAGACCCAACTTGTAGGCCTAATGCAGTGTTGTTTTCAACAACTACTAAACGAGAGCCAGAAGATCGAAGCAATGGAGACGAAACCTGGGGAACACCTTGGATTGGAACACACCATCTCTACACCCCAGACCCAACTTGTAGGCCTAATGCAGTGTTGTTTTCAACAACTAATAAACGAGAGCCAGAAGATCGAAGCAATGGAGAGGAAACCTGGGGAACACCTTGGAGTGGAACACACCGTCTCTACACCCCAGACCCAACTTGTAGGCCTAATGCAGTGTTGTTTTCAACAACTACTAAACGAGAGCCAGAAGATCGAAGCAATGGAGAGGAAACCTGGGGAACACCTTGGAGTGGAACACACCGTTTCTACACCCCAGACCCAACTTGTAGGCCTAATGCAGTGTTGTTTTCAACAACTACTAAACGAGAGCCAGAAAATCGAAGCAATGGAGAGGAAACCTGGGGAACACCTTGGAGTGGAACACACCGTCTCTACACCCCAGACCCAACTTGTAGGCCTAATGCAGTGTTGTTTTCAACAACTACTAAACGAGAGCCAGAAGATCGAAGCAATGAAGAGGAAACCTGGGGAACACCTTGGAGTGGAAGACACCGTCTCTACACCCCAGACCCAACTTGTAGGCCTAATGCAGTGTTGTTTTCAATAACTACTAAACGAGAGCCAGAAGATCGAAGCAATGGAGAGGAAACCTGGGGAACACCTTGGAGTGGAACACACCGTCTCTACACCCCAGACCCAACTTGTAGGCCTAATGCAGTGTTGTTTTCAACAACTACTAAACGAGAGCCAGAAGATCGAAGCAATAGAGAGGAAACCTGGGGAACACCTTGGATTGGAACACACCGTCTCTACACCCCAGACCCAACTTGTAGGCCTAATGCAGTGTTGTTTTAAACAACTTCTAAACGAGAGCCAGAAGATCGAAGCAATGGAGAGGAAACCTGGGGAACACCTTGGAGTGGAACACACCGTCCCTACACCCCAGACCCAACTTGTAGGCCTAATTCAGTGTTGTTTTCAACAACTACTAAACGAGAGCCAGAAGATCGAAGCAATGGAGATGAAACCTGGGGAACACCTTGGATTGGAACACACCGTCTCTACACCCCAGACCCAACTTGTAGGCCTAATGCAGTGTTGTTTTCAACAACTACTAAACGAGAGCCAGAAGATCGAAGCAATGGAGAGGAAACCTGGGGAACACCTTGGAGTGGAACACACCGTCTCTACACCCCAGACCCAACTTGTAGGCCTAATGCAGTGTTGTTTTCAACAACTACTAAACGAGAGCCAGAAGATCGAAGCAATGGAGACGAAACCTGGGGAACACCTTGGAGTGGAAGACACCGTCTCTACACCCCAGACCCAACTTGTAGGCCTAATGCAGTGTTGTTTTCAACAACTACTAAACGAGAGCCAGAAGATCGAAGCAATGGAGACGAAACCTGGGGAACACCTTGGAGTGGAACACACCGTCTCCACACCCCAGACGCAACTTGTAGGCCTAATGCAGTGTTGTTTTCAACAACTACTAAACGAGAGCCAGAAGATCGAAGCAATGGAGAGGAAACCTGGGGAACACCTTGGATTGGAACACACCATCTCTACACCCCAGACCCAACTTGTAGGCCTAATGCAGTGTTGTTTTCAACAACTACTAAACGAGAACCAGAAGATCGAAGCAATGGAGAGGAAACCTGGGGAACACCTTGGAGTGGAAGACACCGTCTCTACACCCCAGACCCAACTTGTAGGCCTAATGCAGTGTTGTTTTCAACAACTACTAAACGAGAGCCAGAAGATCGAAGCAATGGAGAGGAAACCTGGGGAACACCTTGGAGTGGAACACACCGTCTCCACACCCCAGACGCAACTTGTAGGCCTAATGCAGTGTTGTTTTCAACAACTACTAAACGAGAGCCAGAAGATCGAAGCAATAGAGAGGAAACCTGGGGAACACCTTGGATTGGAACACACCGTCTCTACAGCCCAGACCCAACTTGTAGGCCTAATGCAGTGTTGTTTTAAACAACTACTAAACGAGAGCCAGAAGATCGAAGCAATGGAGAGGAAACCTGGGGAACACCTTGGAGTGGAACACACCGTCTCTACACCCCAGACCCAACTTGTAGGCCTAATGCAGTGTTGTATTCAACAACTACTAAACGAGAGCCAGAAGATCGAAGCAATAGAGACTAAACCTGGGGAACACCTTGGAGTGGAAGACAATGTCTCTACACCCCAGACCCAACTTGTAGGCCTAATGCAGTGTTGTTTCAACAACTACTTAACGAGAGCATGAAGATTGAAGCTATGGAGAGGCAACCTGGAGAACACCCTGGAGCGGCAGACAATGTTAGTAGGCCCTACCGAAGTAGGAGCCCCAATGTAGTTTTCAAATTCCTATAGGCTGAAAACCAGACAATTGACGCTCAGCTTTTTTCAGAGGAGGGCAGCTGTATTGAGTGGCACAGACAGACACAGGTAGTAGGCCTTAAACCAAAAATTTGGCTCAATGCAGTTTAAAAAAGGTTACAGGGTTACACAGGCAGCATTGGTGTGGTCAGCGGAGGACAATTTGAATTAGGGACTGCAGACAGACTTAGTAGGCTGTCCCCTGTGGACCATGCATCCACCACATTAACCCAGTGCGCCGTAATGGACACGTAACCTTCCGTGGACATGCCTACTGGTCCATGCATCTGTTGTCAGGTGCACCTTTCTACTCTTAGATTGCCTGAGTGCATGAACAATGCGGACTTTTTCATGCTGGTGGAGGGCTGGGATGACTTTTCTCGCAAAAGAAGTGTCGACTGGGTAGCTCGAACCGTGGTACAGCGTAGTTCATCTGGGCTTTATAAATATAAAATAAAGAAAAATAGTAGGCTCTATGCACTTTCAGCTAGGTTCCAGGGGTACACGGCCAGCATTGGTCTGGTCAGTGGAGGACTATTGGAAGGAGAGACCGCAGACAGGCTTATTAGGCCTAACATAAGAAAAGTAGGCTGTAGGTACTTTAAAATAGGTTCAAGGGGTACACGGCCAGCATTGGTCTGGTCAGTGGAGGACTATTGGAAGGAGGGACCGCAGACAGGCTTAGTAGGCCTAACATAAGAAAAGTAGGCTCTAGGCACTTTAAAATAGGTTCCAGGGGTACACGGCCAGCATTGGTCTGGTCAGTGGAGGACTATTGGAAAGAGGGACCGCAGACAGGCTTAGTAGGCCTAACATAAGAAAAGTAGGCTGTATACACTTTAAAATTGGTTCCAGGGGTACCGGGGCAGCAGTGGTCTGGTCAGTGGAGGAGTATTGGAAGGAGGGACCGCAGACAGGCGTAGTAGACCTAACATAACAAAATTAGGCTGTAGGCACTTTAAAATTGGTTCCAGGGGTACACAGGCAGCAGTGGTCTGGTCAGTGGAGGACTAGTGGAAGGAGGGAGCGCAGACAGGCTTAGTAGGCCTAACATAACCAAATTAGGCTGTAGGCACTTTAAAATTGGTTCCAGGGGTACAGGGGCAGCAGTGGTCTGGTCAGTGGAGGATTAGTGGAAAGAGGGACCGCAGACAGGCGTAGTAGGCCTAACATAACAAAATTAGGCTGTAAGCACTTTAAAATAGCTTCCAGGGGTACACGGGCAGCAGTGGTGTGGTCAGTGGAGGACTATTGGAAGGAGGGACCGCAGACAGGCTTAGTAGGCCTAACATAACAAAATTAGGCTGTAGGCACTTTAAAATTGGTTCCAGGGGTACCGGGGCAGCAGTGGTCTGGTCAGTGGAGGACTAGTGGAAGGAGGGACCGCAGACAGGCGTAGTGTTGTGAATTCTGTGGCTGAATTCACTCCTGTGGTCACAAGTGGTACTGCAGCTTCTGAGCTTCCTCCCTCAGGTGTTCTGGTGAGCTCGTTAACTGCTTCATTACTTAACTCCGCCTGATGCTGCTATCCTTGCTCCTTGTCAATGTTTCAGTGTTGGATCTGAGCTTCTCCTGATTGTTCCTGTGACCTGCTGCTCTGTATAGCTAAGTGCTTTTTGCTTTTTTGTTGCTTTTTTTCTGTCCAGCTTGTCTTTTGTTTTGCTGGAAGCTCTGAGACGCAAAGGGTGTACCGCCGTGCCGTTAGTTCGGCACGGTGGGTTTTTTTTGCCCCCTTTGCGTGGTTTTGCTTTAGGGTTTTTTGTAGACTGCAAAGTTCGCTTTACTGTCCTCGCTCTGTCCTAGAATATCGGGCCCCACTTTGCTGAATCTATTTCATCCCTACGTTTTGTCTTTCATCTTACTCACAGTCATTATATGTGGGGGGCTGCCTTTTCCTTTGGGGAATTTCTCTGGGGCAAGTCAGGCCTATTTTTCTATCTTCAGGCTAGCTAGTTTCTTAGGCTGTGCCGAGTTGCCTAGGTAGTTGTTAGGCGCAATCCACAGCCGCTTTTAGTTGTGTTTAGGATAGGATCAGGTGTGCAGTCTACAGAGTTTCCACGTCTCAGAGCTCGTTCTTGTATTTTTGGGTATTTGTCAGATCACTGTGTGCGCTCTGATCGCTAAGCACACTGTGTTTCTGGATTGCCTTCATAACACCTGTCATTAGCAAACATAACAGTACAAGGAGCCAAAACTAATGATTCTCAATAGAGGGAAAGAAAAAGTTCTGACATCATTTTTTTTTTTTTTCTGCTCTGTGTTCACTTTTTTTTTTTTCCCCCTAGACATTTGGGTGATTCTGGACACAGGTGTGGACATGGATATTCAGGGTCTGTGCTTTTCAATGGATAATCTCGTTATAAATGTACAAAAAATTCAAGATACTATTGATCAGAAATCTATGTTAGAACCAAGAATTCCTATTCCTGATTTGTTTTTTGGAGATAGAACTAAGTTTCTAAGTTTCAAAAATAATTGTAAACTATTTCTGGCCTTGAAACCTCATTCTTCTGGTAATCCTATTCAACAGGTTTTGATTATTATTTCTTTTTTGCGCGGCGACCCTCAAGACTGGGCATTTTCTCTTGCGCCAGGAGACCCTGCATTGAGTAGTGTCGATGCGTTTTTCCTGGCGCTCGGATTGCTGTACGATGAGCCTAATTCAGTGGATCAGGCTGAGAAAAATTTGCTGGCTTTGTGCCAGGGTCAGGATGATATAGAAGTATATTGTCAGAAATTTAGGAAATGGTCAGTACTCACTCAGTGGAATGAATCTGCGCTGGCAGCTTTGTTCAGAAAGGGTCTCTCTGAGGCTCTTAAGGATGTCATGGTGGGATTTCCTATGCCTGCTGGTTTGAATGAGTCTTTGTCTTTGGCCATTCAGATCGGTCGACGCTTGCGCAAGCGTAAATCTGTGCACCATTTGGCGGTACTGCCTGAGGTTAAACCTGAGCCTATGCAGTGCGATAGGACTATGACTAGAGTTGAACGGCAGGAATACAGACGTCTGAATGGTCTGTGTTTCTACTGTGGTGATTCCACTCATGCTATTTCTGATTGTCCTAAGCGCACTAAGCGGTCCGCTAGGTCTGCCGTCATTGGTACTGTACAGTCCAAATTCCTTCTGTCCATTACCTTGATATGCTCTTTGTCGTCGTTTTCTGTCATGGCGTTTGTGGATTCGGGCGCTGCCCTGAATCTGATGGATTTGGATTATGCTAAACGTTGTGGGTTTTTCTTGGAGCCTTTGCGGTGTCCTATTCCATTGAGAGGAATTGATGCTACACCTTTGGCCAAGAATAAACCTCAATACTGGGCCCAGCTGACCATGTGCATGGCTCCTGCACATCAGGAAGTTATTCGCTTTCTGGTGTTGCATAATCTGCATGATGTGGTCGTGTTGGGGTTGCCATGGCTACAAACCCATAATCCAGTATTGGATTGGAATTCCATGTCGGTATCCAGCTGGGGTTGTCAGGGGGTACATGGTGATGTTCCATTTTTGTCGATTTCGTCATCCACCCCTTCTGAGGTCCCAGAGTTCTTGTCTGATTATCAGGATGTATTTGAAGAGCCCAAGTCCGATGCTCTACCTCCGCATAGGGATTGTGATTGTGCTATAAATTTGATTCCTGGTAGTAAATTCCCTAAAGGTCGATTATTTAATTTATCCATGCCCGAACACGCCGCTATGCGCAGTTATGTGAAGGAATCCCTGGAGAAGGGACATATTCGCCCATCGTCATCACCACTGGGAGCAGGGTTCTTCTTTGTAGCCAAGAAGGATGGTTCGCTGAGACCGTGTATTGATTACCGCCTTCTTAATAAGATCACTGTTAAATTTCAGTATCCCTTGCCATTGTTATCTGACTTGTTTGCTCGGATTAAGGGGGCTAGTTGGTTCACTAAGATAGATCTTCGTGGTGCGTATAATCTGGTGAGAATCAGGCAAGGAGATGAATGGAAAACTGCATTCAATACGCCCGAGGGTCATTTTGAGTATCTAGTGATGCCGTTCGGACTTGCCAATGCTCCATCTGTGTTTCAGTCTTTTATGCATGACATCTTCCGTGAGTATCTGGATAAATTCCTGATTGTTTACTTGGATGACATTTTGATCTTCTCAGATGATTGGGAGTCTCATGTGAAGCAGGTCAGAATGGTTTTTCAGGTCCTGCGTGCTAACTCTTTGTTTGTGAAGGGATCAAAGTGTCTCTTCGGTGTGCAGAAAGTTTCATTTTTGGGGTTCATCTTTACCCCTTCTACTATCGAGATGGATCCAGTTAAGGTCCAAGCCATCCAGGATTGGATTCAGCCGACATCTCTGAAAAGTCTGCAAAAGTTCCTGGGCTTTGCTAATTTTTATCGTCGCTTCATCTGTAATTTTTCTAGCATTGCCAAACCATTGACCGATTTGACCAAGAAGGGTGCTGATTTGGTTAATTGGTCTTCTGCTGCTGTGGAAGCTTTTCAGGAGTTGAAGCGTCGTTTTTGTTCTGCCCCTGTGTTGTGTCAGCCAGATGTTTCTCTTCCGTTCCAGGTCGAGGTTGATGCTTCTGAGATTGGAGCAGGGGCGGTTTTGTCACAGAGAGGTTCTGATTGCTCAGTGATGAAACCATGTGCTTTCTTTTCCAGGAAGTTTTCGCCCGCTGAGCGTAATTATGATGTGGGCAATCGAGAGTTGCTGGCCATGAAGTGGGCATTCGAGGAGTGGCGTCATTGGCTTGAAGGAGCTAAGCATCGCGTGGTGGTATTGACTGATCATAAGAACTTGACTTATCTCGAGTCTGCCAAGCGCTTGAATCCTAGACAGGCCCGTTGGTCGTTATTTTTTGCCCGCTTCGACTTTGTGATTTCGTACCTTCCGGGCTCTAAAAATGTGAAGGCGGATGCTCTGTCTAGGAGTTTTGTGCCCGACTCTCCGGGTTTATCTGAGCCAGCGGGTATCCTCAAGGAAGGAGTCATTGTGTCTGCCATCTCCCCTGATTTGCGGCGGGTGCTGCAAAAATTTCAGGCGAATAAACCTGATCGTTGTCCAGCAGAGAAACTGTTCGTCCCTGATAGGTGGACTAATAAACTTATCTCTGAACTTCATTGTTCGGTGTTGGCTGGTCATCCTGGAATCTTTGGTACCAGAGAGTTAGTGGCTAGATCCTTCTGGTGGCCATCTCTGTCACGGGATGTACGTACTTTTGTGCAGTCCTGTGGGATTTGTGCTAGGGCTAAGCCCTGCTGTTCTCGTGCCAGTGGGTTGCTTTTGCCCTTGCCGGTCCCAAAGAGGCCTTGGACACATATTTCGATGGATTTCATTTCTGACCTTCCCGTTTCTCAAAAGATGTCAGTCATTTGGGTGGTCTGTGATCGCTTTTCTAAAATGGTCCATCTGGTGCCCTTGGCTAAATTGCCTTCCTCCTCTGATTTGGTACCTTTGTTCTTTCAGTATGTGGTTCGGTTGCATGGCATTCCTGAGAATATTGTTTCTGACAGAGGTTCCCAGTTTGTTTCAAGGTTTTGGCGAGCCTTTTGTGGTAGGATGGGCATTGACCTATCCTTTTCCTCGGCTTTCCATCCTCAGACTAATGGCCAGACCGAACGAACCAATCAGACCTTGGAAACATATCTGAGATGTTTTGTTTCTGCAGACCAGGATGATTGGGTGTCATTTTTGCCGTTGGCTGAGTTCGCCCTTAATAATCGGGCCAGCTCGGCTACCTTGGTTTCTCCATTTTTTTGCAATTCTGGGTTCCATCCTTGTTTCTCTTCAGGACAGGTTGAGTCTTCGGACTGTCCTGGTGTGGATTCTGTGGTGGATAGGTTGCAGCAGATCTGGACTCAGGTAGTGGACAATTTGATCTTGTCCCAGGAGAAAGCTCAACTTTTCGCTAATCGCAGACGCCGTGTGGGTCCCCGACTTCGTGTTGGGGATCTGGTTTGGTTATCTTCTCGTCATATTCCTATGAAGGTTTCCTCTCCTAAATTTAAACCTCGTTTTATTGGTCCGTATAGGATTTCTGAGGTTCTCAATCCTGTGTCTTTTCGTTTGACCCTCCCAGACTCCTTTTCCATACATAATGTATTCCATAGGTCGTTGTTGCGGAGATACGTGGCACCTATGGTTCCATCTGTTGAGCCTCCTGCCCTGGTTTTGGTGGAGGGGGAATTGGAGTATATTGTGGAGAAGATTTTGGATTCTCGTGTTTCTAGACGGAAACTCCAGTATCTGGTTAAATGGAAGGGTTATGCTCAGGAAGATAATTCCTGGGTTTTTGCCTCTGATGTTCATGCTTCCGATCTTGTTCGTGCCTTTCATGCGGCTCATCCTGGTCGGCCTGGGGGCTCTGGTGAGGGTTCGGTGACCCCTCCTCAAGGGGGGGGTACTGTTGTGAATTCTGTGGCTGAATTCACTCCTGTGGTCACAAGTGGTACTGCAGCTTCTGAGCTTCCTCCCTCAGGTGTTCTGGTGAGCTCGTTAACTGCTTCATTACTTAACTCCGCCTGATGCTGCTATCCTTGCTCCTTGTCAATGTTTCAGTGTTGGATCTGAGCTTCTCCTGATTGTTCCTGTGACCTGCTGCTCTGTATAGCTAAGTGCTTTTTGCTTTTTTGTTGCTTTTTTTCTGTCCAGCTTGTCTTTTGTTTTGCTGGAAGCTCTGAGACGCAAAGGGTGTACCGCCGTGCCGTTAGTTCGGCATGGTGGTTTTTTTTTGCCCCCTTTGCGTGGTTTTGCTTTAGGGTTTTTTGTAGACTGCAAAGTTCGCTTTACTGTCCTCGCTCTGTCCTAGAATATCGGGCCCCACTTTGCTGAATCTATTTCATCCCTACGTTTTGTCTTTCATCTTACTCACAGTCATTATATGTGGGGGGCTGCCTTTTCCTTTGGGGAATTTCTCTGGGGCAAGTCAGGCCTATTTTTCTATCTTCAGGCTAGCTAGTTTCTTAGGCTGTGCTGAGTTGCCTAGGTAGTTGTTAGGCGCAATCCACAGCCGCTTTTAGTTGTGTTTAGGATAGGATCAGGTGTGCAGTCTACAGAGTTTCCACGTCTCAGAGCTCGTTCTTGTATTTTTGGGTATTTGTCAGATCACTGTGTGCGCTCTGATCGCTAAGCACACTGTGTTTCTGGATTGCCTTCATAACACCTGTCATTAGCAAACATAACAGCGTAGTAGGCCTAACATAACCAAATTAGGCTGTAGGCACTTTAAAATTGGTTCCAGGGGTACAGGGGCAGCAGTGGTCTGGTCAGTGGAGGACTAGTGGAAGGAGGGACCGCAGACAGGCGTAGTAGGCCTAACATAGCAAAAGTGGGCTGGAGACACTTGGAATTCTCTTGCAGGGGTACACAGGCAGCATTGGTGTTGTCAGCGGAGGCTGATTTTAATGAGTGTCTGCCAGTTAGTACTCCCAAAAAATACATAGATGTTAATGTCTCGCATTACAACAAAAACAAAACACAAAAGGGTGGAATACTTAGGTACAGGGGTGGGCTCCTCTGCTGAGTTTCAGACCTAGTAATTTGGCGCAAAGTATGTACTGGTGTAAATATAGGACACTGCCCCTGACTATGTTAAGTACCATCATACATGTCAACACAATGGTATTGTCAGTGCCAGGCATTGAAGGATGTCAGCGCATAGACTAAACATTGGTGGAACTGTGAGAGATAATTTTGCAAGTGGTAGAGCAATGTTTGAGCTGGGGGGGGGGAACTCTCTTGTGGCCGGCAGTACAGGCCCAGGGCCCCTCATGTTACAACGGTGTGTCTGACGTTGGGTGCGCACCACCGCCAGAGACACTTTATTGTACTATGAGGGACCCAGTGGCAGTGCCGTCGACCAAAAGCGGGCACACCCACCTCTTCAGACAAACGGCACTCTCAAGGGTGCTTGCGCCAAGTGGCGAGACCACGGCCCCGTGGGGGGAGTTTGGCCATTTAGGGTGGTGTAAACATGTCGTATGCTGGACAAACAGCTGCTGCAAATTACGAGATTGGAAAAGTCAGTCAGAGTAGTCCACAAGCAAGACCTTTTCATAGGAAAGCTAGGTGTCAGCTGGGCAAGGTGGGGCAAAAGAATTCGAAATCCAGTTGTGGTTCATTTTAATGAAGGTTAGATCATCAACATTTTGGGTAGCCAGACGAGTCCTTTTTTCGGTTAATATTGAACCTGCAGCACTGAATACTCTTTCTGATAGGACACTAGCTGCCGGGCAAGCAAGCTCCTGCAATGCATATTCTGCCAATTCTGGCCAGGTGTCTAATTTGGATGCCCAGTAATCAAATGGGAATGACGGTTGAGGGAGAACATTGATAAGGGATAAAAAATAGTTTGTAACCATACTGGACAAATGTTGTCTCCTGTCACTTTGAATTGATGCTGCAGTACCTGTCCTGTCTGCGGTCATAGCAAAATCACTCCACAACCTGGTCAGAAAACCCCTCTGTCCAATGCCACTTCTGATTTGTGCACCTCTAACACCTCTGGCCTGCTGACCCCTGCAGCTCGTGTGATAACGATCACCGGTGCTGTGTGCTGGGAATGCCTGAATCAAATGGTCAACAAGAGTTGATTGTTTGGTTGCTAATATTTGTTCCAGGTTCTCATGTGGCATAATATTTTGCAATTTGCCTTTATAACGAGGATCAAGGAGGCAGGCCAACCAGTAATCATCATCGGCCATCATTTTACAAATGCGTGTGTCCCTTTTGAGGATACGTAAGGCATGTGGGCCAAAGTTCCAGTTGTCAAATCTGCGTTTGTGCTGGGTTGAGGTGCAGTTTCAGGGACTTCTAAGTCACTTGTCTCCCTAAAAAACCTGACCCCGGCCTTGCAACGCCACCAGTTGCTATTGGCCCCGTAGAAGCTTCCTCATTATAAAAATAATCATCCCCATCATCCTCCTCATACTCCTCCTCCTCCTGTTCGCCCACTACCTCGTCCTGTACACTGCCCTGACCAGACAATGGCTGACTGTCATCAAGGCTTTCCTCTTCCTCTGCTGCAGACGCCTGCTCCTTTATGTGCGTCAAACTTTGCATCAGCAGACACATTAGGGGGATGCTCATGCTTATTATGGCGTTGTCTGCACT
Source organism: Ranitomeya imitator (assembly GCF_032444005.1). Classification (NCBI taxonomy): domain Eukaryota; kingdom Metazoa; phylum Chordata; class Amphibia; order Anura; family Dendrobatidae; genus Ranitomeya; species Ranitomeya imitator. Next base: position 590,572,565 of record NC_091282.1, read on the forward strand.
AACCAGCCGTGTACATTCCTCAAAACACTGAAGGACTTGACACATGTCTTGTATCTTCGACTACTGCACATCTGACAACTCCATGTCTGCCATCCTACTGCCTGCCCGTGTATGTGTATCCTCCCACAAATACATAACAGCATGCCTCTGTTCGCACAGTCTCTGTAGCATGTGCAGTGTTGAGTTCCACCTTGTTGCAACGTCGATGATTAGGCGATGCTGGGGAAGGTTCAAAGACCGCTGATAGGTCTGGATACGGCTTGAGTGTACGGGCGAACGGCCTATATGCGAGCAAAGTCCGCGCACTTTGAGGAGCAGGTCGGATAACCCCGGATAACTTTTCAGGAAGCACTGCACCACCAGGTTTAAGGTGTGAGCCAGGCAAGGAATGTGTTTCAGTTGGGAAAGGGAGATGGCAGCCATGAAATTCCTTCCGTTATCACTCACTACCTTGCCTGCCTCAAGATCTACAGTGCCCAGCCACGACTGCGTTTCTTTCTGCAAGAACTCGGACAGAACTTCCGCGGTGTGTCTGTTGTCGCCCAAACACTTCATAGCCAATACAGCCTGCTGACGCTTGCCAGTAGCTGCCCCATAATGGGACACCTGGTGTGCAACAGTGGCAGCTGCGGATGGAGTGGTTGTGCGACTGCGGTCTGTGGACGAGCTCTCGCTTCTGCAGGAGGATGAGGAGGAGGAGGGGTGCGAACGGCTACAGCCAACTGTTTCCTAGACCGTGGGCTAGGCAGAACTGTCCCAAAATTGCTGTCCCCTGTGGACCCTGCATCCACGACATTCACCCAGTGTGCCGTGATGGACACGTAACGTCCCTGGCCACGCCTATTGGTCCATGCATCTGTTGTCAGGTGCACCTTTGTACTCACAGATTGCCTGAGTGCATGGACGATGCGCTCTTTACCATGCTGGTGGAGGGCTGGGATGGCTTTTCTCGAAAAGAAGTGTTGACTGGGTAGCTCGTAGCGTGGTACAGCGTAGTCCATCAGGGCTTTGAAAGCTTCGCTTTCAACTAACCGGTAGGGCATCATCTCTAACGAGATTAGTCTAGCTATGTGGGCGTTCAAACCCTGTGTACGCGGATGCGAGGCTAAGTACTTCCTTTTTCTAACGAGAGTCTCATGTAGCGTGAGCTGGACTGGAGAGCTGGAGATCGTGGAACTAGCGGGGGTGCCGGTGGACATGGCAGACTGAGAGACGGTTGGAGACGGTATTGTTTCCGCCGGTGCCCTAGATGCAGTATTTCCTCCTACAAAACTGGTGATTCCCTGACTGCTTTGGGCTGGCAACGAAACCTGCACAGATACTGCAGGTGGTGCGGAAAATGGTGGCCTTACAGTGACGGAAGGGATATAGCTTTGCTGACTAGCTGCATTGGCCGAGGGTGCTACAACCTTAAGGGACGTTTGGTAGTTAGTCCAGGCTTGCAAATGCATGGTGGTTAAATGTCTATGCATGCAACTTGTATTTAGACTTTTCAGATTCTGACCTCTGCTTAAGGTAGTTGAACATTTTTGACAGATGACTTTGTGCTGATCAATTGGATGTTGTTTAAAAAAATGCCAGACTGCACTCTTTCTAGCATCGGATACCTTTTCAGGCATTACAGACAGAGCTTTAACCGGATGGCCACGCTGTCCTCCAACAGGTTTTGGCTTTGACACGCATTTTGGACCAGATACGGGCCCGGCAGATGGAACCTGTTGCGATGTTGATGCCTGCTGCGGCCCCTCCTCCTCCGCTTCAGAACTACTGCCGCCTGCAACCTGTTCCCCCAATGGCTGCCAATCGGGGTCAACAACTGGGTCATCTATAACCTCCTCTTCTATCTCGTGTGCAACTTCGTCTGTGTCACCGTGTAAGTCGGTGGTATAGCATTCGTGACGGGGCACCATAGTCTCATCAGGGTCTGATTCCGGATCATTACCCTGCGAGGGCAATGTTGTGGTCTGAGTCAAAGGAACAGCATAGTAATCTGGCTGTGCATCTGTGCACTCCATGTCCAATTCAACTTGTAATGGGCATGGCCTGTTAACTGTTTCACTTTCTAAGCCAGGGACGGTATGTGTAAAGAGCTTCATGGAGTAACCCGTTGTGTCGCCTGCCGCATCCTTCTCTGTTGTTGTTTTTGCTGAAGAGGACAAGGAAGTGACTTGTCCCTGACCGTGAACATCCACTAACGACGTGCTGCTTTTACATTTACCAGTTTCAGAAGAGGAGGCAAAAGAGCTAGAGGCTGAGTCAGCAAGGTAAGCCAAAACTTGCTCTTGCTGCTCCGGCTTTAAAAGCGGTTTTCCTACTCCCAGAAAAGGGAGCGTTCGAGGCCTTGTGTAGCCAGACGGCGAACCTGGCTCCACAGCTCGAGACTTAGGTGCTATATTGTTTTTCCCACGACCACCTGATGCTCCACCACCACTACCATCATTACCAGCTGGCAATGAACGCCCACAGCCACAACCTCTTCCACCAGACTTCCTCATTGTTTTAAAAACGTAACCAAAGTAACGGTATTTGTTACTGTCAAACAACTTACAAGGTGAACTCTAACTTCTGTAGGATTTAGATATCCCTTCATAGGTGGGTGAGACCGCAAGGAAAATCTGGCACAATGTTACACACTCGGTTTTCTGTGGCACCAAATGAGAGAGATGCCACACACGCAGGACTGTCACTCAAGCACAAAGGCCAATATTAATGTCCCACTTTTTTTTTTTTTAAGGGAGAATTTAAAAACCAAAAACAGGCACTAGGCTTTCTGTGGCTCACTATTTGAGAGAGATGGCACACACGACTGGCACAGAAGCACAAAGGCCAATATTAATCTCCCACTGTTTTTTTTTTGTCAGGGAGAATTTATAAACCAAATTAAAAAAAAAAAAAACAATAGGTTTTCTGTGGCCCACTATTTGAGAGAGATGGCACACACAGGACTGGCACACAAGCACAAAGGCCAATATTAATCTCCCACTGTTTTTTTTTTAAGGGAGAATTTAAAAACCAAAAACAGGCACTAGGCTTTCTGTGGCCCACTATTTGAGAGAGATGGCACACACACGACTGGCACACAAGCACAAAGGCCAATATTAATCTCCCACTGGTTTTTTTTAAGGGAGAATTTAAAAACCAAAAACAGGCACTAGGCTTTCTGTGGCTCACTATTTGAGAGAGATGGCACACAGGACTGGCATGCAAGCACAAAGGCCAATATTAATCTCCCACTGTTTTTTTTTTGTCAGGGAGAATTTATAAACCAAAAAAAAAAAAAATAGGCTTTCTGTGGCCCACTATTTGAGAGAGATGGCACACACACGACTGGCACACAAGCACAAAAGCCAATATTAATCTCCCACTGGGTTTTTTTTTTTAAGGGAGAATTTAACCCCTTAGTGACAGAGCCAATTTGGTACTTAATGACCGAGCCAATTTTTGCAATTCTGACCACTGTCAATTTATGAGGTTATAACTCTGGAACGCTTCAACGGATCCCGCTGATTCTGAGACTGTTTTTTCATGACATATTGTACTTCATGTTAGTGGTAACATTTCTTCGATATTACTTGCGATTATTTATGAAAAAAACGGAAATATGGCGAAAAATTTTAAAATTTAGCAATTTTCAAACTTTGTATTTTTATGCCCTTAAATCAGAGAGATGCGTCATGAAAAATAGTTAATAAATAACATTTCCAACATGTTTACTTTACATCAGCACAATTTTGGAAACAACATTTTTTTTGTTAGGGAGTTATAAGGGTTAAAAGGTGACCAGTAATTTCTCATTTTTACAACACCATTTTTTTTTTAAGGACCACATCACATTTGAAGTCATTTTGAGGGGTCTATATGATAGAAAATAATGAAGTGTGACACCATTCTAAAGACTACACCCCTCAAGGTTCTCAAAACCACATTCAAGAAGTTTATTAACCCTTTACGTGCTTCACAGGAACTGAAACAATGTGGAAGGAAAAAATGAACATTTAACTTTTTTTTGCAAACATCTTAATTCAGAACCATTTTTTTTATTTTCACATGTGTAAAAGCAGAAATGTAACCATAAATTTTGTTATGTAATTTCTCCTGAATACGCCAATACCCCATATGTGGGGGTAAACCACTTTTTGGACACACCGCAGAACTTAGAAGTGAAGGAGCGCCGTTTGACTTTTTCAATGCAGAATTGGCTGGAATTGAGATCGGACGCCATCTCACGTTTAGAGAGCCCCTGATGTGCCTAAACAGTGGAAACTCCCCACAAGTGACACCATTTTGGAAACTAGACCCCTTAAGGAACTTATCTAGATGTGTGGTGAGCACTTTGAATCCCCAAGTGCTTCACAGAAGTTTATAACGTAGAGCCGTGAAAATAAAAAATCGCTTTTATTTACACAAAAATGATCTTTTCGCCCACAAATTCTTATTTTCACAAGGGTAACAGAACCACAAAAGTTGTTGTGCGATTTCTCCTGAATACGTCGATACCCCATATGTGAGGGTAAACCTTTGTTTTGGTGCACCGCAGAGCTTGGAAGGGAAGGAGTGCCGTTTTACTTATTCAATGTAGAATTGTCTGGAATTGAGATTGGACGCCATGTCGCGTTTGGAGAGCCCCTGATGTGCCTAAACAGTGGAAACCCCCCACAAGTGACACCATTTTGGAAACTAGACCCCTTAAGGAACTTATCTAGATGTGTGGTGAGCACTTTTAACCCCCATGTGCTTCACAGAAGTTTATAACGTAGAGCCCTGAAAAAAAAAATCAAATTTTTTCTACAAAAATGATCTTTTTGCCCACAAATTTTTATTTTCACAAGGGTAACAGGAGAAATTAGACCACAAAAGTTGTTGTGCAATTTCTCCTGAGTACGTCGATACCCCATATGTGAGGGTAAACCACTGTTTGGGCGCACCGCAGAGCTTGGAAGAGAAGGAGTGCCGTTTTACTTTTTCAATGTAGAATTGGTTGGAATTGAGATCGGACGCCATGTCGCGTTTGGAGAGCCCCTGATGTGCCTAAACAGTAGAAATCCCCCACAAGTGACCCCATTTTGGAAACTAGACCCCCCATGGAACTTATCTAGATGTGTGGTGAGAACTTTGAATGCCCAAGTGCTTCACAGAAGTTTAGAATGCAGAGTCGTGAAAATAAAAAATATTTTTTTTTCCACAAAAAAGATTTTTTAGCTTCCAAGTTTTTATTTTCACAAGGGTAACAAGAGAAATTGGACCCCAAAAGTTGTTGTCCAATTTGTCCTGAGTATGCTGGTACCCCATATGTGGGGGTAAACCACTGTTTAGGCGCACGGCAGAGCTCGAAAGGAAGGAGTGCCGTTTTGGAATGCAGACTTTGATAGAATGGTCTGCGAGCATTATGTTGCGTTTGCAGAGCCCCTGATGTACCTAACCAGTAGAAACCCTCCACAAGTGATCCCATTTTGGAAACTAGACCCCCCAAGGAACTTATCTAGATGTGTGGTGAGAACTTTGAATGCCCAAGTGCTTCACAGAAGTTTACAATGCAGAGTCGTGAAAATAAAAAATATTTTTTTTCCACAAAAAAAGATATTGTAGCCCCCAAGTTTTTATTTTCACAAGGGTAACAGGAGAAATTGGACTGCAATAGTTGTTGTCCAATTTATCCCGAGTATGCTGATGCGCCATATGTGGGGGTAAACCACTGTTTGGGCGCACGGTAGAGCTCGGAATGGAAGGAGCGCCGTTTTGGAATGCAGACTTTGATAGAATGGTCTGTGGGCGTTATGTTGCGTTTGCAGAGCCCCTGATGTACCTAAACAGTAGTAACCCCCCACAAGTGACCCCGTTTTGGAAACTAGACCCCCCAAGGAATTTATATAGATGTGTGGTGAGAACTTTGAATGCCCAAGTGCTTCACAGAAGTTTATAATGCAGTCATAAAAAAAAAAAAAAAAATTTCCACAAAAAAGATTTTGTAGCCCCCAAGTTTTTATTTTCACAAGGGTAACAAGAGAAATTGGACCCCAGAAGTTGTTGTCCAATTTATCCCGAGTACGCTGATGCCCCATATGTGGGGGTAACCCACTGTTTGGGCGCACAGCAGAGCTCAGAAGGGAGGGAGCACCATTTGACTTTTTGAGCGCAAAACTGGCTGTCGTGTTTGGAGACCCCCTGATGTACCTGAACAGTGGAAACCCCCCAATTCTAGCTCCAACCCAACTCCAACACACCCCTAACCCTAATCCCAACCTGATCCATAATCCTAATCACTAACCCTAACCATAATCACAACCCTTACCCCAAAACAACCCTAATGTCAACCCTAACCATAACCCTAATCAAAACCCTAAATCCAACACACCCCTAATCCTAATCTCAACCCTAACCTCAAACCTAACCCTAATCCCAATACACCCCTAATCACAACCCTAACCTTAACCCTAATCCCAAACCTAACCCTAATCCCAAGCGTAACCCTAATGCCAACCCTAACCCTAATACCAACCCTAATCCTAACCCTAATCCCAACTCTAACCCTAACTTTAGCCCCAACCCTAGCCCTAACTTTAGCCCCAACCCTAGCCCTAAGTCTACTTTCACACTTGCGTCGTTTGGCATCCGTCGCAATCCGTAGTTTTGGACAAGAAACGGATCCTGCAAATGTGCCTGCAGGATGCGTTTTTTGCCCATAGACTTGTATTGCTGACGGATCGTGACGGATGGCCACACGTCGCGTCCGTGTGGCACTGGATCAGTTGTGTTTTGGCGGACCGTCGGCACAAAAAAAGTCCAATGAAACTTTTTTTTGTACGTCGCATCCGCCATTTTTGACCGCGCATGCGTGTCCGTAACTCCGCCCCCTCCTCCCCAGGACATAGATTGGGCAGCGGATGCGTTGAAAAACTACATCCGCTGCCCACGTTGTGCACAATTTTCACAACGTGCATCGGTATGTCGGGCCGACGCATTGCGACGGCCCCGTACCAACGTAAGTGTGAAAGAAGCCTAACCCTAAATTTAGCCCCAACCCTAACCCTAAATTTAGCCCTAGCCCTAGCCCTAACCCTAGCCCTAACCCTAACCTAACCCTAGCCCTACCCCTAACCCTACCCCTAACCCTAACCCTACCCCTAGCCCTAACCCTAGCCCTAACCCTAACCCTACCCCTAGCCCTAACCCTAGCCCTAACTCTAGCCCTAACACTACCCCTAACCCTACCCCTAACCCTAACCCTACCCCTAACCCTACCCCTAACCCTAGCCCTAACCCTAACCCTAGCCCTACCCCTAACCCTACCCCAAACCCTAGCCCTAACCCTAGCCCTAATTTTAGCCCCAACTGCTGTTCTCCTGCCGGCCAGCAGATGGAGACAGATGGCGGGCGCACTGCGCATGCGCCCGCCATTTTCTTTTGCCGGCGGCCAGGAGGAGCAGCAGGAGGACCCAGGGACATAGGTGAGTATGATAGGGTCCCCGAATCCCCCTATTTCTCTGTCCTCTGATGTGCGATCACATCAGAGGACAGAGAATTACACTTTACTTTTTTTCTTTTTTTTTTTTTGCGGTCGCCGGTAAACAGTTAATTACCGGTGATCGCAAAACAGGGGTCGGTAAAACCGACCTCGATCATGTTCTTTGGGGTCTCGGCTACCCCCGGCAGCCGAGACCCCAAAGATTGTCCCGGTGCCGGCCGGCGGGCGCACTGCGCATGCTGTTATGAAAGGTAATTCAGTACCACAATGGACATAGAGGTCAGCGCACATACAGTGACCTGGCAATAACCCAAAAAACAAGAACGAGCTCTGAGACGTGGGAACTCTGTTGACCGCAATCCCTAATCCTCTCCAACAACACTAAAGGCAGCCGTGGATTGCGCCTAACGCTCCCTATGCAACTCGGCACGGCCTGAGAAACTAGCTAGCCTGAAGATAGAAAATAAGCCTACCTTGCCTCAGAGAAATACCCCAAAGGAAAAGGCAGCCCCCACATATAATGACTGTGAGTTAAGATGAAAAGACAAACGTAGAGATGAAATAGATTTAGCAAAGTGAGGTCCTTTTTGGAAGTGCATTTGAACAGCAAGGTTGATTGCTGTTGAGGGGAAATAGAAAAAAAAAAATCTATAAATCTTCAGCAGAGCGAGTGTGAGCGAGCTGAGTGTGAGCTGAGCGTAAGTGTGGACAGCGGTAAGTGTGACTTGTGATTCAGTGACTTTGGATTCAGGGAGTTTCCAAGGGAGGAATTACTGAATTGTGGTCTGATTTTTATTAATACTTTGTATTTATTTTTATTTTTTTATTGAACTGTTCTGTCTGGTGCAATCCCCATTAGGAAATGTGCTCCACGATTGTTAATGCCATCCAGTGCACATCTTGCCACATGTATGCAGTCCTTGAGCAGCCGATCGAGGGTGCATACTGCTGTGCGAGATGTGAGCACGTTGTGCATTTGGAAACCCAGATTCTGACTCTAAATGTGCAGCTGGCAACACTGAGATCCATAGACAATATGGAGAGGAGTCTTCTGCTCACGGAGCAGACACTCAATGGGACAGTTGAGTGGGGGGATGGTGGGATGGAGCTGCAGGACAATGAAGTAGCTAGCTGGGTGACAGTTAGGAAGCGGGGTAGAGGGAAGAGTGCCAGGGAGGCTAGTCCTGATCTGGAACACCCCAATAAGTTTGCTAAGTTGGCAGATGAGGGGGGTGCCAGTACAGGGGTAGCACTGCTGCAGCCAGGCATGTCCTCTGAAAGCCGGAGGAGTGACTGCTCCAGTAAGGAGGGAAATAGGAGAGCAGGGCAGGCCAGACAGGTGCTGGTAGTGGGCGATTCAATTATTAGGGGAACAGATAGGGCAATCTGTCACAAAGACAGGGATCGTCGAACGGTGTGCTGCCTACCTGGCGCTCGAGTCCGACACATCGCTGATCGGGTGGACAGATTATTGGGAGGGGCTGGTGAGGACCCAGCGGTCATGGTGCACATTGGCACTAATGACAAAGTTAGAGGTAGGTGGAAGGTCCTTAAAGATGATTTCAGGGAATTAGGCTGCAAGCTGAAAGCAAGGACCTCCAACGTGGTATTTTCCGAAATACTGCCGGTACCACGTGCCACGCCAGAGAGGCAACGGGAGATTAGGGAGGTTAATAAGTGGCTCAAGAATTGGTGTAGGAAAGAGGGGTTTGGGTTCCTGCAGAACTGGGCCGACTTCTCAGTTGGCTACAGGCTCTACGCTAGGGACGGGCTGCACCTCAATGGGGAGGGTGCAGCTGTGCTGGGGGAGAGAATGGCTAGAAGGTTGGAGGAGTGTTTAAACTAGGAATTGGGGGGGAGGGTATTCATTTTATAGGAGGGGAAGATAGTGCAGACAGAGACCTGGGCACAAATAAGGAAGTTGGGGGTGGCGGTGGCATGGGGGGTGGGGTCAGAACAGTTAATAAATTAAGAAATAGAAGTACAGAGAGGAACATAAAGTGCATGTATACTAATGCCAGAAGCCTCGCCAACAAAATGGACGAATTAGAACTAATGTTGTTGGAGCATAATTATGACATGGTGGGGATATCTGAAACGTGGCTGGATGAGAGCCATGACTGGGCTGTTAACTTGCAGGGCTATAGCCTGTTCAGAAATGACCGTACAGATAAGCGAGGGGGAGGGGTGTGTCTATATGTAAAATCATCTTTAAAACCCATCCTGCGCGATAATATAGGTGAATTTAATGAAAATGTAGAATCCCTGTGGGTGGAGATAAGGGGAGGGGGAAAAAATAATAAATTACTGATAGGGGTTTGTTATAAATCTCCAAAAGTAATGGAAGCAATGGAGAATATCCTCGTAAAGCAAATAGATGAAGCTGCGACTCAAGGAGAAGTCATTATTATGGGGGACTTCAACTACCCTGATATAGATTGGGGAACAGAAACCTGCAGTTCCAGCAAAGGTAATCGGTTTTTGACAATTATGAGAGACAATTACCTTTCACAACTGGTTCAGGACCCAACAAGAAGGGGGGCACTGCTAGACCTAATATTAACCAACAGGCCAGACCGCATATCAAATATAAGGGTTGGGGGTCACTTGGGAAATAGCGATCACAAAATAATAAGTTTTCATGTATCCTTTAAAAAGATGTGTAGTAGAGGGGTTACAAGGACACTAAACTTCAGGAGGGCAAATTTCCAACGGATGAGAGAGGATCTTGGTGCAATTAACTGGGACGATATCCTGAGACACAAAAATACACAAAGAAAATGGGAGACGTTTATTAGCATCCTGGATAGGACCTGTGCACAGTATATACCGTATGGGAATAAACATACTAGAAATAGGAGGAAACCAATATGGCTAAATAGAGCTGTAAGGGGCGCAATAAGTGACAAAAAGAAAGCATTTAGAGAATTAAAGGAAGTAGGTAGTGAGGAGGCATTAAATAAATACAGAAAATTAAATAAATTCTGTAAAAAGCAAATCAAGGCAGCAAAGATTGAGACAGAGAGACTCATTGCCAGAGAGAGTAAAAATAATCCTAAAATATTCTTTAACTACATAAATAGTAAGAAACTAAAAAATGATAGTGTTGGCCCCCTTAAAAATAGTCTGGGTGAGATGGTGGATGAGGATGAGGAAAAAGCCAATATGCTAAATGACTTTTTTTCATCAGTATTTACACAAGAAAATCCCATGGCAGACAAAATGTCTAGTGATAAGAATTCCCAATTAAATGTCACCTGCTTAACCCAGCAGGAAGTGCGGCGGCGTCTAAAAATCACTAAAATTGACAAATCTCCGGGCCTGGATGGGATACACCCTCGAGTACTGCAGGAATTAAGTACAGTCATTGATAGACCATTATTTTTAATCTTTAAAGACTCCATAATAACAGGGTCTGTGCCGCAGGACTGGCGTATAGCAAATGTGGTGCCAATATTCAAAAAGGGAACAAAAACTGAACTCGGAAATTATAGGCCATTAAGCTTAACCTCTACTGTGGGTAAAATCCTGGAGGGCATTCTAAGGGACGCTATACTGGAGCATCTGAAGAGGAATAACCTCATGACCCAGTATCAGCACGGGTTTACTAGGGACCGTTCATGTCAGACTAATTTGATCAGTTTCTATGAAGAGGTAAGTTCCGGATTGGACCAAGGGAACCCAGTGGATGTAGTGTATATGGACTTTTCAAAAGCTTTTGATAGGGTGCCACACAAAAGGTTGATACATAAAATGAGAATAATGGGGATAGGGGAAAATAGGTGCAAGTGGGTTGAGAGCTGGCTCAGGGATAGGAAACAAAGGGTGGTTATTAATGGAGCACACTCGGACTGGGTAGCGGTTAGCAGTGGGGTACCACAGGGGTCAGTATTGGGCCCTCTACTTTTTAACATATTTATTAATGACCTTGTAGGGGGCATTCAGAGTAGAATTTCAATATTTGCAGATGACACTAAACTCTGCAGGGTAATCAATACAGAGGAGGACAATTTTATATTACAGGATGATTTATGTAAACTAGAAGCTTGGGCTGATAAATGGCAAATGAGCTTTAATGGGGATAAATGTAAGGTCATGCACTTGGGTAGAAGTAATAAGATGTATAATTATGTGCTTAATTCTAAAACTCTGGGCAAAACCGTCAATGAAAAAGACCTGGGTGTATGGGTGGATGACAAACTTAAATTCAGTGGCCAGTGTCAGGCAGCGGCTGCAAAGGCAAATAAAATAATGGGATGCATTAAAAGAGGCATAGATGCTCATGAGGAGAACATAATTTTACCTCTATACAAGTCACTAGTTCGACCACACTTAGAATACTGTGCACAGTTCTGGTCTCCGGTGTTTAAGAAAGACATAGCTGAACTGGAGCGGGTGCAGAGAAGAGCGACCAAGGTTATTAGAGGACTGGGGGGTCTGCAATACCAAGATAGGTTATTACACTTGGGGCTATTTAGTTTGGAAAAGCGAAGACTAAGGGGTGATCTTATTTTAATGTATAAATATATGAGGGGACAGTACAAAGACCTTTCTGATGATCTTTTTAATCATAGACCTGAAACAGGGACAAGGGGGCATCCTCTGCGGTTGGAGGAAAAAAGGTTTAAGCATAATAACAGACGCGGATTCTTTACTGTAAGAGCAGTGAGACTATGGAACTCTCTGCCGTATGATGTTGTAATGAGTGATTCATTACTTAAATTTAAGAGGGGACTGGATACCTTTCTGGAAAAGTATAATGTTACAGGGTATATACACTAGATTCCTTGATAGGGCGTTGATCCAGGGAACTAGGATCGGAGAGGAGGAGGGGTTTGTCTCTATGTAAAGTCTTGTCTAAAGTCCACTTTAAGGGAGGATATTAGCGAAGGGAATGAGGATGTCGAGTCCATATGGGTTGAAATTCATGGAGGGAAAAATGGTAACAAAATTCTCATTGGGGTCTGTTACAAACCCCCAAATATAACAGAAAGCATGGAAAGTCTACTTCTAAAGCAGATAGATGAAGCTGCAACCCATAATGAGGTCCTGGTTATGGGGGACTTTAACTACCCGGATATTAACTGGGAAACAGAAACCTGTGAAACCCATAAAGGCAACAGGTTTCTGCTAATAACCAAGAAAAATTATCTTTCACAATTGGTGCAGAATCCAACCAGAGGAGCAGCACTTTTAGACCTAATACTATCTAATAGACCTGACAGAATAACAAATCTGCAGGTGGTTGGGCATTTAGGAAATAGCGACCACAATATTGTGCAGTTTCACCTGTCTTTCACTAGGGGGACTTGTCAGGGAGTCACAAAAACATTGAACTTTAGGAAGGCAAAGTTTGAACAGCTTAGAGATGCCCTTAATCTGGTAGACTGGGACAATATCCTCAGAAATGAGAATACAGATAATAAATGGGAAATGTTTAAGAACATCCTAAATAGGCAGTGTAAGCGGTTTATACCTTGTGGGAATAAAAGGACTAGAAATAGGAAAAACCCAATGTGGCTAAACAAAGAAGTAAGACAGGCAATTAACAGTAAAAAGAAAGCATTTGCACTACTAAAGCAGGATGGCACCATTGAAGCTCTAAAAAACTATAGGGAGAAAAATACTTTATCTAAAAAACTAATTAAAGCTGCCAAAAAGGAAACAGAGAAGCACATTGCTAAGGAGAGTAAAACTAATCCCAAACTGTTCTTCAACTATATCAATAGTAAAAGAATAAAAACTGAAAATGTAGGCCCCTTAAAAAATAGTGAGGAAAGAATGGTTGTAGATGACGAGGAAAAAGCTAACATATTAAACACCTTCTTCTCCACGGTATTCACGGTGGAAAATGAAATGCTAGGTGAAATCCCAAGAAACAATGAAAACCCTATATTAAGGGTCACCAATCTAACCCAAGAAGAGGTGCGAAACCGGCTAAATAAGATTAAAATAGATAAATCTCCGGGTCCGGATGGCATACACCCACGAGTACTAAGAGAACTAAGTAATGTAATAGATAAACCATTATTTCTTATTTTTAGGGACTCTATAGCGACAGGGTCTGTTCCGCAGGACTGGCGCATAGCAAATGTGGTGCCAATATTCAAAAAGGGCTCTAAAAGTGAACCTGGAAATTATAGGCCAGTAAGTCTAACCTCTATTGTTGGTAAAATATTTGAAGGGTTTCTGAGGGATGTTATTCTGGATTATCTCAATGAGAATAACTGTTTAACTCCATATCAGCATGGGTTTATGAGAAATCGCTCCTGTCAAACCAATCTAATCAGTTTTTATGAAGAGGTAAGCTATAGGCTAGACCACGGTGAGTCATTGGACGTGGTATATCTCGATTTTTCCAAAGCGTTTGATACCGTGCCGCACAAGAGGTTGGTACACAAAATGAGAATGCTTAGTCTGGGGGAAAATGTGTGTAAATGGGTTAGTAACTGGCTTAGTGATAGAAAGCAGAGGGTGGTTATAAATGGTATAGTCTCTAACTGGGTCGCTGTGACCAGTGGGGTACCGCAGGGGTCAGTATTGGGACCTGTTCTCTTCAACATATTCATTAATGATCTGGTAGAAGGTTTACACAGTAAAATATCGATATTTGCAGATGATACAAAACTATGTAAAGCAGTTAATACAAGAGAAGATAGTATTCTGCTACAGATGGATCTGGATAAGTTGGAAACTTGGGCTGAAAGGTGGCAGATGAGGTTTAACAATGATAAATGTAAGGTTATACACATGGGAAGAGGGAATCAATATCACCATTACACACTGAACGGGAAACCACTGGGTAAATCTGACAGGGAGAAGGACTTGGGGATCCTAGTTAATGATAAACTTACCTGGAGCAGCCAGTGCCAGGCAGCAGCTGCCAAGGCAAACAGGATCATGGGGTGCATTAAAAGAGGTCTGGATACACATGATGAGAGCATTATACTGCCTCTGTACAAATCCCTAGTTAGACCGCACATGGAGTACTGTGTCCAGTTTTGGGCACCGGTGCTCAGGAAGGATATAATGGAACTAGAGAGAGTACAAAGGAGGGCAACAAAATTAATAAAGGGGATGGGAGAACTACAATACCCAGATAGATTAGCGAAATTAGGATTATTTAGTCTAGAAAAAAGACGACTGAGGGGCGATCTAATAACCATGTATAAGTATATAAGGGGACAATACAAATATCTCGCTGAGGATCTGTTTATACCAAGGAAGGTGACGGGCACAAGGGGGCATTCTTTGCGTCTGGAGGAGAGAAGGTTTTTCCACCAACATAGAAGAGGATTCTTTACTGTTAGGGCAGTGAGAATCTGGAATTGCTTGCCTGAGGAGGTGGTGATGGCGAACTCAGTCGAGGGGTTCAAGAGAGGCCTGGATGTCTTCCTGGAGCAGAACAATATTGTATCATACAATTATTAGGTTCTGTAGAAGGACGTAGATCTGGGTATTTATTATGATGGAATATAGGCTGAACTGGATGGACAAATGTCTTTTTTCGGCCTTACTAACTATGTTACTATGTTACTATGTAACTAGTCTGATTGCCGTATGTGGAGTCGGGAAGGAATTTTTTTCCCCAATGTGGAGCTTACTCTTTGCCACATGGGTTTTTTTTGCCTTCCTCTGGATCAACATGTTAGGGCATGTTAGGTTAGGCTATGGGTTGAACTAGATGGACATATAGTCTTCCTTCAACCTTAATAACTATGTAACTATGTAACTTTCTGAACAGAGCGAGGATAGGAAAGGTAACTTTGCGGTCAACACAAAACCCTACAAAAACCACGCAAAGGGGGCAAAAAGACCCTCCGTACCGAACTATCGGCACGGAGGTACACCCTCTGCGTCCCAGAGCTTCCAGCAAGCAGGAAAAAACAAATAGACAAGCTGGACAGAAAAAACAGCAAACAAAATAGCAAAAGTGGAATTTGGCTATGCAGAGCAGCAGGCCACAGGAACGATCCAGGAGGAAACAGATCCAATACTAGAACATTGACTGGAGGCCAGGATCAAAGCACTAGGTGGAGTTAAATAGAGCAGCACCTAACGACTTCCCCACATCACCTGAGGAAGGAAACTCAGAAGCCGCAGTACCACTTTCCTCCACCAACGGAAGCTCACAGAGAGAATCAGCCGAAGTACCACTTGTGACCACAGGAGGGAGCTCTGCCACAGAATTCACAACAGCATGCGCCCGCCATTTTGAAGATGGTGGCGCCCACCGGGAGCCACGAGGAGCATTGGGGGAGACAGGTGAGTATTGGGGGGCTACCTGGGACCCCTTTTCTCTGTCCTCCGGTGTGCGATCACATTGGAGGACAGAGATGTGACGGGGTGTACGGCAGAGCAAGAAGGGACAACAGGCCGAGGGATGATTCAACAGATTTATTATCAAGAACGCTGGAACAACACATGCAGGTAGATCTACAGAGTCCACAATTAGTCCAACAAAACAGGTTCGGGGGCACCTCCCAATAAACCTTGTGCCAGCTAACAAAGCAATAGTCCACACGAGTCCAAGGGATCCCAAAACAATCCCACGAGCGACGAGATATGTCCTCAGCTCGAGTCTCGCCCCATTTCGCTTCCGCAGTCACAGATGGACATGGGGTCTTGCCTCAGCTAAGAATCCCCACTCCTTCTCCTTCAAGGATCAACTCACATCTGATCTCAAAAATAAGAATGGATTGACTGAGCTCCTGGGATCCGCCCATGAAGGGGGGTAGGGGTCACACCTTCTATTCAATGGTTGGGTCCACCAGAAGATTCTAGACTGGTCGGCTCCGCTTAGGCTATCTAGTATGTACATATGACTAGCCACCTGCTGTGAGGAAGAAGGGCTATTCTTCACTAGTGGTGTTGACAAAGCTTAATTACATTATAGCTTAGGGCTGCAAGTATTGGGGGAAGGAGACATATTGTTACAGGTGAACTCCCAGCACAAGAAAATACATAAATTACAGCTAATAGAAACCAGAGAACAGTTACATACATCAAATGGCATATTATTCAAATACAGGACAGGGCAAAAGTACATATCATGACAATCCCTTCCCCTCCCAATTTGTGTACGTACCAGGGACCTCTACAGGTCGCTGGTTAAGTACACACAGGCAGAGCGTAACTTACATGTGGCTTCATGCAGCCACGAATTGGCATCGTAGCTCTCCCACATCATTGCCCAGGAGAACATCTGCAGGCAGACCACCCATCACCACAACCACACATCGCCTGACCCCAAAACCAAAGTTCAGATCCACAGTGGCTGTGGGAATAGTCCTCCATTGTTCACCAGCCAGTTCAATGACAATCCCAGGTCCTCGATGGATTGCCTCAGGCCGAACCACTCGGGGATCAGCCAGTGTGAGGAAAGCCCCTGAGTCATAAAATCCAATAAGTCTCTGTCCATCCAGCACGACCTTCTGCAAGTGCTTACCTCGATGAGCAGAAGTCGTCATAGCTGCAGGTCGCACACCATAAACTCCTAGTGGTGCAACATGGGTGGGTGAGGCACTAGGCCAGTCCTCACGTAGTGGTGACACGTCGTCCTCCATGGCCCGTGGCTGTACATAATTAATAATACGACTGGGTACAGGATTAATCCTCATTTGAACAGCTGGGCAGGAGGCTTGCAGATGCCCCGGCTGTCCACATTGATAGCATCTGTGCTGGGTCTCACTCCATCCAAGGCGTCCTCTTGGGCGAGGGGTAAGGGAACCTGGAGGCCGGCCCCCACCTGAAGGTGCTGTAGGGTTTTGAGGACGACTCCTCCATGGGCTGGCTGGGCATGAGGCCTGCAGATGCCCCGGATGCCCACAACCATAACACCTGCGCTCTGCTACTTCTTCTCCTCGTCGTATTCCCAAAGGTGGAGCAGGAGTAGTGCGAGGCACAGTCACACAGGGGTCACCATGAGTTGATGGTCTAGTGGGATGGCGAATATTGGAGGCCGAGGGACCAGGGGCCGCCAGCGTTGGGGGGCTGGTAGTTTTTTTTCTCACTGAGTAGTAGTTTTTTCCACATAGGCTTGATGGTGAGAGCCTCATCAGCTAGAGCTGCAGCTTCCTCCACAGTGGCTGGTCTCCTCTCACGCACCCATTCCCGGATCTCAGCAGGGCACTTGAAGTAAAACTGCTCTTTTAGGATAACCTGGAGGAAGGTCTCCCAGGTTAAGGCCTCCTCTGCCTCCAGCCAGCGATCACATATTTGTTTGAGTCTGTGGGTATACATCTTGAAAGACACTTCCTCATCGCAGGCTAAAGTACGGAACTGAGTCCTGTAAGTGTCTGGGGTAACAGCATAATGTTCTAGAATAGTCTGTTTAATCTCCGCATATTCACAGTTTCCCCGAGGGTCCATAGCTCTATAGGCTGCGGCAGCTCCACCCTCTAAGAGCCCCACCAGATGTCGGACTCGCTCCCTTTCCGGGACTTCCATTAATCGACACTGATGCTCAAAGTCCTGGAAGAAGCCCTCAATGTCGCCTGCAGCCTCATTAAAGGGCTTGAAGTCTTTGTGGGACAGTCTGGGGAGTTCCCACATGGTGGGTGCTGGGGTTAGAGTCTGTCTGGAGCTTCTAGCTGCTTCCAAAGCGATCTGCCTCTCCAGCAATGCCATCTCCTGAGCTCTGTGATTGGCCTCCCTCTCCCTCTCCTCGGCTCTGTGAATGGCCTCTCTCTCCTCGGCTCTGTGAATGGCCTCCCTCTCCTCGGCTCTGTGAATGGCCTCCCTCTTATCGTCTATGGTGGCCTCTTCTCCCAGCAATGCCAACTCCTCCTCGTACCACACAACCCACTGACTTTTTTGGGTATTTACCTCCGGCTGCAGTCTTTCCTCCATTTGCTGTGAGGAGCCTTCCTCAGCGTCATCTTGCAGGCGAACTCCTTCCAAAGCCTCAATGAGCTGCTCCTTGGAGAGTCCCTTGTAGCTGACTCCCAGTTCACGGGCCTTTGTTTGTAGGTTCACCGCAGTCCAGTTCTTGTACTCTGCGGTGCTGGTTCCCGATGTTGATGGGCCTTTGTCCTCCATTCCTTCTGCTCTGATCCCACTGCTGCCAACCAATTTGTGACGGGGTGTACGGCAGAGCAAGAAGGGACAACAGGCCGAGGGATGATTCAACAGATTTATTATCAAGAACGCTGGAACAACACATGCAGGTAGATCTACAGAGTCCACAATTAGTCCAACAGAACAGGTTCGGGGGCACCTCCCGATAATCCTTGTGCCAGCTAACAAAGCAATAGTCCACGCTAGAGTTGAGCGACCTTGACCTTTTTAGAGTCGAGCCGGGTTTCGCGAAACCCGACTCTCTCAAAAGTCGGGTCGAGTGAAATCGGCCGATTATGACGTAAAGTCGGGATCGACCGAAACACGAAACCCAATGCAAGTCAATGGGGCAGCATATTCGGCAGTGAGTGGGGGCCAGGAAAACACCTAGAGTGCCCATTTTAATGTCAAAACCATCCATTCTTCTTAATGAAGCTTGTCAAGCGTAATTTACCTTATAATAATTGGAAGGCATTTGAAATTGGGGGTCATTTGGCTAAAGTTGTGGTGGGTAGGGCTGGTTCAAGTAATTAGTGGGCCCAGGAAATCTGGACCACGTCACGGCAGTGGAGCAGGGAGAGGTAAGTATTTCAACTTTGCAAGTGCTGTGAACCTGAGCAAGCAGGGGGGACCCACTCGTTGGCATTGGCACTGGCACAGGGCCCCTCAAAGTACAGCGGTGTGTTTGCACGGCGGGGGCGCCTCCCACCGGCAGCAACACTTTTGCGTACTATGAGAGGCCCTGTGCCAGTGACGTCGCCAACTAGTATTCTTCCCCCCACCTGATGAAGGAACCTGCACTTTCATCTGCACCTTCCTCTTTGTCCCCGTGTAAGGTGGTATGGTATGCGGGAAGAGCAACCTGACTTTCAGCAGGGTCACAATGTTGTTGTGTAGCGTGCACGGGGAATGTTGCGTTATGGGTCAATGTACCAGCAGACTCATCTATCACTGGCTGGGCAATGGGCAGGATGAGGAGGAAACACAGATATAGGCCCAAATAATAAAGTGGGCTAAATGCAGTTCAAAATTGGTAACACAGGAATAACCAGGGGGCATTGCAGTGGAGGACAACTGGAATGAGAGGCTGACACAGAGAGTAGGCCCAAATCAGTAAGTAGTCGAAATGCAGTTCAAAATTGGCAACCGTAGTAAACAGGCGGCACAGCTTTGTTCAGTGGAGGAGAACAGCAAGGAGTGGCAGACACCGATAGTAGGCCCCAACCCAACTAGTAGGCCAAATGCAGTCTAACATTAACAACTACTTAACGAGCGCCTGAAAACGGAATTTCAGGACAGGAAACCAGGAGAACAGCAAGGAGCGGCAGACACTGTTAGTAGGCCCCAAACCAACTAGTACGCCAAATGCAGTTGTTCCATTTAACCACAATTTAACGAGAGCCTGAAGATAGAAGCTCAGGAAAGGCAACCTGGAGAACACCTTGGAGTGGAACACACCATCTCTCTCCACCCCATACCCATTTTGTAGGCCTAATGCTGTGTAGTTTTCTACAACTACTAAACGAGAGTCGGAAGACCGAAGCAATGGCAAGGCAACCTGGGGAACACCTTGGAGTGTAACACACCATCTCTCTCCACCCGATACCCATTTTGTAGGCCTAATGCAGTGTAGTTTTCTACAACTACTAAACGAGAGTCGGAAGATCGAAGCAATGGCGAGGAAACCTGGAGAACACCTTGGAGTGTAACACACCATCTCTCTCCACCCCATACCCATTTTGTAGGCCTAATGCTGTGTAGTTTTCTACAACTACTAAACGAGAGTCGGAAGACCGAAGCAATGGCAAGGCAACCTGGGGAACACCTTGGAGTGTAACACACCATCTCTCTCCACCCCATACCCATTTTGTAGGCCTAATGCAGTGTAGTTTTCTACAACTACTAAACGAGAGTCGGAAGATCGAAGCAATGGCGAGGAAACCTGGAGAACACCTTGGAGTGTAACACACCATCTCTCTCCACCTGATACCCATTTTGTAGGCCTAATGCAGTGTAGTTTTCTACAACTACTAAACGAGAGTCGGAAGATCGAAGCAATGGCGAGGAAACCTGGAGAACACCTTGGAGTGTAACACACCATCTCTCTCCACCCCATACCCATTTTGTAGGCCTAATGCTGTGTAGTTTTCTACAACTACTAAACGAGAGTCGGAAGACCGAAGCAATGGCAAGGCAACCTGGGGAACACCTTGGAGTGTAACACACCATCTCTCTCCACCCGATACCCATTTTGTAGGCCTAATGCAGTGTAGTTTTCTACAACTACTAAACGAGAGTCGGAAGACCGAAGCAATGGCAAGGCAACCTGGGGAACACCTTGG
The DNA here is from genome assembly GCF_032444005.1 of Ranitomeya imitator. Classification (NCBI taxonomy): domain Eukaryota; kingdom Metazoa; phylum Chordata; class Amphibia; order Anura; family Dendrobatidae; genus Ranitomeya; species Ranitomeya imitator. The sequence continues at coordinate 590,593,427 of NC_091282.1, forward strand.
AGTGTAACACACCATCTCTCTCCACCCGATACCCATTTTGTAGGCCTAATGCAGTGTAGTTTTCTACAACTACTAAACGAGAGTCGGAAGATCGAAGCAATGGCGAGGAAACCTGGAGAACACCTTGGAGTGTAACACACCATCTCTCTCCACCCCATACCCATTTTGTAGGCCTAATGCTGTGTAGTTTTCTACAACTACTAAACGAGAGTCGGAAGACCGAAGCAATGTCAAGGCAACCTGGGGAACACCTTGGAGTGTAACACACCATCTCTCTCCACCCGATACCCATTTTGTAGGCCTAATGCAGTGTAGTTTCAACAACTACTAAACGAGAGTCGGAAGACCGAAGCAATGGCAAGGCAACCTGGGGAACACCTTGGAGTGTAACACACCATCTCTCTCCACCCGATACCCATTTTGTAGGCCTAATGCAGTGTAGTTTTCTACAACTACTAAACGAGAGTCGGAAGATCGAAGCAATGGCGAGGAAACCTGGAGAACACCTTGGAGTGTAACACACCATCTCTCTCCACCCCATACCCATTTTGTAGGCCTAATGCTGTGTAGTTTTCTACAACTACTAAACGAGAGTCGGAAGACCGAAGCAATGGCAAGGCAACCTGGGGAACACCTTGGAGTGTAACACACCATCTCTCTCCACCCGATACCCATTTTGTAGGCCTAATGCAGCCTACTTTCCGACAACTACTAAACGAGAGCATGAAGATCGAAGCTCAGGAAAGGCAACCTGGGGAACACCTTGGAGTGTAACACACCCTCTCTCTACACCACGGAAGGGCTGATTCTTAGGAAGGAAGGCTGTCGGAAAGAAGCAGGGCGCGTCCGAGGGTGATTATATTCTTATTAGGTATATACTCACCCTCGGACGCGCCCTGCTTCTTTATTTGTAATGAATGTTTATTTGCAATGTGGTTTTGACTTACTCTATTTTTTTGGTAAATAATGATTTTATTATTTTCATTGTTTTGCATCTTCTTGGCAATAATATAAAGAAGACGCGACAGGACAACACTCGGTGGATGCCATATCTGTGTTTTAAATTGAAAAAAACTTTCAGTTAACTACTTGCAGGAGAAAGTTATTGTAGCTGGTGGCCATTTTTAGTACTGTACCAGATTTTTGTTGTATGTGTTTGTTTATAATGTTAAAATGTCTGCATTTGATATCTCTCCAGTATTTTCTTTTTTATAAGCAAAATACTTATTTTTATATTTTCTGATGTTGGTTCAAGGGGTACACGGGCAGCAGTAGACAGGTCAGTGGAGGCCTAGTGGAAGGAGGGACCGCAGACAGGCTTCGAAGCCCTGACATAATAAATTGGCCTGGCTGTAGGCAATTTACAATTGGTTCCAGGGGAACACGGGCAGCAGTAGACAGGTCAGTGGAGGCCTAGTGGAAGGAGGGACCGCAGACAGGCTTCGAAGCCCTAACATAATAAATTGGGCTGGCTGTAGGCAATTTAAAATTGGTTCCAGGGGAACCCGGGCAGCAGTAGACAGGTCAGTGGAGGCCTAGTGGAAGGAGGGACCGCAGACAGGCTTCGAAGCCCTAACATAATAAATTGGGCTGGCTGTAGGCAATTTAAAATTGGTTCCAGGGGAACCCGGGCAGCAGTAGACAGGTCAGTGGAGGCCTAGTGGAAGGAGGGACCGCATACAGGCTTCGAAGCCCTAACATAATAAATTGGCCTGGCTGTAGGCAATTTACAATTGGTTCCAGGGGAACACGGGCGGCAGTAGACAGGTCAGTGGAGGCCTAGTGGAAGGAGGGACCGCAGACAGGCTTCGAAGCCCTAACATAATAAATTGGGCTGGCTGTAGGCAATTTAAAATTGGTTCCAGGGGAACCCGGGCAGCAGTAGACAGGTCAGTGGAGGCCTAGTGGAAGGAGTGACCGCAGACAGGCTTCGAAGGCCTAACATAAGAAAAATGTCAATACAATGGTATTGACAGTGCCAGGCATTGAAGGATGTCAGCGCATAGACTAAATATTGGTGGAGCTGTGAGAGAAAATTTTGCAAGTGGTAGAGCACTGTTTGACCTGGGGGGGACTGTCTTGTGGCCGGCGGTACAGGCCCAGGGCCCCTCATATTACAATGGTGTGTCTGACGTTGGGTGCACACCACCACCGCCAGACACTTTATTGTACTATGAGGGACCTAGTGGCAGTGCCGTCGACCAAAAGCGGGCACACCCACCTCTTCAGACAAACAGTACTCTCACGGGTGCTGGCGCCAAGTGGCGATACCACGGCCCCGTGTGGGGACTTTGGCCATTTAGGGAGGTGTTAACATGTCGGATGCTGGACAATCAGGTGCTGCAAATTACGAGATTGGAAAAGTCGTTCAGAATAGTCCACAGGCAAGACCTTTACATAGGAAAGCTAGGTGTCAGCCGGGCAAGGTGGGGCAAAAGATTTCGAAATCCAGTTGTGGTTCATTTTAATGAAGGTTAGATCATCTACATTTTGGGTAGCCAGACGAGTCCTTTTTTCTGTTAGTATTGAACCTGCAGCACTGAATACTCTTTCTGATAGGACACTAGCTGCCGGGCAAGCAAGCTCCTGCAATGCATATTCTGCCAATTCTGGCCAGGTGTCTAATTTTGATGCCCAGTAATCAAATGGGAATGACGGTTGAGGGAGAACGTCGATAAGGGATGAAAAATAGTTAGTAACCATACTGGACAAATGTTGTCTCCTGTCACTTTGAATTGATGCTGCAGTACCTGTCCTGTCTGCGGTCATAGCAAAATCACTCCACAACCTGGTCAGAAAACCCCTCTGGCCAACGACACTTCTGATTTCTGCCCCTCTAACACCTCTGGTCTGCTGGCCCCTGCAGCTCGTGTTAGAACGATCACGGGCGCTGTGTGCAGGGAATGCCAGAAGCAAACGGTCAACAAGAGTTGATTGTTTGGTTGCTAATATTAGTTCCAAGTTCTCATGTGGCATTATATTTTGCAATTTGCCTTTATAGCGAGGATCAAGGAGGCAGGCCAACCAGTAATCGTCATCGTTCATCATTTTTGTTATGCGTGTGTCCCTTTTGAGGATACGTAAGGCATAATCCGCCATGTGGGCCAAAGTTCCAGTTCTCAAATCTGTGGTTGTGCTTGGTTGAGGGGCAGTTTCAGGCAAATCCACGTCACTTGTGTCCCTCCAAAAACCAGAACCCGGCCTTGCCGCGCCAACAATTTCCACTGGCCCCGGAAAAGCTTCCTCATTAAAAATATAATCATCCCCATCATCCTCCTCGTCCTCCTCCTCCTCTTCGCCCGCTACCTCGTCCTGTACACTGCCCTGGCCAGACAATGGCTGACTGTCATCAAGGCTTTCCTCTTCCTCAGCTGCAGACGCCTGATCCTTTATGTGCGTCAAACTTTGCATCAGCAGACGCATTAGGGGGATGCTCATGCTTATTATGGCGTTGTCTGCACTAACCAGCCGTGTGCATTCCTCAAAACACTGAAGGACTTGACACATGTCTTGAATCTTCGACCACTGCACACCTGACAACTCCATGTCTGCCATCCTACTGCCTGCCCGTGTATGTGTATCCTCCCACAAAAACATAACAGCCCGCCTCTGTTCACACAGTCTCTGAAGCATGTGCAGTGTTGAGTTCCACCTTGTTGCAACGTCTATGATTAGGCGATGCTGGGGAAGGTTCAAAGAACGCTGATAGGTCTGCATACGGCTGGAGTGTACGGGCGAACGGCGGATATGTGAGCAAAGTCCACGCACTTTGAGGAGCAGGTCGGATAACCCCGGAAAACTTTTCAGGAAGCACTGCACCACCAGGTTTAAGGTGTGAGCCAGGCAAGGAATGTGTTTCAGTTGGGAAATGGAGATGGCAGCCATGAAATTCCTTCCGTTATCACTCACTACCTTGCCTGCCTCAAGATCTACAGTGCCCAGCCACGACTGCGTTTCTTTCTGCAAGAACTCGGACAGAACTTCAGCGGTGTGTCTGTTGTCGCCCAAACACTTCATAGCCAATACAGCCTGCTGACGTTTGCCAGTAGCTGCCCCATAATGGGAGACCTGGTGTGCAACAGTGGCAGCTGCGGATGGAGTGGTTCGGCGACTGCGGTCTGTGGACGAGGTCTCGCTTCTGCAGGAGGACGAAGAGGAGGAGGAGGGGGTGCGAATGGCTACAGCCAACTGTTTCCTAGACCGTGGGCTAGGCAGAACTGTCCCAAACTTGCTGTCCCCTGTGGACCCTGCATCCACCACATTTACCCAGTGTGCCGTGATGGACACGTAACGTCCCTGGCCATGCCTACTGGTCCATGCATCTGTTGTCAGGTGCACCTTTGTGCTCACAGATTGCCTGAGTGCATGGACGATGCGCTCTTTAACATGCTGGTGGAGGGCTGGGATGGCTTTTCTGGAAAAAAAGTGTCGACTGGGTAGCTCGTAGCGTGGTACAGCGTAGTCCATCAGGGCTTTGAAAGCTTCGCTTTCAACTAACCGGTAGGGCATCATCTCTAACGAGATTAGTCTAGCTATGTGGGCGTTCAAACCCTGTGTACGCGGATGCGAGGCTAAGTACTTCCTTTTTCTAACGAGAGTCTCATGTAGGGTGAGCTGGACTGGAGAGCTGGAGATCGTGGAACTAGCGGGGGTGCCGGTGGACATGGCAGACTGAGAGACGGTGGGAGATGGTATTGTTGCCGCCGGTGCCCTAGATGCAGTGTTTCCTACTACGAAACTGGTGATTCCCTGACCCTGACTTCTTTGGCCTGGCAAAGAAACCTGCACAGATACTGCAGGTGGTGCAGAAAATGGTGGCCCTACACTGCCGGAAGGGATGTTGCGTTGATGACTAGCTTCATTGGCCGAGGGTGCTACAACCTTAAGGGACGTTTGGTAGTTAGTCCAAGCTTGCAAATGCATGGTGGTTAAATGTCTATGCATGCAACTTGTATTGAGACTTTTCAGATTCTGCCCTCTGCTTAAGGTAGTTGAACATTTTTGACAGATGACTTTGCGCTGATCAATTGGATGTTGTTTAAAAAAATGCCAGACTGCACTCTTTCTAGCATCGGATACCTTTTCAGGCATTGCAGACTGAGCTTTAACCGGATGGCCACGCTGTCCTCCAACAGGTTTTGACTTTGCCACGCGTTTTGGGCAAGATACGGGCCCGGCAGATGGAACCTGTTGCGATGTTGATGCCTGCTGCGGCCCCTCCTCCTCCGCTTCAGAACTGCTGCCGCCTGCACCCTGTTCCCCCAATGGCTGCCGATCAGGGTCAAGAACTGGGTCATCTATTACCTCTTCTTGTAGCTCGTGTGCAACTTCGTCTGTGTCACCTTGTCGGTCGGTGGTATAGCGTTCATGATGGGGCAACATAGTCTCATCAGGGTCTGATTCTTGATCAGCACCCTGCGAGGGCAATGTTGTGGTCTGAGTCAAAGGACCAGCATAGTAGTCTGGCTGTGGCTGTGCATCAGTGCACTCCATGTCAGATTCAACTTGTAATGGGCATGGACTGTTAACTGCTTCACTTTCTAAGCCAGGGACGGTATGTGTAAAGAGCTCCATGGAGTAACCCGTTGTGTCGCCTGCTGCATTCTTCTCTGTTGTTGTTTTTGCTGAAGAGGACAAGGAAGCGACTTGTCCCTGACCGTGAACATCCACTAACGACGCGCTGCTTTTACTTTTACCAGTTTCACGAGAGGAGGCAAAAGAGCTAGAGGCTGAGTCAGCAAGATAAGCCAAAACTTGCTCTTGCTGCTCCGGCTTTAAAAGCGGTTTTCCTACTCCCAGAAAAGGGAGCGTTCGAGGCCTTGTGTAGCCAGACGACGAACCTGGCTCCACAGCTCCAGACTTAGGTGCAATATTTTTTTTCCCACGACCACCTGATGCTCCACCACTACCACTACCCTCATTACCAGCTGACAATGAACGCCCCCGGCCACGACCTCTTCCACCAGACTTCCTCATTGTTTTAAAAATGTTACCAAACTAACGGTATTTGTTGCTGTCACACAACTTACACGGTGAGCTATAACTTCAGTATGATTTAGCTACCCCTTTACAGATGGGTGAGACCACAACGAAAATCAGGCACAATGTTACACACTCTGTTGTTGGTGGCAACAAATGAGAGAGATGCCACACACGCAGGACTGTCACTGAAGCGCAAATGTAAATATTAATCTCCCACTGATTTGTGTTTTTTTTTTTAAAAAAGGAGACTTTAGAAAAAAAATAAAAATAAAAAAAAATGATTTTTTAAGGAAGAATTTATAAACCAAATAAAATGAAATGATTTTTTCAGGGAGAATTTAGAAAACAAATAAAAAAAAAATAGGCTTTGTAGGGCCCACTGAGTGAGAGAGGACGCACACAGGAGTCAGGAGTGGCACACAAGCCCAGAGGCCAATATTTATCTCCCACTGATTGATTTAGTGATTTTTTCAGGTAGATTTTGGAACCCAAATCAAGCAAAAAAATTAATAGGCTTTCTATGGCCCACAATTGGAGAGAGAGAGATGGCACACCCAGGAGTCAAGACTGGCACACAAGCAGAAAGGGCAATATTAATCTCCCACTGATTTGTTTTTGTTTTTTTTTTTCAGGGAGACTTTAGAAAAAAAAAATACAAAAAAAATGATTTTTTTCAGGAATAATTTAGAAACCAAATAAAATAAAAGGATTTTTTCAGGGAGAATTTAGAAAACAAATAAAACAAAAAATAGGCTTTCTAGGGCCCACTGAGTGAGAGAGGACGGCACACAGGAGTCAGGAGTGGCACACAAGCCCAGAGGCCAATATTTATCTCCCACTGATTGATTTAGTGATTTTTTCAGGTAGATTTTGGAACCCAAATCAAGCAAAAAAATTAATAGGCTTTCTATGGCCCACAATTGGAGAGAGAGAGATGGCACACCCAGGAGTCAAGACTGGCACACAATCAGAAAGGGCAATATTAATCTCCCACTGATTTGTTTTTGTTTGTTTTTTCAGGGAGACTTTAGAAAAAAAAAATACAAAAAAAATGATTTTTTTCAGGAATAATTTAGAAACCAAATAAAATAAAATGATTTTTTCAGGGAGAATTTAGAAAACAAATAAAACAAAAAATAGGCTTTCTAGGGCCCACTGAGTGAGAGAGGACGCACACAGGAGTCAGGAGTGGCACACAAGCCCAGAGGCCAATATTTATCTCCCACTGATTGATTTATTGATTTTTTCAGGTAGAATTTAGAACCCAAATCAACCAAAAAAATAAATAGGCTTTCTATGGCCCACTATTTGTGAGAGAGATGGCACGCTCAGGACTGGCACACAAGCCCAGAGGCCAATATTAATCTCCCACTTTTTTTTTTTTTTTCCAGGGAAAATTTATAAACCCAATAAAAAAAATAATAAATAGGCTTTCTATGGCCCACTATCTGAGAGAGAGAGATGGCACGCTTAGGACTGGCACACTAGCCCAAGAGCCAATATTAATCTCCCACTGATTGATTTATTGATTTTTTCAGGTAGAATTTAGAACCCAAATCAACCAAAAAAATAAATAGGCTTTCTATGGCCCACTATTTGTGAGAGAGATGGCACGCTCAGGACTGGCACACAAGCCCAGAGGCCAATATTAATCTCCCACTTTTTTTTTTTTTTTCCAGGGAAAATTTATAAACCCAATAAAAAAAATAATAAATAGGCTTTCTATGGCCCACTATCTGAGAGAGAGAGATGGCACGCTTAGGACTGGCACACAAGCCCAAAGGCCAATATTAATCTCCCACTGATTGATTTATTGATTTTTTCAGGTAGATTTTGGAACCCAAATCAAGCAAAAAAATAAATAGGCTTTCTATGGCCCACTGAGAGATGGCACACACAGGAGTAAGAAGTGGCACACAAGCCCTGAGGCCAATATTTTTCTCCCACTGATTGATGTAGTGATTTTTTCAGGTAGATTTTAGAACCCAAATCAAGCAAAAAAATAAATAGGCTTTCTATGGCCCACTGAGTGAGAGATGACACAGACAGGGATGGCACTCTAGCAGAAATGCTAATCTTAATCTCCCACAAAAAAAAAAAAAAAAAAAGGAACTGTCCTTCAATTACTATCTCCCTGCAGTAATCTCAGCCAGGTATGGCAGGCAGCAATAAGGAGTGGACTGATGCACAAATTAAATAAAAAGTGTGGACAAACAAACAAAATAGCTGTGCAGAAAGGAAGGAACAAGAGGATTTGTGCTTTGAAAAAAGCAGTTGGTTTGCACAGCGGCGTACACACAGCAATGCAGCTATCAGGGAGCCTTCTAGGGCAGCCCAATGAGCTACAGCGCTGAGGGGAAAAAAAAAAAAATGTAGCTTCCACTGTCCCTGCACACCGAAGGTGGTGTTGGGCAGTGGAAATCGCTACAGCACAAGCGGTTTGGTGGTTAATGGACCCTGCCTAACGCTATCCCTGCTTCTGACGAAGCGGCAGCAACCTCTCCCTAGGCTCAGATCAGCAGCATTAACATGGCGGTCGGCGGGAACGCCCTTTTATAGCCCCTGTGACGCCGCGGACAGCAAGCCAATCACTGCAATGCCCTTCTCTAAGATGGTGGGGACCAGGACCTATGTCATCACGCTGCCCACACTCTGCGTTTACCTTCATTGGCTGAGAAATGGCGCTTTTCGCGTGATTGAAACGCGACTTTGGCGCGAAAGTCGCGTACCGCATGGCCGACCCCGCACAGGGGTCGGATCGGGTTTCATGAACTTTTGAAAATGTTCGACCCGTTTCGCTCAACCTAGTCCACACGAGTCCAAGGGATCCCAAAACAATCCCACGAGCGATGAGATATGTCCTCAGCTCAAGTCTCGCCCCATTCGCTTCCGCAGTCACAGATGGACATGGGGTCTTGCCTCAGCTAAGAATCCCCACTCCTTCTCCTTCAAGGATCAACTCACATCAGATCTCAAGAATAAGAATGGATTGACTGAGCTCCTGGGATCCGCCCATGAAGGGGGGTAGGGGTCACACCTTCTATTCAATGGTTGGGTCCACCAGAAGATTCTAGACTGGTCGGCTCCACTTAGGCTATCTAGTATGTACATATGACTAGCCACCTGCTGTGAGGAAGAAGGGCTATTCTTCACCAGTGGTGTTGACAAAGCTTAATTACATTATAGCTTAGGGCTGCAAGTATTGGGGGAAGGAGACATATTGTGTTAGGGCTAGCGGAACGCACCAAATAATAAGACAGATAGAGTATGGTGCGTTCGCAGCCCGGGGTCCACCGTGCAGAGATGGAACCTGCTGCCAAGTAATGACGGACTATATGGCGGTACTCATAAGTATACACACGTGGGTTAAACTTCACCCAGTGTGAAGGAAGCGATCCTGTTGCGTCACAGGACCGCGGTACCGCACATAGAGTGCGAGCAAGTAGTCAGCGAACTCAACCCCAACTAGGATTGAAGTCCGATTAGACCCTTGCTGGCACAACACCGCAACTGGGTGTGTAAAAGAAACTAAATAACAATTTTAAGGCACAAGAGTGCATGCGGTGCCGCACTGACGAACGCCACTAACCACCCAGGCTTGGGTAAGGAAAGCACAGAGGAAGTGCACGGCGCCGTACTGGCGGTCACAGCAACTGGACGCTGTAATGTGTGATTAGTGCTGTAGGCTAAGTCGGGCGCTAGATAGCAACCATACTCCTTCCGCGAACAGACATTCAATAGGGTAGGGGTATCTAAGGACGACTTGCACTCACAACATACACACATTAACAATTGTACACTAGCGCATGGCCGTGCGGTCATGCGCAGTTTATATAGTTGCAGCACAGGAAGTGGCCACAGAAACTTTGCCCTTCCAAGACCTGCCAAGAGGACCAATGGAATGTGCTGCAGAGCCTGAGCACATGACCCTCGATCTCCAACGGGAGATCTTGCCCTGGGCATGCTCAGTGTGTGCAGACAAGGACTTAGTCCCAGAGAAGTCTGCTCGCTGCTGACCAGCACTGGCTTTAATGGCAGAAGCTGAAGAAGCAGCAGTAACTCTCTGTACAGAGTGAGACTGAGCAAGACGCTGGGACCGACGTCCTTGCTGAGCAGACTCCACTGCGGCTGGATGAGAATGGGAGACCGCAGCGGAGATGGCTCGAGATTCCCCCTGTGCAGAAGTGGGAACTCGAGACCTAACATTACCCCCCCTCCTAGGGCCCCCCCCTCCTTGGGCCTCGCTACGCTCGAAGGCAGCAATGAGCTGTGGGGCCCGAATGTTTTCAGCATTCTCCCATGACCTGTCCTCCTGGCCATAACCCTTCCAATCCACCAGATATAACTTTTTGCCGCGTACCACCTTGCACCCCAAAATAGCGTTCACCTCGTAATCGTCCGTAGACGAACCCGATGTCCCGGCAGATGACTCGGAAAACCGGGACATGTATACGGGTTTCAAGAGGGACACATGAAAGGTGTCGGTGATACCCAAGCGTGGAGGAAGAGCCAAACGGTAGACCACAGGATTAACCCGTTCGAGAACCTTGAAGGGACCCAAGTAGCGAGGAGCAAACTTAGTGGACTCAACTCGCAGCCTGATGTTACGGGCGGAGAGCCACACCAAGTCGCCAGGAGCAAAGGTCGGAGCGGGGCGGAGGACCTCATTCTCTTCTTGGAGGCCCGAATGGCATCCTGCGTGCGGTCCCAAATGTCCTGTGCCTCCACAGCCCAGTCTGTCACCCTGGAGTCAGCAGAAGACACAGGCATGGGTACAGGAACACGCGGATGCTGGCCGTAATTTAGGAGGAATGGAGTCTGACCGGTGGAGTCGGCTACGGCATTGTTAAGTGCAAACTCTGCCCACGGTAGCAAGGATGCCCAGTCATCCTGCCTGGCAGAAACAAAATGTCGTAAATTTGTGACCAAGGTCTGGTTGACCCTCTCTACCAACCCATTCGTCTCGGGATGATATGCCGAAGAGAGATTTAACTCAATACTGAGTAGACGACAAAGCTCTCTCCAGAATCGAGACGCAAACTGGGGACCCCGGTCACTAACAATTTTGTCTGGCATACCGTGTAGGCGAAAGATATGCTTGACGAACAAAACAGCCAACGCCCGTGCAGAAGGTAGCCGTGGAAGAGGCACCAAGTGCACCATTTTGGAAAAATGGTCGGTGATCACCCAGATAATGTTACGAGACTTGGGTAAGCCCACCACAAAGTCCATCCCGACCATCTCCCAGGGCCTGTCCGCCACCGGCAGAGGATAAAGCAAACCAGCTGGCCGTTGCCGAGGAGTCTTGTTCTTGGCGCAAGAGACACACGCCCGAACATACTCTGCGACATCACGAGCCATATGCGGCCACCAGTATGTTCTCGCCAGTAACTCAGATGTCCTTTTGGTACCAAAATGTCCACCCACCCTGGACGAGTGTGCCCAAGAGAGAACCTCCGGTCGCAAACTGGATGGAACAAAAGTCTTGCCCGGAGGCACAGACTCTAGCGAAACCAGGGCTACAGTTCTCAAGCTCTCGGTGGGGACAATAAGCCGAGGCTCCTCCTCCTCCTCCGCAGATGACACAACGGAGCGAGAGAGAGCGTCGGCCCGAATGTTCTTCTCCCCAGAAAGAAAATGGAGGGTGAAATGAAACCGGGAGAAGAATAAGGACCATCTGGCCTGGCGAGAATTCAACCGCTGGGCTGTCTGCAGGTACACCAAATTTTTATGGTCTGTGAAGACTTGGAAGGGAAAACGTGCTCCCTCCAAGAGTTGTCTCCACTCCGAGAAAGCCAACTTCATGGCTAGCAACTCCCTGTCCCCGATGGAGTAATTCCTCTCTGCTGGTGAGAAGGTCTTGGAGAAAAAGAAGCAAGGATGCTTCCGACCTTGAGCATCCTTTTGGTAGAGGACTGCTCCAGCACCAACAGAAGAGGCATCCACCTCCATGATAAATGGCTTATCAACATCGGGGCGATGTAGGATGGGAGCGCTAGCGAAGTGTGACTTTATAGAGTTAAAGGCCTTGGAGACCTTTTCAGACCACAATTTGGGATTCGCCCCCTTCTTGGTGAGGGCAACCAAGGGAGCTACCAAAGTTGAGAAGTGCGGAATGAACTGGCGATAATAATTAATGAACCCCATAAAGCGCTGCACCGCTTTAAGAGAATGGGGTTCCTGCCAGTCCATCACAGCCTGTAGTTTAGCAGGATCCATAGCCAATCCCTGGGCAGAGATGATGTAGCCTAGGAAAGGTAAGGACTCCTGCTCAAACATACACTTCTCCAACTTGGCATAGAGGGAGTTTGCCCGTAGGAGGTCGAAGACTTTGCAAACATCTCTCCGGTGGGAGTCAATATCTGGAGAGTAGATGAGAATATCATCCAGATAGACTACGACCGAGGTGGAAAGCATATCCCGGAAGATATCGTTCACAAAGTCTTGGAAAACGGCCGGGGCATTACAGAGCCCGAAGGGCATCACCAGATATTCATAGTGCCCATCCCTGGTGTTAAAAGCCGTCTTCCATTCGTCCCCCTCACGGATGCGAATCAGGTTGTAAGCACCCCGCAGATCTAGTTTAGTAAATACCCTTGCTCCCCGAAGCCTATCGAAGAGCTCAGATATCAAGGGCAAAGGATACTTATTTTTAACGGTGATGGCGTTAAGACCCCTGTAGTCTATGCATGGACGTAGTTCCCCATTCTTCTTCTGCACGAAGAAGAACCCTGCCCCAGCAGGTGACACTGACTTCCTAATGAATCCTCTTGCCAGATTTTCCTGGATGTACTGTGACATTGCCTCCGTCTCCGGAAGAGATAGCGGATAGACTAGACCCCGGGGAGGCTCAGCACCAGGCAAGAGATCAATAGGACAGTCATAGGGGCGATGGGGCGGAAGGATCTCCGCCGCCTTTTTGGAGAACACGTCTGCATAAGACCAATACTGCTTGGGGAGAGAGGAAAGATCTGCGGGTACCTCAGTAGTAGCAACCTGAACGCACTCCCTCTGACACCTACCCCCACAAGATTCGCCCCATCCCAGGATTCTGCCAGAGGACCACTCGATATGAGGAGAGTGGTACCGTAGCCAAGGTATTCCCAACAGGATCTCATCAATTCCCTCAGGAATGACGAGCAGAGATATAATCTCCTGATGAGATGGCGACATGGACAGAATAAAAGGGATGGTCTGGTGTGTTATCTGTGAGGGCAGTGTCGACCCATTCACCACTCGTACTGTTACTGGTTGAGCTAGCATAACCAGGGGTATTGCATGACGTTGGGCGAAGGCAGAAGACATAAAATTGCCCTCCGCCCCAGAATCCACGCAGAGCTCTACCGAGTAGGAGAATGAGCCTATAGTAATTGTCCCCTTAAAGGACAATTTGGAGGCAAACGTCGCCGTGTCTAGTGCACCTCCACCTACTACCACTAGACGCTGACGTTTCCTCGACCACTGAGAACATCTGGTGGCTAGATGTCCCGACTGCTGGCATACATGACAGACCTTGAGTGCACCTGCGGTCCGGGACTTAGATCCCGCTTGTGACACTCCCCTGGCCTCATGTGTCTCAGAAACCAGAACCGGAGATTCCAGAGGTTTGGCGAAGGTAGGAGCCAGCCGAAACCTCTGCCTACACTGGGCTCGCTCTAACCTCCGCTCGTTAAAACGGAGGTCAATTCGAGTGGAGACAGTTATTAACTCTTCCAGTGTGGCAGGAATCTCCCTAGTGGCCAGAGCATCCTTAACGTGTTCAGCCAGGCCCCTCCAAAATATGGGGATAAGAGCTTTATCCGACCAATCCAGCTCAGAAGCTAAAGTGCGGAATTGGATGGCAAAATGACTGACCAAGGACTCACCCTGAGTTAATGCCAGCAGTTGGAGCGCAGTATCATGGGTGACTTGAGGTCCTAAAAAGACCTGTTTCAGAGTGCTCAGAAACAGCGGAGCACTCTGCACCACATGATCGCCACGCTCCCACAGCGGCGTAGCCCATTCCAACGCCCTGTCCGACAAGAGAGATACTATAAATCCCACCTTAGCCCGCTCTGTGGGAAAACGTGCAGCCAGGAGCTCGAGGTGAATAGAGCACTGACTCACAAATCCCCTACAAAATTTGATATCACCAGAAAATTTTTCTGGCAGCGGGAGGCGAGAAAATGTCGGAACAGAGGTAGCAATGGGCAGGGTTGCTGCAGCCACGCTAGCAGCCTGTACAGCAACTGCGGTAACATCCACAGCTGAGGTTGCGCTCTCAAGAGCCGCCAACCTACCCTCCAGCTGCTGGATATACCGCAAGGATTGCTGTTTGTCCGTCATTACTAGCCAGACCCTGGCGCTAGTGTAATGTTAGGGCTAGCGGAACGCACCAAATAATAAGACAGATAGAGTATGGTGCGTTCGCAGCCCGGGGTCCACCGTGATGGATGGAACCTGCTGCCAAGTAATGACGGACTATATGGCGTTACTCATAAGTATACACACGTGGGTTAAACTTCACCCAGCGTGAAGGAAGCGATCCTGTTGCGTCACAGGACCGCGGTACCGCACATAGAGCGCGAGCAAGTAGTTAGCGAACTCAACCCCAACTAGGATTGAAGTCCGATTAGACCCTTGCTGGCACAACACCGCAACTGGGTGTGTAAAAGAAACTAAATAACAATTTTAAGGCACAAGAGTGCATGCGGTGCCGCACTGACGAACGCCACTAACCACCCAGGCTTGGGTAAGGAAAGCACAGAGGAAGTGCACGGCGCCGTACTGGCGGTCACAGCAACGGGACGCTGTAATGTGTGATTAGTGCTGTAGGCTAAGTCGGGCGCTAGATAGCAACCATACTCCTTCCGCGAACAGACATTCAATAGGGTAGGGGTATCCAAGGACGACTTGCACTCACAACATACACACATTAACAATTGTACACTAGCGCATGGCCGTGCGGTCATGCGCAGTTTATATAGTTGCAGCACAGGAAGTGGCCACAGAAACTTTGCCCTTCCAAGACCTGCCAAGAGGACCAATGGAATGTGCTGCAGAGCCTGAGCACATGACCCTCGATCTCCAACGGGAGATCTTGCCCTGGGCATGCTCAGTGTGTGCAGACAAGGACTTAGTCCCAGAGAAGTCTGCTCGCTGCTGACCAGCACTGGCTTTAATGGCAGAAGCTGAAGAAGCAGCAGTAACTCTCTGTACAGAGTGAGACTGAGCAAGACGCTGGGACCGACGTCCTTGCTGAGCTGACTCCACTGCGGCTGGATGAGAATGGGAGACCGCAGCGGAGATGGCTCAAGATTCCCCCAGTGCAGAAGCGGGAACTCGAGACCTAACATATTGTTACAGGTGAACTCCCAGCACAAGAAAATACATAAATTACAGCTAATAGAAACCAGAGAACAGTTACATACATCAAATGGCATATTATTCAAATACAGGACAGGGCAAAAGTACATATCATGACAGTTGGGGCCGGCGGGCGCACTGCGCATGCGCCCGCCATTTTGAAGATGGCGGCGCCCACCGGGAGCCACGAGGAGCATCGGGGGAGACAGGTGAGTATCGGGGGGCTACCTGGGACCCCTTGTCTCTGTCCTCCGATGTGCGATCACATCGGAGGACAGAGAAATTAAAAAGAGATCGCGTTTTTTTTGCAATCGCCGGTAAACGGTTAATTACCGGCGATCGCAAATGCGGGGTGGGTAAAAAAAAACCCGAATCATGTTCTCTGGGGTCTCGGCTACCCTCGGCAGCTGAGACCCCGGAGAAAATCCGACTCTGGGGGGCGCTATTCACTTTTTCCACTGCGTTAAAAGGCGTATCGGCGGTCGCTAAGGGGTTAAAAACCAAAAACAGGCACTAGGCTTTCTATGGCTCACTATTTGAGAGAGATGGCACACAGGACTGGCACACAAGCACAAAGTCCGATATTAATCTCCCACTGTGTTTTATTTGTCAGGGAGAATTTATAAAACAAATACCCCAAAAAAAAAACACTAGGCTTTCTGTGGCCCACTATTTGAGAGAGATGGCACACAGGACTTGCACAGAAGCACAAAGGCCAATATTAATCTCCCACTGTTTTTTTTTTGGTCGGGGAGAATTTATAAACCAAATTAAAACAAAAAAAAAAAATAGGCTTTCTGTGGCCCACTATTTGAGAGAGATGGCACACACAGGACTGGCATGCAAGCACAAAGGCCAATATTAATCTCCCACTGTTTTATTTTTTAAGGGAGAATTTAAAAACCAAAAACAGGCACTAGGCTTTCTGTAGCTCACTATTTGAGAGAGATGGCACACACGACTGGCACACAAGAACAAAGGCCAATATTAATCTCCCACTGTTTTTTTTTTTGGTCAGGGAGAATTTATAAACCAAATTAAAACAAAAAGAAAAATTAGGCTTTCTGTGGCCCACTATTTGAGAGAGATGGCACACACAGGACTGGCACACAAGCACAAAGGCCAATATTAATCTCCCACTGTTTTTTTTTTGTCAGGGAGAATTTATAAACCAAATTAAAAAAAAACCAATAGGCTTTCTGTGGCCCACTATTTGAGAGAGATGGCACACACACGACTAGCACACAAGCACAAAGGTCAATATTAATCTCCCACTGTTTTTTTTTTTAAGGGAGAATTTAAAAACCAAAAACAGGCACTAGGCTTTCTGTGGCTCACTATTTGAGAGAGATGGCACACAGGACTGGCACACAAGCACAAAGGCCAATATTAATCTCCCACTGTTTTTTTTTGGTCAGGGAGAATTTATAAACCAAATTAAAAAAATAAAAAAAACACTAGGCTTTCTGTGGCCCACTATTTGAGAGAGATGGCACACACAGGACTGGCACACAAGCACAAAGGCCAATATTAATCTCCCACTGTTTTTTTTTTAAGGGAGAATTTAAAAACCAAAAACAGGCACTAGGCTTTCTGTGGCTCACTATTTGAGAGAGATGGCACACAGGACTGGCACACAAGCACAAAGGCCAATATTAATCTCCCACTGTTTTTTTTGTCAGGGAGAATTTATAAACCAAATAAAAACAATAGGCTTTCTGTGGCCCACTATTTCAGAGAGATGGCACACACAGGACTGGCACACAAGCACAAAGGCAGATATTAATCTCCCACTGTTTTTTTTTTTTAAGGGAGAATTTAAAAACCAAAAACAGGCACTAGGCTTTCTGTGGCTCACTATTTGAGAGAGATGGCACACAGGACTGGCACAAATGCCAATATTAATCTCCCACTGTTTTTTTTTTGGTCAGGGAGAATTTATAAACCAAATTAAACCAAAAAAAAACACTAGGCTTTCTGTGGTTCCACTATTTGAGAGAGATGGCACACACAAGACTGGCACACAAGCACAAAGGCCAATATTAATCTCCCACTGTTTTTTTTTAAGGGAGAATTTAAAAACCAAAAACAGGCACTAGGCTTTCTGTGGCTCACTATTTGAGAGAGATGGCACACAGGACTGGCACACAAGCACAAAGGCCAATATTAATCTCCCACTGTTTTTTTTTGGTCAGGGAGAATTTATAAACCAAATAAAAAAAAACCAATAGGCTTTCTGTAGCCCACTATTTGAGAGAGATGGCACACACACAACTGGCACACAAGCACAAAGGCCAATATTAATCTCCCACTGTTTTTTTTTTAAGGGAGAATTTAAAAACCAAAAACAGGCACTAGGCTTTCTGTGGCTCTCTATTTGAGAGAGATGGCACACAGGACTGGCACACAAGCACAAAGGCCAATAATTAATCTCCCACTGTGTTTTTTTTGTCAGGGAGAATTTATAATACAAATACCAAAAAAAAAAACACTAGGCTTTCTGTGGCCCACTATTTGAGAGAGATGGCACACAGGACTGGCACAGAAGCACAAAGGCCAATATTAATCTCCCACTATTTTTTTTTTTGGTCAGGGAGAATTTATAAACCAAATTAAAACAAAAAAAACACTAGGCTTTCTGTGGCCCACTATTTGAGAGAGATGGCACACACAGGACTGGCACATAAGCACAAAGGCCAATTTTATTCTCCCACTGTGTTTTTTTTGTCAGGGAGAATTTATAAAACAAATATAAAAAAAAATACTAGGCTTTCTGTGGCCCACTATTTGAGAGAGATGGCACACACACGACTGGCACTCTAGCAGAAATGCCAATATTAATCTCCCACTTTTTTTGGTTAGGGAGAATAAAAAAAAAAAAATGGGACTGTCCTACAATTACTATGTCCCTGCAGTAATCTCAGCCAGGTATGGCAGGCAGCAATAAGAAGGAGTGGACTGCTGCACAAATTAAATCAAAAGTGTTGACAAACAAAAAAGATAGCTGTGCAGAAAGGAAGGAACAACAGGATTTGTGCTTTGAAAAAAAGCAGTTGGTTTGCACAGCGGTGTACACACAGCAATGCAGCTACCAGGGAGCATTCTAGGGCAGCCCAATGAGCTACAGCGCTGAGAAAAAAAAATGTAGCTTCCACTGTCCCTGCAAACAAAAGGTGGTGTTGGGCTGTGGAAATCGCTACAGCACAAGCGGTTTGGTGGTTAATGGACCCTGCCTAATGCTATCCCTGCTTCTGACGAAGCGGCAGCAACCTCTCCCTATGCTCAGATCAGGAGCAGTAAGATGGCGGTCGGCGGGAACTGTTATGAACTGGTGATTCAGAAACACAATGGACCTGGTGGTTAAGAGCACACAAAGTGACCTGATAGTTACTAATAACATAGGACGAGCTCTGAGACGTGGGAACTCTGCTGACCGCAATCCCTAATCCTATCATACCACACTAGAGGTAGCCGTGGAGCGCTCCTGACCAGACCTAGGCGCCTCGGGCACAGCCTGAGAAACTAGCTAGCCCTGAAGATAGAAAAATAAGCCTACCTTGCCTCAGAGAAATTCCCCAAAGGAAAAGGCAGCCCCCCACATATAATGACTGTGAGTAAAGATGAAAACACAAACACAGAGATGAAATAGATTTTAGCAAAGTGAGGCCCGACTTACTGAATAGACTGAGGATAGGAAAGATAGCTTTGCGGTCAACACAAAAACCTACAAACAACCACGCAGAGGGCGCAAAAAGACCCTCCGCACCGACTAACGGTACGGAGGTGCTCCCTCTGCGTCTCAGAGCTTCCAGCAAGCAAGAAAAACCAATATAGCAAGCTGGACAGAAAATATAGCAAACAAAAGTAACACAAGCAAAACTTAGCTTATGCAGGGCAGACAGGCCACAAGAACGATCCAGGAGAGAGCAAGGCCAATACTGGAACATTGACTGGAGGCCAGGAACAAAGAACTAGGTGGAGTTAAATAGAGCAGCACCTAACGACTTAACCTCGTCACCTGAGGAAGGAAACTCAGAAGCCGCAGCCCCACTCACATCCACCAGAGGAAGCTCATAGACAGAACCAGCCGAAGTACCACTCATGACCACAGGAGGGAGCTTGACCACAGAATTCACAACAGTACCCCCCCCTTGAGGAGGGGTCACCGAACCCTCACCAGAGCCCCCAGGCCGATCAGGATGAGCCAAATGAAAGGCACGAACCAAATCGGCAGCATGAACATCAGAGGCAAAGACCCAGGAATTATCTTCCTGACCATAACCCTTCCACTTAACCAGGTACTGGAGTTTCCGTCTCGAAATACGCGAATCCAAAATCTTCTCCACTATATACTCCAACTCCCCCTCAACCAAAATCGGGGCAGGAGGATCAACGGATGGAACCACAGGTGCCACGTATCTCCGCAACAATGACCTATGGAATACGTTATGGATGGAAAAAGAAGCTGGAAGGGTCAAACGAAAAGACACAGGATTAAGAACCTCAGAAATCCTATACGGACCAATGAAACGAGGCTTAAACTTAGGAGAGGAAATTTTCATAGGAATATAACGAGATGACAACCAAACCAAATCCCCAACACGAAGTCGGGGACCCACACAGCGCCTGCGGTTAGCGAAACGTTGAGCCTTCTCCTGAGACAATGTCAAATTGTCCACCACATGAGTCCAAATCTGCTGCAACCTATCCACCACAGTATCCACACCAGGACAGTCAGAAGACTCAACCTGCCCTGAAGAGAAACGAGGATGGAAACCAGAATTGCAGAAAAACAGCGAAACCAAAGTAGCCGAGCTGGCCCGATTATTAAGGGCGAACTCAGCCAAAGGCAAAAAGGACACCCAATCATCCTGATCAGCAGAAACAAAACATCTCAGATATGTTTCCAAGGTCTGATTGGTTCGTTCAGTCTGGCCATTTGTCTGAGGATGGAAAGCTGAGGAAAAAGACAAATCAATGCCCATCCTAGCACAAAAGGCTCCCCAAAACCTCGAAACAAACTGGGAACCTCTGTCAGAAACGATGTTCTCCGGAATGCCATGTAAACGAACCACATGCTGGAAGAACAATGGCACCAAATCAGAGGAGGAAGGCAATTCAGACAAGGGTACCAAATGGACCATCTTAGAGAAGCGATCACAAACCACCCAAATGACCGACATTTTTTCAGAGACGGGAGATCCGAAATAAAATCCATAGAGATATGTGTCCAGGGCCTCTTTGGGACTGGCAAGGGCAAAAGCAACCCACTGGCACGAGAACAGCAGGGCTTAGCCCGAGCACAAATCCCACAGGACTGCACAAACGAACGCACATCCCGCGACAGAGACGGCCACCAAAAGGATCTAGCCACCAAATCTCTGATACCAAAGATTCCAGGATGACCAGCCAACACCGAACAATGAACCTCAGAGATAACTCTACTTGTCCATTTATCAGGGACAAACAGTTTCTCCGCTGGGCAACGGTCAGGTCTATTAGCCTGAAATTTTTGCAGCACCCGCCGCAAATCAGGGGAGATGGCAGACAAAATTACCCCCTCTTTGAGAATACCCGCCGGCTCAGGCAAACCCGGAGAGTCGGGCACAAAACTCCTAGACAGGGCATCCGCCTTCACATTTTTAGAGCCCGGAAGGTACGAAACCACAAAGTCAAAACGGGAGAAAAACAGCGACCAACGAGCCTGTCTAGGATTCAACCGTTTGGCAGACTCGAGATAAGTCAAGTTCTTGTGATCAGTCAAGACGACCACGCGATGCTTAGCTCCTTCAAGCCAATGACGCCACTCCTCGAATGCCCACTTCATGGCCAGCAACTCTCGATTGCCAACATCATAATTACGCTCAGCAGGCGAAAACTTCCTGGAAAAGAAGGCGCATGGTTTCATCACTGAGCCATCAGAACTTCTTTGCAACAAAACAGCCCCTGCTCCAATCTCAGAAGCATCAACCTCGACCTGGAACGGGAGCGAAACATCTGGTTGGCACAACACAGGGGCAGAACAAAAACGACGCTTCAACTCTTGAAAAGCTTCCACAGCAGCAGAAGACCAATTGACCACATCAGCACCCTTCTTGGTCAAATCAGTCAACGGCTTAGCAATACTAGAAAAATTATTGATGAAGCGACGATAAAAATTAGCAAAGCCCAGGAACTTTTGCAGACTCTTCAGAGATGTTGGCTGAGTCCAATCATAAATGGCCTGAACTTTAACAGGGTCCATCTCGATAGTAGAAGGGGAAAAAATGAAACCCAAAAATGAAACCTTCTGAACACCAAAGAGACACTTTGACCCCTTCACAAACAAAGAATTAGCACGCAGGACCTGGAACACCATTCTGACCTGCTTCACGTGAGACTCCCAATCATCCGAGAAGACCAAAATATCATCCAAGTATACAATCAGGAATTTATCCAGGTACTCTCGGAAAATGTCATGCATAAAGGACTGAAACACTGATGGAGCATTAGAAAGCCCGAATGGCATAACCAGGTACTCAAAATGGCCCTCGGGCGTATTAAATGCCGTTTTCCATTCTTTGCCCCGTTTAATACGCACAAGATTATACGCACCACGAAGATCTATCTTGGTGAACCAACTAGCCCCCTTAATCCGAGCAAACAAATCAGACAGCAGCGGCAAGGGGTACTGAAATTTGACCGTGATTTTATTTAGAAGGCGGTAATCAATACAAGGTCTCAACGAACCATCCTTCTTGGCCACAAAAAAGAACCCTGCTCCCAATGGCGACGACGACGGGCGAATATGACCCTTCTCCAAGGATTCCTTTACGTAACTCCGCATAGTGGCGTGCTCAGGCACAGACAAATTAAACAGTCGACCTTTAGGAAACTTGCTACCAGGAATCAAATCGATAGCACAATCGCAATCCCTATGCGGAGGTAGGGCATTGGACTTGGGCTCATCAAATACATCCCGGTAATCCGACAAGAACTCTGGGACCTCAGAAGGGGTGGATGATGAAATGGAACATCACCATGTACCCCCTGACAACCCAAGCTAGACACAGACATTGATTTCCAATCCAATACTGGGTTATGGACTTGTAGCCATGGCAACCCCAACACGACCACATCATGCAGATTATGCAACACCAAAAAGCGAATATCCTCCTGATGCGCAGGAGCCATGCACATGGTCAGCTGGGTCCAGTACTGAGGCTTATTCTTGGCCAAAGGCGTAGCATCAATTCCTCTCAATGGAATAGGACACTGCAAGGGCTCCAAGAAAAACCCACAGCGCCTAGCATACTCCAAGTCCATCAAATTCAGGGCAGCGCCTGAATCCACAAATGCCATGACAGAATAGGATGACAAAGAGCAGATCAAAGTAACGGACAAAAGAAATTTCGACTGTACCGTACCAATGGTGGCAGACCTAGCGAACCGCTTAGTGCGCTTAGGACAATCGGAGATAGCATGAGTGGAATCACCACAGTAGAAACACAGCCCATTCTGACGTCTGTGTTCTTGCCGTTCAGCTCTGGTCAAAGTCCTATCGCACTGCATAGGATCAGGTTTATGCTCAGATAATACCGCCAAATGGTGCACAGTTTTACGCTCACGCAAGCATCGACCGATCTGAATGGCCAAAGACATAGACTCATTCAGACCAGCAGGCATAGGAAATCCAACCATGACATCCTTAAGGGCTTCAGAGAGACCCTTTCTGAAAATAGCTGCCAGCGCACATTCATTCCATTGAGTGAGCACAGACCACTTCCTAAACTTCTGACAATATATCTCTACCTCATCCTGACCCTGACACAGAGCCAGCAAATTTTTCTCTGCCTGATCCACTGAATTAGGTTCATCATAAAGCAATCCGAGCGCCAGAAAAAACGCATCAATATCACATAATGCAGGATCTCCTGGCGCAAGGGAAAATGCCCAGTCTTGAGGGTCGCCACGTAATAAAGAAATAATGATCTTAACTTGTTGAACTGGGTCACCAGAGGAGCGGGGTTTCAAAGCCAGAAACAGTTTGCAATTATTTTTGAAATTCAGAAACTTAGCTCTATCTCCAGAAAATAAATCAGGAATAGGAATTCTAGGTTCTAACATAGATTTCTGAACCACAATGTCTTGAATTTTTTGTACTCTTGCAGTGAGATGATCCACACAAGAAGACAGACCTTTAATGTCCATCACTACACCTGTGTCCTGAACCACCCAAATGTCTAGGGGAAAGGAAAGACAAAACACAGTGCAAAGAAAAAAAAATGGTCTCAGAACTTCTCCTTTCCCTCTATTGAGAAGCATTAGTACTTTGGGCCTCCAGTACTGTTATGAACTGGTGATTCAGAAACACAATGGACCTGGTGGTTAAGAGCACACAAAGTGACCTGATAGTTACTAATAACATAGGACGAGCTCTGAGACGTGGGAACTCTGCTGACCGCAATCCCTAATCCTATCATACCACACTAGAGGTAGCCGTGGAGCGCTCCTGACCAGACCTAGGCGCCTCGGGCACAGCCTGAGAAACTAGCTAGCCCTGAAGATAGAAAAATAAGCCTACCTTGCCTCAGAAAAATTCCCCAAAGGAAAAGGCAGCCCCCCACATATAATGACTGTGAGTAAAGATGAAAACACAAACACAGAGATGAAATAGATTTTAGCAAAGTGAGGCCCGACTTACTGAATAGACCGAGGATAGGAAAGATAGCTTTGCGGTCAACACAAAAACCTACAAACAACCACGCAGAGGGCGCAAAAAGACCCTCCGCACCGACTAACGGTACGGAGGTGCTCCCTCTGCGTCTCAGAGCTTCCAGCAAGCAAGAAAAACCAATATAGCAAGCTGGACAGAAAATATAGCAAACAAAAGTAACACAAGCAAAACTTAGCTTATGCAGGGCAGACAGGCCACAAGAACGATCCAGGAGAGAGCAAGGCCAATACTGGAACATTGACTGGAGGCCAGGAACAAAGAACTAGGTGGAGTTAAATAGAGCAGCACCTAACGACTTAACCTCGTCACCTGAGGAAGGAAACTCAGAAGCCGCAGCCCCACTCACATCCACCAGAGGAAGCTCATAGACAGAACCAGCCGAAGTACCACTCATGACCACAGGAGGGAGCTTGACCACAGAATTCACAACAGGGAACGCCTCTTTATAGCCCCTGTGACGCCGCAGACAGCAAGCCAATCACTGCGTCTACGTTCATTGGCTGAGAAATGGCACTTTTCGCGTCATTAAAACGTGACTTTGGCGCAAAAAGTCGCGTACCGCATGGCCGACCCCACACAGGGATCGGGTCGAGTTTCATGAAACCCGACTGTGCCAAAAGTCGGCGACTTTTCAAAATGAACGATCCGTTTCGCTCAACCCTAGTTTGAGGCCATCTGATGATTCAAAAACAGAGCTATGCTGGACATTTGCCACACTGAAAACACCCCAGAAGGGGGCCCCGAGTACCAAATATATTCTCAATAGGTGGAATATAGTGACTCTTAACCAGAAGATTGCCAATATTGGGTGCTCTTCTGGAGGTCATGGCAGGAAAGTCACCCAATATGGCTCCCAGGGTGGGCTCAGTCTTCAATATGGGCCAATGTTTATTAAAAATGCCCCTAATGTTTTGCCACTCATGATTTTATGTACCAATAAATCTAATAGTATCATTATTGCCCCTTGTATTATGATTTTTAATTGTATACAATAGGTCACTGCGCCGAGTTTTTCTAGCCCTGTCAAAGCCACGTCTGATACTCCTGCGGCTATAGCCGCGTGATTCAAATCGAGACTGGACCCTCAGGGACGCCACACTAGCAGATGCGCTCTCATAGAGAATATATGCGTTTTCAGAAGGGCCGAGAGACAGCTGCCGCCGAACGATCAGCTGAACCATCGTTCGTCCAACAGCTATGTATTTTGTATGGGACCCCTAAGCATTATGCTCAGTTGAGAAGAGAATCTTGTACCCATTTCCATATTTATTTTCCTTTTCTCAATATTTGTCATTGCAGCAAAAACAATCTAATAGAAAACATCATATGTTGTTTCAATAAACTTATGTCCATTTGGTAGCCAGTGTGCTGCATAGAAAATTTGTAAATCACTTTATTTACAGAAAATGTTTTAGCATGAAAAATGCCCTAAAGTGCTGTCCACTAAGTGTCTCTCCCCTATGGAAGTCGCCATCCACTGCTGTCTGGTGAAATTCATCCTTAGTAACAGAGCAGCAAACATGGATCTCCGGAGGTGGGGTCAGGGCTTAGTGCCTGCTAGCAGGGAGCTCTATGAGGAATAAAGGAAAAAGGCAGTGAAAAGTGGCAGATAATAAATGTGCATGGTCACATCATTTATAAATAAATAACTATTAGATCATTCAAAATAGACCACAACTGCCATGGGTATGCATCAGACCAATTGTTGAAATATATACAGTGGGGCAAAAAAGTATTTAGTCAGTCAGCAATAGTGCAAGTTCCACCACTTAAAAAGATGAGAGGCGTCTGTAATTTACATCATAGGTAGACCTCAACTATGGGAGACAAACTGAGAAAAAAAAATCCAGAAAATCACATTGTCTGTTTTTTTTAACATTTTATTTGCATATTATGGTGGAAAATAAGTATTTGGTCAGAAACAAAATTTCATCTCAATACTTTGTAATATATCCTTTGTTGGCAATGACAGAGGTCAAACGTTTTCTGTAAGTCTTCACAAGGTTGCCACACACTGTTGTTGGTATGTTGGCCCATTCCTCCATGCAGATCTCCTCTAGAGCAGTGATGTTTTTGGCTTTTCGCTTGGCAACACGGACTTTCAACTCCCTCCAAAGGTTTTCTATAGGGTTGAGATCTGGAGACTGGCTAGGCCACTCCAGGACCTTGAAATGCTTCTTACGAAGCCACTCCTTCGTTGCCCTGGCGGTGTGCTTTGGATCATTGTCATGTTGAAAGACCCAGCCACGTTTCATCTTCAATGCCCTTGCTGATGGAAGGAGGTTTGCCCTCAAAATCTCACGATACATGGCCCCATTCATTCTTTCATGTACCCGGATCAGTCGTCCTGGCCCCTTTGCAGAGAAACAGCCCCAAAGCATGATGTTTCCACCACCATGCTTTACAGTAGGTATGGTGTTTGATGGATGCAACTCAGTATTCTTTTTCCTCCAAACACGACAAGTTGTGTTTCTACCAAACAGTTCCAGTTTGGTTTCATCAGACCATAGGACATTCTCCCAAAACTCCTCTGGATCATCCAAATGCTCTCTAGCAAACTTCAGACGGGTCCGGACATGTACTGGCTTAAGCAGTGGGACACGTCTGGCACTGCAGGATCTGAGTCCATGGTGGCGTAGTGTGTTACTTATGGTAGGCCTTGTTACATTGGTCCCAGCTCTCTGCAGTTCATTCACTAGGTCCCCCCGCGTGGTTCTGGGATTTTTGCTCACCGTTCTTGTGATCATTCTGACCCCACGGGGTGGGATTTTGCGTGGAGCCCCAGATCGAGGGAGATTATCAGTGGTCTTATATGTCTTCCATTTTCTAATTATTGCTCCCACTGTTGATTTCTTCACTCCAAGCTGGTTGGCTATTGCAGATTCAGTCTTCCCAGCCTGGTGCAGGGCTACAATTTTGTTTCTGGTGTCCTTTGACAGCTCTTTGGTCTTCACCATAGTGGAGTTTGGAGTCAGACTGTTTGAGGGTGTGCACAGGTGTCTTTTTATACTGATAACAAGTTTAAACAGGTGCCATTACTACAGGTAATGAGTGGAGGAAAGAGGAGACTCTTAAAGAAGAAGTTACAGGTCTGTGAGAGCCAGAAATCTTGATTGTTTGCTTCTGACCAAATACTTATTTTCCACCATAAAATGCAAAAAAAATAATAAAAAAACAGACAATGTGATTTTCTGGATTTTTTTTTCTCAGTTTGTCTCCCATAGTTGAGGTCTACCTATGATGTAAATTACAGACGCCTCTCATCTTTTTAAGTGGTGGAACTTGCACTATTGCTGACTGACTAAATACTTTTTTGCCCCACTGTATATAGAGGGGGGAGGGGAAAAAACTTCCAATCAACAATATAGGTCTTAAAGTACAAAATGCTTTATTCAGAAAAATATAGAAATAGTGGCAGCAGAGGATAGCCACCAAAAAAGAACAAGGGGCGCTCGGTACCCACACAAGTCACATAGAGTATCTCATAAATAAACAGATCCTAAAACATATGCGGGAGGTATCCCGACATGAGTATAGATATGTAGTTACAGGGAAAGCATAACATTACGCAGATCCCAGCCCATAATAGAGCTAAACATATGGAAAAGGTATAGAACAAATCAGAAAAAGAGCAGGATACATTATCGTAAAGTGCAGGCAAGTGCTGGCTAGTGGAGGGTCCCGGCGCCCGCCCCAACGCGCGTTTCAGAACACCTTCGTCAGGGGGCACGCAAAGTAGTGAGAGATGGAGGAATAAAAAGGCCGCAGACCGGAAGTGAACTGTGCGCCAGACCCGGAAGTAGAGTAACGTTACCCGGCAACCAAGGGAAACACAGAAGGCGGCCCAGTCCAGGCCGCGTGCACGGGAACCAAGTGGGGCCCCACGTGAACCAGTGACAATGCACACCATGGACGCCGCCACAGGAAATGGTACGCGCATGCGCCGGAGTGAATAGGTATCAGAGGCCACCATATTACCGATGGGCAAGAGGAACACCAGCCCGAGGAGTAAGGAAAAGAGACGGTACCCAGCCTCAATCAAAAAGGGGGCATATAATATATATTGCACAGATTAAGTTAGAAAATAATAATGTAAATAAAACTAGCCCCCACATGAAACACCATGCCAATAGTAGATGACAACAACAATCATTCACAAAAAATAAATCTTATAATGATATACAATATGGCATGGTGCAACGTTACTACTGATATCATATTAATAAACAAGTATATATCCACGGGATAGATGTTAAATCCATATGTCATATATCTTTTTTGATGCATCGGGGTCCATATCGTTAACAGGGGCCATACTCCAGAGGCTAGATCGAGTAGTACACAGTATGTAACATCTTGTCACGGTCCATATAGGTAACATCATTCCGGTCAAGAAGCCAACAATAGATAGAACATAATAAATCTAAAAGAATTAAAAGTGAATTAAAAACAAAGGATGGCAATCCACAGACAAAAATCACAAATAAAGGGATCACAAGAAGGGAGCAAAACTTAAATGCTCGTTAAGACCGAGGGGGTGGACCGTCCGAAGTGTCCATATCCACATTGATTCGAGGCGTGCCAATTTAGAGGAGAGTTTACCTCCTCGTATTCCAACGTCAAGGGCATCGATGCCCCTGAATCTGATAAGACTACCATCACTCCCATGAAGCAATTTAAAATGTCTCGGAAGTGTGTTTAGGGTAGAGACATCCGTACAGTTGACTGCGGCTTCAATCCCATGTACATGTTCGCGTATGCGAATTTTTAAATGGCGAGTCGTTAATCCGACATAAATTAAGCCACAGGGGCAAGTGGGGCGGGCGCCGGGACCCTCCACTAGCCAGCACTTGCCTGCACTTTACGGTAATGTATCCTGCTCTTTTTCTGATTTGTTCTATACCTTTTCCATATGTTTAGCTCTATTATGGGCTGGGATCTGCGTAATGTTATGCTTTCCCTCTAACTACATATCTATACTCATGTCAGGATACCTCCCGCATATGTTTTTGGATCTGTTTATTTATGAGATACTCTATGTGGCTTGTGTGGGTACCGAGCCCCCCTTGTTCTTTTTTTGTGGCTATCCTCTGCTGCCACTATTTCTATATTTTCCTGAATAAAGCATTTTGTACTTTAAGACCTATATTGTTGATTGGAAGTTTTTTTTCCCCTCCCCCCTGTCTATATATATAGTTCAACAATTGGTCTGATGCATACTCATGGCAGTTGTGGTCTATTTTGAATGATCTAATAGTTATTTATTTATAAATGCTGTGACCATGCACATTTATTATTTGCCACTTTTCACTGCCTTTTTCCTTTATTACTTTATGTTTGCTGTGTTTTGCACAGGCTCTTGCAGTGAAGTTATGGATTACAAAGCTAAAGAAAAGGCCTGGCTAGGCCAAATGGAACAAGTATATGGAGGTGGTGGTAGTGTTCCACAGTCCGATGATCACAAGTGGGATGAACTCTGTTCCTCTATTCAAGAGCTTTTAACAAAACGTACTAAACTATGGTGGAACAGAGCATTCCTTGAGAAATACCTGACTGGTAATATGATTCCGAGGGGGTTGCGCGTCCGGTTGATCCCTGCCTTTCCGGTCGAGGATGCCAAATTTATTTCTAATTGGGAAGAAATTTGTAACACCTGCTCATCTTCATTGATGAAATTACTAATTGATCTCAATACCACTAGTATTGGTGAACTAGATAAATTGATTGATTCTGCCCAAAATGAATTATGTTCGGGCTGCCCTCCTGAGAAAACTCGTACATTTGACTCTGGTTTGGAGAAAACCCTTGATTCTACTGTTAAAAAAATCCATGAAGCACAAATTAGTAAATTTGGTCGAGATCAGAGGGATTATCAACAGCATGTTGTATATCACTGGAGGAAAGCTAAAACGGGCTACCAATTGAAACATGTGTCATCAGTTACTTCCCTTTCTTCTTTGAGTGGACAATCGGACGTCTCTTCTCTCTCTATGACAACACGTTCTGGGGCAGCTATGAATAGAGCACGTGGTTACCATCCCTATAAGAGACGGACTTCACGCTCACCAGATCGTGCGGAGAAAGATAATAAGGTGATCAATCTGAGCAGCCATGTACTTTCCCCTTCTGATATTTCCCTCTTGAGTAGAGTTCTATCATTCTCTCCTATGGCAGGCTTTGACACATTCTCAGTCATTAAAGACTTACATCTTTTTGCTCGATCACTACTCTTTAAGCGACATTTTTTTAATAATGATTTATATCGTTTGTTTCCCACAGAGGAGGAGCAGGATGCGCTAAGGGTTCTTGAGGAGCTCTCCAGTAAGAATACTGCTGAGGGAGGTAAGATCCCACCATCTATTAGACCACGTTCAAGGAAGTTTCCTCCCCTTTCCACGTGTACTCATATTGATCTGTTTGTCCAGGTGGTCACCCAGGATCTTCTTAAAATTCCATCACCTCTTGGGAGAGATAACCTCAATCGTGAGGAAAGGTTGAGACTGCAATATCTTAAAAACATCCAAGATATTGTTCTTAAACCGGCCGACAAGGGGGGTAATGTGGTCATTTGGCCGAAATTAATGTATGAAAAGGAGGCCTACCGGCAATTGAATAACGCCGTATGTTATCGGAAATTGACCTTTAACCCCTTGTCGGCCTTTTGCTCTGAATTAAATAATATTCTTGACTCTGCCGTTGATGGTGGAGTCATCACTAAGGAGCTTTCTTTGGCACTTCATGTATCCGAGCCTGCAGTCTCTACCTTTTATCTCCTCCCCAAGATACATAAGGATGCCAGGGTGCCACCTGGCAGACCGATCATTTCGGGGAAGAGTAACTTCCTTGAAAATGTCAATCAATGGATTGATTTCCATTTGCAACCCCTTGTGGAAAATTTGCCATCATTCCTAAAGGACACTGGAGAGCTCCTCAAGAGGGTAGACTCCGTCCATTTGGATGGGGATACCATCTTGACAACAGCTGACGTAGAATCACTGTACACTAACATTAAACATCTTGATGGTTTGAATGCTTTACGGTTTTTCCTTGGCCTATCCGGTTTCTCCCCTGATTTTGGTAATTTGATTTTAGCGCTACTTGAGTTTGCATTGACGCATAACTTTTTTGTTTTTAAGGGGTCCTTCTTCCTACAGCTCCAGGGGACAGCCATGGGGGCGGCCTTTGCGCCCTCCTATTCCAATCTGTTCCTGGGGCTGTGGGAGAGGGACCTCTTCCTGTCTGATCGGTGTGCGTCGATGGACCGGGTCCTTCTTTGGACCCGATACATCGACGACGTATTCTTGATCTGGCAGGGTTCATCTGATGACCTCTCCGCCTTTATGTCATCCCTGAACAACAACAACCTTAATATCCAGCTAACTTTTAAGTGGGATACTCAGCGAGTTGACTTCCTGGATGTCATGGTGAAGAAAGACTCTTCTGGCTGTATACAAACTGACCTGTTTCGAAAGCCAACCTCGACTAATACTTTGCTACATGCGTCCTCATGTCATCCATCGCACATTATTGGGGCTGTACCTATAGGGCAGTTCCTTCGCCTGTGCAGGATCTGCTCATCTGAGTTGGATTTTGAGCGACAGGCCAAGGAACTGCAAACTAGGTTCCTCAATCGTGGATACAGTAGGAGATCCATCAAAAGGGCATACAATACTGCCAAAACAACTTCACATACATCCCTTCTCTATGACAACTCTGGGAGGGGCTCCTCAATGTCCGGTCAGCAGTTACGTTTTGTGACCAATTTTAGTTCCCAAGCCTCTAAGATCCATGAGGCACTATCTAAATCATGGCCTATACTGAAAGTTGACAGTACTATTGCTAAAATATTGCCTGAATATCTGCTGATGTCGTTCAGACGGGCCAGGAATCTTAGGGACCACCTGACACGTAGTCACTACGAAGGGATTCCTAGAACTACTTTTTTGGACAGTGTTACTCCGCGTTGTGGCTCTGCCCCTTGTGGCAGATGCATAGCGTGTCCCAATATGGATCTTATTGACACCTTTTCTGATTCCAGTGGAAGTAAAAATTATAAGATCAAGAAAACAATTACATGTACCACACGCTATGTCATATATTACGCCACTTGCCCCTGTGGCTTAATTTATGTCGGATTAACGACTCGCCATTTAAAAATTCGCATACGCGAACATGTACATGGGATTGAAGCCGCAGTCAACTGTACGGATGTCTCTACCCTAAACACACTTCCGAGACATTTTAAATTGCTTCATGGGAGTGATGGTAGTCTTATCAGATTCAGGGGCATCGATGCCCTTGACGTTGGAATACGAGGAGGTAAACTCTCCTCTAAATTGGCACGCCTCGAATCAAGGTGGATATGGACACTTCGGACGGTCCACCCCCTCGGTCTTAACGAGCATATAAGTTTTGCTCCCTTCTTGTGATCCCTTTATTTGTGATTTTTGTCTGTGGATTGCCATCCTTTGTTTTTAATTCACTTTTAATTCTTTTAGATTTATTATGTTCTATCTTTTGTTGGCTTCTTGACCGGAATGATGTTACCTATATGGACCGTGACAAGATGTTACATACTGTGTACTACTCGATCTAGCCTCTGGAGTATGACCCCTGTTATCGATATGGACCCCGATGCATCAAGAAAGATATATGACATATGGATTTGACATCTATCCCGTGGATATATACTTGTTTATTAATATGATATCAGTAGTAATGTTGCACCATGCCATATTGTATATCATTATAATATTTATTTTTTGTGAATGCTTGTTGCTGTCATCTACTATTGGCATGGTGTTTCATGTGGGGGCTAGTTTTATTTACATTATTATTTTCTAACTTAATCTGTGCGATATATATTATATGCCCCCTTTTTGATTGATGCTGGGTACCGTATCTTTTCCTTACTCCTCGGGCTGGTGTTCCTCTTGCCCATCGGTAATATGGTGGCCTCTGATACCTACTCACTCCGGCGCATGCGCGTACCATTTCCTGTGGCGGCGTCCATGGTGTGCGTTGTCACTGGTTCACGTGGGGACCCACATGGTTCCCGTGCACGCGGCCTGGACTGCGCCGCCTTCTATGTTTCCCTTGGTTGCCGGGTAACGTTACTCTACTTCCGGGTCTGGCGCACAGTTCACTTCCGGTCTGCGGCCTTTTTATTCCTCCATCTCTCACTACTTTGTGTGCCCCCTGACGAAGGTGTTCCGAAACGCGCGTTGGGGTGGGCGCCGGGACCCTCCACTAGCCAGCACTTGCCTGCACTTTACGGTAATGTATCCTGCTCTTTTTCTGATTTGTTCTATACCTTTTCCATATGTTTAGCTCTATTATGGGCTGGGATCTGCGTAATGTTATGCTTTCCCTCTAACTACATATCTATACTCATGTCAGGATACCTCCCGCATATGTTTTTGGATCTGTTTATTTATGAGATAGATTAGACACAACCACAGATGCACCAACCTCTATTAATCAATGATCAACAATATAAGGATAATATATGCCATGTGCCAGTGATTTAGTGCTCTGTGGAGAAAAGATGTGGAAGAACCACTATATACGAGAGAGAACGAACACAGCCAATATATAGACGTACCCGGAGGAAGTGACCAAGACAAGGATAGATATAAAGAATGCCTTTATTATATCTGATTGGCAAGTAAAATAATATAACAATTTGTGCGCATAACAGGACAAGAAAATATTTACATCAATAATTAAAATTTAATAAAAGAAGATGGTAGAGGCTGACCCAATTATATACATATATTTTAAATCCAAGGTAGTGCAGCCCCAAAAGAGATGATAAAAAAATAAAAAACTTAGCAATATATCATCCAGATGGTAAAATGTGCAAATTGCAATATATAAGGTGCGGGATATCAAGTATTAAAGGCCACTACTATATATCAACCTACATATAGCATGGGTCGTGGTATACCTCACAATATGCCTCACAATATGCCTCAAAATATATAGTGTAGGTAGTATATGAAGTGAAAAAAGTGGATAAAGTGCAGGATAAAGAAGGCAAAGTAATGCCAGTATATATATATATATATATATATATATATATATATATATATATATATATATCAGGCTAAAACAAGTGTAACTCCTAAAAAACTGTGAAATAAAAAACAATTGAATGCTAAAACGTATAATGTGCAAATATAAGGTGCAAAATATCAAGTGCTAACAGCTGCCAATATATATTTCTCAACCTGCATGTAGTATGCTTCACAATATATAGTGCAAATAATATAAGGTGCAAGAAATAGAGAGCAGAGTAACAAGGCAGGATTTGCAATTGTGTAAAGTAACCTAGTACTGGAACATATAATGTGCAAAATGTCGCAAAAAATGGAGGCTATCAATATGTATGTAGAAGATCTTAGATATAATGCCAATACCGCAACACCGGATGTCCAGGTGCCTTAAATGTGCAGTGCAATGTGCAGCGTACTCCACAGAAGAGGAGATACAGCAGGGGCCCCGCAACGAAATCAATACAAGTGCACGGAGTAAAACAACTAGGGGTATGTACACAATATACCTTAATATGAGGGTCAGCCAGGTCCCGTAATAGCGCACCCCGATGCGCGTTTCGGATCTTAGTCCTTCGTCAGGGGGTGGCCATTGTAACACGAAGGAGCCTTTTATATCATCCACTCACCTAGCGCTGCGGCCCGGGTATAGTCGGCGCATGCGCAGTCACGTCGATCAGAAGCTTCCGCCACCCGCGTCACGCAGCCGGACGTACGGGGGCAGAGTACCCGACGTCACCAAAGCCACAGAGACGCGGCACGGCAGAGCACCATCACACAGACCACGCATGCGCACAACCTAGGACCGAGTCTAGGGCGGATGTAAGAAAGTGCTGTGAGTAAAGAATTAACCCCATCATGGGCGTAGAAGCTGCATATGGGTATTATCCTTACAAGTGGCAAGGACATATATAGATCTAAGAAATGTCCTTAATATATAGATGTAAAGCATAACGCAGCAATATTTCAAGACCAAAATAGGGGGGTAATAGGAAGAATTATTTCATGAATCAGATGTATTAGCCCATATGTATATATGGAAATATGGCGACTAATATTTGACGCTGTGTAATGCATGGACTAGAATGTCTGTATTTAGAAAGGAAAAAAGGGGGAAAAAAGGAAGAAAATATCATAATATGTATAAAAAAAAAAAGAAAAAAAGACAACAATACCTAATATAATTATCAATAAACCCGATATGCTATACCACCATATACTACTCCCAACAATATAAATGTTGTGAGAGTCATGCACAAGTGGCAAGTACATAGTATAACGCACAACAATATACCATTCCCCCACATACTATTGTTATATAATCGTACCAAATATACAGGATAACGGCATATTGAAATATCATACCCCACAATAGTACTTGTTTATACGCCAGAAAGAAATCAATATACTTATGCAGATTATATCATGTACAATTTTTGCAGGAACACTAAGGTCTGATCCGAAGAGGAATTCAAATCTTCCTTTCAAGACACTCCAACCCGGATATACACGATGATATTCTGATCCGAATATGTGATACAATCGTGAGAGTCAAGAAATAGCATGATAAGGTAAGTAGAGCTCTAAAATAATAAAAATAGTAATATTAAAATATATAAAACTATAAAAGGCAATAAAATGTACAATAGCACACAAAACAATTAAAAATATATTATAAAGAATATTATTTATATATTTATTTATGAGATACTCTATGTGGCTTGTGTGGGTATCGAGCGCCCCTTGTTCTTTTTTGGTGGCTATCCTCTGCTGCCACTATTTCTATATTTTCCTGAATAAAGCATTTTGTACTTTAAGACCTATATTGTTGATTGGAAGTTTTTTTCCCCTCCCCCTAGCTCTATGATGAGCAGATAGAGTGGAGATCTCCCTTCACATGCAGCTCATCCAGTGTCTCAATTCTGTCATCCTCACATACATCTCTGCACAAACTTTACTACTCACACAGTTACAATCTATGTCCTCAATGTCTGCAACCCAGCTCTGCCGTATCATCCTTGCACTAACCATAAGCATCCATACTGCGGTCTCTCACTTTTCCAGTCTCTACTCTGTCAGCTTCATCTTGCCTCTCTCTTATCTCGATCTCGCCTTTGTCTCAATTTCTCACTATCCTCTCGTGTGACTGTTCCATATTTTTCTCCTCTGATATTCAGTAGATCACTCAAGTTCATCGATAAGGAGGGGCTTCTGTTTAGGGCTCACATCTGATTAGTTCAGATTAGGTAACCTACCACAAAATATGAGCGGATGACTTGTAACTGTGCAACAGTTTAGCAGCTGACTCCATGAAAATATCCCAGTTATGTACTCTAAAACCAGTCAGGACATACTAAGGAACACTGGCACTAAGAGCCTATGCCTTTATTTCATATTCTGAAAAAACGCCAGTATCACATTAAGCTTTGATTTACCCTATTGAGTTATTAAAGGAATGTCACACCACCTCTTCTGCCTCCTGGCTTGCTGGTTTGCTAAGGAGCATTGTGCTCCTGAAGACTGACATAATTGGCAGCACCAGGAGTCTGAACTGAGCTTTCTCCCATGCTTTTAGCAAAGGCATCTTTACCTCTACAGTATATGATCGGGAAAGTAAGTGCGGGAGTTGAAGCTGGCTGGTTCCAGGGATTTAGACAGTTTCAGAGCAATGCTTGCAGGCTCTAAAGCAGGCATAGCGAACCTTTTTTCTGCTAAGGGCCCTTTGGATATGGAGCGCCCTGTCCAGGGCAGCGGGGTACTTGGTACCGGGTCCAGTACTCACAGGGGGATGTCACGGTGGCAACCCGGTCCGTGGCCCTGGGGCATCCATGTAAAAGGGGGAAAGGTCTTTAAAGGGAATAAAGTTTATGTTAGTGACGCCACCTGTGGTATTCAGTCAGTGGGAACCCACGCTGCTTTAAGGGGTCCTCTGGGGTGATGTTATAGCAGCTAGATGGTATACCATCCCATAGGTGAAGTATATCCCGATGGCTCCCAATGTGTAGATGGTAAATGATGAAGGGCACAGTAAAGAATGAGGACACAAGGTTGCAGTCTCTTTACCTTGTTTACTGTCGACTTCAGGCAGCCAGAGTCTAGAGCACCGGATCACAGGGCAGGCACGGTCCGGCCGGCTTGAAGGCAAGTTAGGAGTCCCCTTATCCAGGTGGAGATCAAAAGCCTTCCTCTAGCACCGTGGTAGTGTAGTCCCTTACTGCTAAGAGCTCACATAAGGTCCTCACAGATGTTATCTCTATCTCTGTCCCCCGGATAGGATAGGACATAACCCGTATGACTGGTGGCTTGAGGCTGTTTATAGGGACTTTAGCACGCCCTGGCCTCTGAGGGGTGCCACCGGCACGGGTGTTAGGTCGGACAGGTAACATGGAGTTCAGCTGTCCTGCCAGTCTCTGATGTTACGATCCTCGGTGTTCCGGCTACCGGTTCCTGCGCCTCAGAAGGTGGCAGCCTGCTCGGGGATGGTTTCCCTCTGATTTTCCTCTCCTGTGCTTTGCTCTCCTGCATGCTTTCTGCAATTAATTCAGATTTCTGAATGTCTCTTTCCAGGAGCTGCAGCACAGCCGCTACACAGCTCCGTAAATCCTCTTCTGCCTCAAACTGATCCAGACTGTTCCCTGGCAAGTTCTGACTGACTTTCCCTCCAAACTACCAGTTAGATATCTGTGTGGGGAGTCACCTAGTAAATAGGATCAAAATTTCCCCCTGGTGGCCTGGAGTGTGAATGCTTGTGGTTACCTGGTTACTGTTATCCCTTCTTGCCTTCAAGCATAACATCACTCTCCCCTTGAGGAAAGCAACATTACTGTGATGACCAGGACCATGGGGCACCAGATATTTATATCATCCTTCAGGGGCTGTACAAAGTTATCAAATTGAAAATTACCTTACTATATTTGGTCAAACATTTAAATAACTCATCAACTGGTTCTCTTTCGTGTGACTGTGATGTTAGGTACGGTGGCGCAGTGGTTAGCACTGAAGCCTGGCAGCGCTGGAGTCCTGGGTTCAAACCCGACCAAGGACAACATCTGCAAAGAGTTTGTATGTTCTCTCCGTGTTTGCTGTTATGATCTGGTGGCCTTGGAGCAGCATGAGACGTACTCTGGAGAAGGTGGTCCCTGTACTGACCGCAAACCCTGAACCTAGCAGCACAACTAAAAGTAGCCGTGGGGGGTACCTAACACTCCCTAGACCCCTCGACACAGCCTAAGATCTAACTACCCCTAAAGACAGAAACAGGAAACCTATCTTGCCTCAGAGAAAATCCCCAAAGGATAGATAGCCCCCCACAAATATTGACTGTGAGAGGAGAGGGAAAAAACATACGCAGATATGAAATCAGATTTTAGCATAGGAGGCCATACTAGCTAAAAAGAAAGAATAGAACAGAGTACTATGCAGTCAGTATAAAAACACTAGAAAATATCCACTGCAGAAAATACGGATCACCACATCTGACTAAAGACATGGGGGTATATCTGCATCTCCAGAGAAATAGCTAGGCTGCAATAAAAAATCCTTCACAGACCAAGCTGGACAAGACAAAAATGACATGAAAATGCACAGAACTATAAGGTCCACTGCAGGTGGACAGCAAAAACAAAGCCAGGACTTATCTTTGTAGAAAAACACAGCAAACTGGAGAGACCAGCAGGGAAGTGAATCCTTCAAGAACAATGGACAACTGGCACTGACTAAAGGATCCTGCAAAGCTATATACCCCAGTCAGTCCTGCAATTAGTAGATACACATGTCCACTCCTGCAATCCAGGCACCACTGCATTACCCTCTACAACCACCGGAGGGAGCCCAAAAGCAGAATTCACAACAGTACCCCCCCCCCTTGAGGAGGGGTCACCGAACCCTCACCAGAGCCCCTAGGCCGATCAGGATGAGCCCGATGAAAGGCACGAACCAAATCAACGGCATGGACATCAGAGGCAGAAACCCAAGAATTATCCTCCTGGCCATAACCCTTCCACTTGACAAGGTACTGAAGCTTCCGCCTCGAAAAATGAGAATCCAAAATCTTCTCAACAACATATTCCAACTCCCCATCGACCAATACAGGGGCCGGAGGATCAACAGAGGGAACAACGGGTTCCACATATTTCCGCAACAAAGATTTATGGAAGACATTATGAATAGCAAACGAGGCCGGAAGCGCCAGGCGAAAGGACACCGGATTAATAATCTCAGAAATCCTATCAGGACCAATAAATCGAGGCTTAAACTTAGGGGAAGAAACCTTCATAGGAACATGACGGGAAAACAACCAAACCAGATCACCAACCCGAAGCCGGGAACCAACACACCGACGACGGTTAGCAAAACGCTGAGCCTCCTCCTGACACAGCACCAAATTGTCCACCACATAAGCCCAAATCTGCTGCAACCTGTCGACCACAGAATCCACACCAGGAAGGTCAGAAGGCTCAACCTGCCCAGAAGAAAAACGAGGATGAAAACCAAAATTACAAAAAAAAGGCGAAACCAAAGTAGCCGAACTAGCCCGATTATTAAGGGCAAAAAATCCACCCAATCATCCTGATCAGCAGACACAAAGCATCTCAAATAGGTCTCCAAGGTCTGATTAGTTCGCTCAGTCTGGCCATTTGTCTGAGGATGAAATGCAGAGGAAAAAGACAAATCAATGCCCAGCTTGGCACAAAAGGCCCGCCAAAACCTAGAAATAAACTGGGAACCTCTGTCGGACACAATATTCTCCGGAATACCATGCAAACGTACCACATGCTGTAAAAACAATGGAACCAAATCAGAAGAAGAAGGCAATTTAGGCAAAGGCACCAAATGAACCATCTTAGAAAATCGGTCACAGACAACCCAGATAACCGACATTCTTTGGGAAACAGGAAGATCGGAAATAAAATCCATAGAAATATGCGTCCAAGGTCTCTCAGGGACCGGCAATGGCAAAAGCAACCCACTAGCGCGGGAACAGCAAGGCTTAGCACGCGCACAAATCCCACAGGACTGCACAAAAGAACGCACATCCCGTAACAAAGAAGGCCACCAAAAGGACCTACCAACCAAATCTCTGGTCCCAAAAATCCCAGGATGGCCAGCCAACACAGAACAATGAACCTCAGAAATCACTTTACTAGTCCATCTATCAGGAACAAACAGTTTCCCCACAGGACAGCGGTAAGGCTTATCAGCCTGAAATTCCTGAAGAACCCGTCGCAAATCAGGGGAGATGGCAGAAAGAATCACCCCTTCCTTCAAAATGCCGACCGGCTCAAGAACCCCAGGGGAATCAGGAAAAAAACTCCTAGAGAGGGCATCCGCCTTAACATTCTTAGTACCAGGAATGTACGAGACCACAAAATCAAAATGGAAGAAAAATAGGGACCATCAAGCCTGTCTAGGATTCGGCCGTTTGGTAGACTCGAGGTAAATCAGATTCTTATGATCGGTCAGGACCACAATACGGTGCTTGGCCCCCTCAAGCCAATGTCGCCACTCCTCAAATGCCCACTTCATAGCCAACAACTCCCGATTGCCGACATCATAATTGCGTTCCGCAGGCGAAAACTTCCGAGAAAAGAAGGCACACGGTTTCATTAAGGAACCATCAGAATTCCTCTGAGACAAAACGGCCCCTGCCCCAATCTCAGACGCGTCAACCTCAACCTGAAATGGAAGAGAAACATCTGGCTGACGCAACACAGGGGCAGAAGTAAATCGGCGTTTAAGCTCCTGAAAGGCAGAAACAGCCGCGGAGGACCAATTCGTCACATCAGCGCCTTTCTTGGTCAAATCGGTCAGAGGTTTAACCACACTGGAGAAGTTGGCAATGAAACGACGATAAAAATTAGCAAAGCCCAAGAATTTCTGAAGGCTCTTCACAGATGTGGGCTGAATCCAATCATGAATGGCCTGAACCTTAACCGGATCCATTTCTATAGATGAGGGAGAAAAAATGAAACCCAAAAAAGAAACCTTCTGGACTCCAAAGAGGCACTTTGACCCCTTCACAAATAAAACATTATTACGGAGGATCTGAAATACCATCCTGACCTGTTTCACATGAGACTCCCAATCATTGGAAAAAATCAAAATATCATCCAAATATACAACCATGAATTTATCAAGATAACTCCGAAAGATATCATGCATGAAGGATTGGAACACAGATGGGGCATTAGAGAGTCCGAATGGCATCACAAGGTATTCAAAATGGCCTTCAGGTGTATTAAATGCAGTTTTCCATTTGTCACCCTGCTTGATACGAATAAGATTATATGCCCCTAGAAGGTCAATCTTAGTAAACCAGCTAGCCCCCTTAATCCTAGCAAACAAATCTGTAAGCAAAGGCAAGGGGTATTGAAATTTGACCGTGATCTTATTCAAGAGGCGATAATCAATACAGGGTCTCAAGGAGCCATCCTTCTTGGCAACAAAAAAGAACCCCGCTCCCAAAGGTGAAGAAGATGGCCGAATATGCCCTTTCTCCAAAGACTCCTTAATATAGCTCCGCATGGCGGTATGTTCAGGCACAGACAGGTTGAAAAGTCGGCCCTTAGGGAACTTACAACCTGGAATCAAATCAATAGCACAATCACAGTCCCTATGCGGTGGAAGGGAACTGGATTTGGGCTCATCGAATACATCCTGGAAGTCAGACAAAAACTCAGGAACTTCAGAAGAGGGGGAAGAGGAGATTGACATCAAAGGAACCTGATCATGAACCCCCTGACAACCCCAACTAGTCACAGACATGGATTTCCAATCTAACACCGGATTATGTAGCTGCAACCATGGAAAACCCAGCACAATATCATCATGCAAATTATGCAACACCAGAAAACGACAATCTTCCTTGATGGGCTGGCGCCATGCGCATGGTCAGCTGTGTCCAAAACTGAGGTTTATTTTTAGCCAACGGTGTAGCATCAATGCCCCTCAAAGGAATAGGGTTCTGCAAAGACTGCAAGGGAAAACCACAACATCTGGCAAATTCTAAGTCCATTAAGTTCAGAGCGGCGCCTGAATCCACAAATGCCATGACAGAAAATGATGATAATGAGCAGATCAAGGTCACAGATAACAGAAATTTAGGTTGTATAGTACTGATGGCAACAGAACTAGCGATTCTCTTAGTGCGCTTAGGGCAATCAGAAATAACATGAGCAGAATCGCCGCACTAAAAACACAACCTATTCTGACGCCTGAATGTTTGACGTTCAGCTCTAGACAAAATCCTATCACACTGCATAGGCTCAGGGCTCCGCTCAGAGGACAAAGCCACAGTGTGCACAATTCTGCGCTCGCGCAAGCGCCGATCGATCTGAATGGCCAGAGACATAGAATCCCTCAGACCACCAGGCGTGGGGAACCCCACCATAACATCTTTAACGGATTCAGAAAGACCCTTTCTGAAAATTGCCGCCAAGGCATCCTCATTCCATTTAGTCAGTACTGACCATTTTCTAAATTTCTGGCAATACAATTCTGCCGCTTCTTGACCTTGACACAGGGCTAACAAGATTTTCTCAGCCTGATCCACAGACTTAGGCTCATCATACAACAACCCCAATGCCTGAAAGAACGAATCAACATTAAGTAAAGCAGGATTGCCAAATTCCAGGGAAAATGCCCAATCCTGTGGGTCACCACGCAGCAGAGACATGATGATTTTAACCTGCTGAATAGGATCACCAGAAGACCGGGGTCTTAATGCAAAAAACAGATTACAGTTATTTTTGAAACTCAAAAATTTGGATCTGTCACCAAAGAATAAATCAGGAGTGGGAATCTTAGGTTCTAAGGCAGGAGTTTGAACAATGAAATCTGAAATACCCTGTACCCTAGCAGCAAGCTGATCCACCCGAGAAACTACTGTTA
Organism: Ranitomeya imitator; assembly: GCF_032444005.1. Classification (NCBI taxonomy): domain Eukaryota; kingdom Metazoa; phylum Chordata; class Amphibia; order Anura; family Dendrobatidae; genus Ranitomeya; species Ranitomeya imitator. Next base: position 590,636,414 of record NC_091282.1, read on the forward strand.
TGATCTGGTGGCCTTGGAGCAGCATGAGACGTACTCTGGAGAAGGTGGTCCCTGTACTGACCGCAAACCCTGAACCTAGCAGCACAACTAAAAGTAGCCGTGGGGGTACCTAACACTCCCTAGACCCCTCGACACAGCCTAAGATCTAACTACCCCTAAAGACAGAAACAGGAAACCTATCTTGCCTCAGAGAAAATCCCCAAAGGATAGATATCCCTCCACAAATATTGACTGTGAGAGGAGAGGGAAAAAACATACGCAGATATGAAATCAGATTTTAGCATAGGAGGCCATACTAGCTAAAAAGAAAGAATAGAACAGAGTACTATGCGGTCAGTATAAAAACACTAGAAAATATCCACCGCAGAAAATACGGATCACCACATCTGACTAAAGACATGGGGGGTATATCTGCATCTCCAGAGAAATAGCTAGGCTGCAAAAAAAAATCCTTCACAGACCAAGCTGGACAAGACAAAAACATGAAAATGCACAGAACTATAAGGTCCACTGCAGGTGGACAGCAAAAACAAAGCCAGGACTTATCTTTGTAGAAAAACACAGCAAACTGGAGAGACCAGCAGGGAAGTGAATCCTTCAAGAACAATGGACAACTGGCACTGACTAAAGGATCCTACAAAGCAATATACCTGAGTCAGTCCTGCAATTTGTAGATACACATGTCCACTCCTGCAATCCAGGCACCACTGCATTACCCTCTACAACCACCGGAGGGAGCCCAAAAGCAGAATTCACAACAGTTTGCGTGGGTTTCCTCCGGGTACTCCGGTTTCCTCCCACATTCCAAAGACATACTGATAGGGAATTTAGATTGTGAGCCCCATCGGGGACAGTGATGATAATGTGTGCAAAATGTAAAGCCCTGCGGAATATGTTAGTGCTATATAAAAATAAAGATTATTATTATTATTAGGTGGTAAATGTGATGATACATTGTTAATCTGGCCATTGTTGCAGGGGTGTATTATTAATTATGTCAGACATATTGTTCCTTTGTTTAATAGGTCAAGAAGCTTGATCCATTGTTTCAGGTGAGACCGTTTGTTGACCCTTGTGGTATGTTAATTTTTGTAATGCTTACAGATTACATATTCCATCAAGCCCCTGCAGTGTGCTAGTCAGCACAACTTGGAGGCAAAATATGCAGTCTAATTGAACAGTCGGACAATGTGGGATTACTTCCCCCAATCCTGTGAGATATAAAAGTGGCCTGTCACTGGTGTGATTCTACAGGACATCAGCCCAGGAACCACAGCTCCAGCTGGTAAAATACAGATCTGCTCCACTGACCATCACTGAACCGACAAAGATGTTTGGAGAACCCAAGTTGGGACAATCACCTAGCCACATACCTTGTTGTGCTCGGTAAGCTTCCTAAGCTTGCAGCTATCTCCTCTCAATGGGTGCTGCAAAAAGCGGGGATTGGGATAGTTGGCTATGGATGCCCAAAAGTCGGAGGTTCTAATCCCCGACAAGCCAGTGGAAGGGTGAGACTCAGTCAATTGCACCATCTTGTGTACTTGCTGGGAATGTACTATATGTTGGTGACTGTTGGTGATCCAATAAAGTATTACCAAAGTGCGGTACACTCAGTCTGTGTTGTCTGATTAGTGCTCTGCCCATGGCGAAGGAGTGCAGGTGTTCAGTGGAATAAGCCCTGGTTCATGCCGTCTTTCTATGGAAAGTGTCTCCACAGTATGGATGATGTTGCTACTCGTAATTGCTTTACTAGATTTGCTCCAGTCTGGAGCACAAGCAACTCTTAGCGATGCTAAGTTTTGTAAAGAACTTGCAGCAGTATGTTGTACTGAACAGAGATCTAGAGTAAATTACACTGCAGGTCTCCTTACAGTGTAAAATTCATCACTACTCATGTTACATTCATAGAACTCAAGCAGGGGGAGGTCTGTACTATACATCACATAGAAGACACTGAATCTACTGCATACATCATATAGGAGACACCGAGACTGCTGTATATGCAAAACATTGGAGACGGAGATTGCTGTGTATACATCACATGAGAGACACCAAGACTGTTGTATACATCACATAGGAGATGCTAACATTGTTGTAAATACATCACATAGGAGACACACGGTTGGAATAGATACATCACATAGGATACAATGCGGTTGAAGTATATACAGTACATTACAGAAGATATAAGGGATGCAGCATATGCATCACAGGAGATGCTGGGACTGCAGCATTGACATTGTAGGAGAAATGGGGCTGTGGTATAATCATGAGAGGAGATGTTGAGGCTACAGTATAGACATCACAGGAATGCTGGGGTTGTGGTATAATCATTACTGGAGATGCTGGGGTTGTGGCATAATCATTGATGGAGATGCTGGGGCTGTGGTATAATTATCACCGGTGTAGGGATGCCAACCAACTGAAAAAAAAATTATGGATACTTGGTGTCAATTTCAAAGATGGCCTAACATTTTTATGAACATTTTAACATGCCCCCCAAAGACCAGAATAGGATTGCTCTCCAACAAAGAAAGCAATGTCAGAGGACGAACATCATACCTGACCTGTCTGTGATCCATAAGTAACAATGTAGAAAGCTGATCAAATGTTTAAAATACTATAAAAGTCTATCAATAAAAAGTAACATAAAGCACAATTATAGAATACAAAGAACAACTTAAAAGACAAACCACAAAGTCCTCCATACAGTATTATCAGCACCACAAAATGCTCCATACAGTATAATAGGCCTCATATACTGCTCCATACAGAATAATGGCCTCACCTATTGCTCTATACAGTATAATGGGCATTATATATTGCTCTATACTGAATAGAATATTTTTTTGGCAGGAGACAGCTCAGTGGGGTACTTAATGTTCATCTTTCACCATCCATATAGTATCTAAGTGATGTCTGTCTGTTCACTCGCCCATTCATCTCTCTGATGCCCTCCTACGTCCCACCTACCCTGATATTCCTTCCTTTACCCCCAACATGTCATGATTGATTGATTGGTTTCACTTATTTATAGGGATATCAAGGGCAGTTAGGGATAGCCACCGAGGTGCGGGGGCGCCATTTCTTGCATATACATATTTAAGGTGCCAACCTCCGCTGGTAAGCAGGTGCTGAGATAAGGTCTCTTATCGTAAGGTGCGCATAGAGAGCACATTTTATGTGTATGGTGTTTGCTTTTGTTTATGTCTTTTTAAACTATTTACATTGCAAATTGTCTCTTCAGAGAGGAAGAGGACTAGAACTCTAGTGCCACCTATTGGAAGTAGCAATCCTAACAGTCAATGTCGACCCTTTAACAAGCCTTGTCACATGACTTAAGATAATAGCCAAACCAGAATCTCAATTTGCAGATACTGTTTTTCCGGGTACTGCCCCTCGTCAGTGCAAAGTGGAGATCTGGTTTGGCTGATTAAGAGGCGTCTGATCGGGATCCAAGAAGTATCGTTTCTCCTTGTGGAGAGTGACATGATAAGCATGTCGAGGTGAGGAGACTGGGTGGCACTACTGTAGAGTTCTAGTCCTCTTTCTCTTGAAGAGATAATTTGCATGTTTCCCAGAGGAGCTTTGCAGCTTTAAGTCTCCTCACCTCGACATGCTTATCATGTCACTCTCCGCAAGGAGAAACGATACTTCTTGGATCCCATAAACTATTTACATTAAAAGTTATATTTTATATCTATTCTGGGGTTAACCATGCTATCCATTTCTTGATTGAAGCTCCTGCATATTATTTTTCCAATTTTCTCTCCATAAAGAATAATGGGCCTCAGATATTGGTGTCCATACAGAGTAATATCTTTTCAACCTTTTCCCACATATCATGCTTCAAACATAAAGATAGCAAATGTAAATTTTTGGTGAAGAATCAACAAGTGGAACATAATTGTGAAGTTGAATGAAATGTATTGGTTATTTTAAATTTTTGTGGAAATTCAAAAACTGAAAAGTGGGGCGTGCAATATTATTCGGCCCCTTTAACTTAATACTTTGTTTCGCCACCTTTTGCTGCGATTACAGCTGCAAGTCGCTTGGGGTGATATGTCTCCATCAGTTTTGTACATCGAGAGACTGAAATTCGTGCCTATTCATTCCTATTCTCAGTGAGGTTTGATGGAGATCATTTGTGAACAGCAGTTTTCAGTTCTTTCCACAGACTCTCGATTGGATTGAGGTCTGGACTTTGTCTTGGCCATTCTAACACCTGGATACGTTTATTTGTGAACCATTCCATTGTAGATTTTGCTTTATGTTTGGAATCATTGTCTAGTTGGAAGACAAATCTCCGTCCCAGTCTCAGGTCTTTTGCAGATTCAAACAGGTTTTCTTCAAGAATGGTCCTGTATTTGGCTCCATCCATCTTCCCATCAATTTTAACCATCTTCCCTGTCCCTGCTGAAGAAATACAGGCCCAAACCATGATGCTGCCGCCACCATGTTTGACAGTGGGGATGGTGTGTTCAGGGTGATGAGCTGTGATGCCTTTAAGCCAAACATATAGTTGGGCAATGTTGTTAAAAAGTTTGATTTTCGTTTCATCTGACCAGAGAACTTTCTTCCACATGTTTGGTGTATCTCCCAGGTGGCTTGTTGCAAACTTTAAACAACACTTTTTTATGGATATCTTTGAGAAATGGCTTTCTTCTTGCCACTCTTCCATGAAGGCTAGATTTGTGCAGTGTACGACTGATTGTTGTCCTATGGACAAACTGTCCCACCTCGGCTGTAGATATCTGCAGTTCATCCAGAGTGATCATGGGCCTCTTGGCTGCATCTCTGATCAGTCTTCTCCTTGTTTGAGATTAAAGTTTGGCGGGACAGCCAGGTTTTGGTAGATTTGCAGTGGTATAATACTCCTTCCATTTCAATATGATCGCTTGCACAGTGCTCCTTGGGGTGTTTAAAGTTTTGGAAATCATTTTGTATTCAAATCCGGCTTTAAACGTCTCCACAACAGTATCACAGACCTGCCTGTTGTGTTCCTTGGTCTTCATGATGCTCTCTGTGCTTCAAACAGAACCCTGAGACTATCACAGAGCAGGTGCATTTATACAGAGACTTGATTACACACAGGTAGATCATATTTATCATCATTAGACATTTAGGACAACATTCGATCATTCAGAGATCCACAATCAACTTCTGGAGTGAGTTTACTGCACTGAAAGTAAAGGGGCCGAATAATATTGCACGCCCCATTTTTCAGTTTATGAATTTCCACAAAAATTTAAAATAACCAATAAATTTCGTTCAACGTCGCAATTGTGTTCCACTTGCTGTTGATTGTTCACCATAAATGTACATTTGGAATATTTATCTTTGCAGCATCATATGTGGGATAAGGTTGAAAAGTGTGGGGTCGCATGCATTCAGCAAAGCATCGCATTAGCTAAGCATCAAGTTATAGCAGTTATTCCATGGCAAAGAACTAATATCCATCTCCTCTCCTCTCTTCACACAGGTATGCAGTGGATATCCCCAGCTCTCCTTGTATCCTGAATGCTCTGTATTAGGGTTGAGCGACCTTGACCTTTTTAGAGTCGAGTCGGGTTTCGCGAAACCCGACTATCTCAAAAGTCGAGTCGACTGGAATCGATTATCGCGAAAAGTCGGGGGTCGACCGAAACACGAAACCCAATGCAAGTCAATGGGGGAGCATAGTCGGCAGTGAGTGGAGGCCAGGAAAACATGTACAGAGCCCATTTTAATGGCAAAAACATTCATTCTTGTTACTGAAGCTTGTCAATCTTAATTTAGGTTATAATAATTGTAAGGCATTTGAAATTGGGGGTCATTTGGCTAAAGTTGTGGGGGGTAGGGCTGGTTCAAGTAATTAGTGGGCCCAGTAAATCTGGACCACGTCACGGCAGTGGAGCAGGGAGAGGAGTGGAGCCCACTCGTTGGCATTGGCACTGGCACAGGGTCCCTGTTGTGGATTCTGTTTTTGGGCTCCCTCTGGTGGTTACAGATGGTACTGGGTGACTTGTGTTCTCTGCGGTCTCTGGTGTCCACCTGTTCTATCAGGATATGGGAGTTTCCTATTTAACCTGGCTTTCTTGTCATTTCCTCGCCGGCGATCAATGTAATCAGTGTGTCTTGTTACCTCTGCTTTCCGCTTCTGTAATCTTCAGGACAAGCTAAGTTTTTGATTTTCCTGTTCTACGTTTTGCTTTATTTTTGTTTTAGTCCAGCTTGCAGTTATGTGATTCCTTGTTGCTGGTTGCTCTAGTGGGCTGATATTACTCCTCATGTTCCATGAGTTGGCACATGAGTTCAAGTAATTTCAGGATGGTTTTTTGTAGGGTTTTTCGCTGACCGCGCAGTTCACTTTTGTATCCTCTGCTATCTAGTTTTAGCGGGCCTCATTTTGCTGAATCTGTTTTCATTACTACGTATGTGCTTTCCTCTCATTTCACCGTCATTACATGTGGGGGGCTGCTATTTCTGTGGGGTGTTTCTCTGGAGGCAAGAGAGGTCTTTGTTTCTTCTGATAGGGGAAGCTAGTCCTTTGGCTGGCGCGAGACGTCTAGAATCATCGTAGGCACGTTCCCCGGCTACAGCTAGTTGTGTGTTAGGTTCAGTATCGCGGTCAGCTCAGGTTCCATCACCCTAGAGCTTGTTCTGTTTTTTGTGCTTGTCCTTTTGTGATCCCCTGCCATTGGGATCATGACAGGTCCCTCAAAGTACAGCGGTGTGTTTGCACGGCGGTGGCGCCTCCCACCGGCAGCAACACTTTTGCGTACTATGAGGGGCCCTGTTCCAGTGACGTCGCCAACAAGTATTCCTCCCCCCACCTGATGAAGGAACCTGCACCTTCATCTGCACCTTCCTCTTTGTCCCCGTGTAAGGTGGTATGGTATGCGGGAAGGGGGACCTGACTTTCAGCAGGGTCACAATCTTGCAGTGTAGCGTGCACGGGGAATGTTGTGTTATGGGTCAATGTACCAGCAGACTCATGTATCACTGGCTGGGCAATTGGCAGGATGAGGGGGAAACAGATATGGGCCCAAAGAATAAAGTGGGCTAAATGCAGTTCAAAATTGGTAACAGCCCTCCACGGAGGAATGGATAGCTGAAATAGATAGATTACATCGTCTAGAGTCGCTGGTGGCGGGTGATGGTGATGCTGCATATGTCCAAGGGACGCACCTGGTTCCTCTGGCAATCCTTCAAGGAAAGCACAGGGTTCCTGACTTGGCTGCGTACATACTCATAATTCTCAATACGTGGGCGTATACATTGCTGGGTCTCCCTTAATCCCCCCTTCTTCCCCATTCCCCCCCCCCCTTTTTTTCTCTCTCTCTTCTTCTCTTTCTTTCTTTTTCTCCTATCTCTACAATTGCTTTTCTTACAGGTTCTGTATCCTGTATCCATGTCCCGAGGTGATTCTCAAGATGAGAAGCATGTACCCTTTATGTGCCAGAGTCCTTGTTCAACTACACTTGTGCTGTGTTCTCAGAGGCGTAATGTATAGCTCTGGACATTGTAATGATTCGTTTTATTGTTTTTCCTGTTTAAAATTTCAATAAATATATTTACTGAAAAAAAAAAAAATTGGTAACAGGACTAACCAGGGGGCATTGTTTTGTTCAGTGGAGGACAACTGGAATGAGAGGCTGACACAGAGAGTAGGCCCAAATCAGTAAGTAGTCTAAATGCAGTTCAAAATTGGCAACAGTAGTAAACCGGCGGCACAGCTTTGTTCACTGTAGGAGAACAGCAAGGAGCGGCAGACACAGATAGAAGGCCCCAACCCAACTAGTAGGTCCACTGCAGTTTTAACATTCCGATAGGCTGAAAACCAGATAATTGTAGGTCATTTTTTGTAAAGAGGACAGCTGTATTGAGTGGCACAGCCAGACACTACAAGTAGGCCTTAAACCACAAAGTTGGCTCGACGCTGGTTTCAAAAAGGTTACATGGGTACACGGTCTGCATTGTTGTGCTCAGTGGAGGACAATTGGAAGGAGAGACCACAGAAAGACTTTGTAGGCGTAAAATTACAAAATAGGCTCTATGCAGCTTCGATTATGTGGCAACCTGGAGAACACCTTGGAGCGGCAGACACCGTCTCTACGACCCAGACCCAACTTGTAGGCCTAATGTAGTGTTGTTTTCAACAACTACTAAACGAGAGCCAGAAGATCGAAGCAATGGAGAGGAAACCTGGGGAACACCTTGGAGGGGAAGACACTGTCTCTACACCCCAGACCCAACTTGTAGGCCTAATGCAGTGTTGTTTTCAATAACTACTAAGCGAGAGCCAGAAGATCGAAGCAATGGAGAGGAAACCTGGGGAACACCTTGGAGGGGAAGACACCGTCTCTACACCCCAGACCCAACTTGTAGGCCTAATGCAGTGTTGTTTTTAACAACTATTCAGTTCTGGTCTCCGGTGTCACAGTTCTGGTCTCCGGTGTTTAAGAAAGACATAGCTGAACTGGAGCGGGTGCAGAGAAGAGCGACCAAGGTTATTAGAGGACTGGGGGGTCTGCAATACCAAGATAGGTTATTACACTTGGGGCTATTTAGTTTGGAAAAATGAAGACTAAGGGGTGATCTTATTTTAATGTATAAATATATGAGGGGACAGTGCAAAGACCTTTCTGATGATCTTTTTAATCATAGACCTGAAACAGGGACAAGGGGGCATCCTCTGCGTTTGGAGGAAAAAAGGTTTAAGCATAATAACAGACGCGGATTCTTTACTGTAAGAGCAGTGAGACTATGGAACTCTCTGCCGTACGATGTTGTAATGAGTGATTCATTACTTAAATTTAAGAGGGGACTGGATACCTTTCTGGAAAAGTATAATGTTACAGGGTATATACACTAGATTCCTTGATAGGGCGTTGATCCAGGGAACTAGTCTGATTGCCGTATGTGGAGTCGGGAAGGAATTTTTTTCCCCAATGTGGAGCTTACTCTTTGCCACATGGGTTTTTTTTGCCTTCCTCTGGATCAACATGTTAGGGCATGTTAGGTTAGGCTATGGGTTGAACTAGATGGACATATAGTCTTCCTTGAACATTAATAACTATGTAACTATGTAACTACTAAACGAGAGCCAGAAGATCGAAGCAATGGAGAGGAAACCTGGGGAACACCTTGGAGGGGAGAACACCGTCTCTACACCCCAGACCCAACTTGTAGGCCTAATGCAGTGTTGTTTTCAACAACTGCTAAACGAGAGCCAGAAGATCGAAGCAATGGAGAGGAAACCTGGGGAACCCCTTGGAGTGGAAGACACCGTCTCTACACCCTATACCCAACTTGTAGGCCTAATGCAGTTTTGTTTTCAACAACTACTAAACGAGAGCCAGAAGATCAAAGCAATGGAGACGAAACCTGGGGAACACCTTGGAGGGGAAGACACTGTCTCTACACCCCAGACCCAACTTGTAGGCCTAATGCAGTGTTGTTTTCAACAACTACTAAACGAGAGCCAGAAGATCGAAGCAATGGAGAGGAAACCTGGGGAACACCTTGGAGTGGAAGACACCGTCTCTACACCCTATACCCAACTTGTAGGCCTAATGCAGTGTTGTTTTCAACAACTACTAAACGAGAGCCAGAAGATCGAAGCAATGGAGAGGAAACCTGGGGAACACCTTGGAAGGGAAGACACCGTCTCTACACCCCAGACCCAAATTGTAGGTCTAATGCAGTGTTGTTTTCAACAACTACTAAACAAGAGCCAGAAGATCGAAGCAATGGAGAGGAAACCTGGGGAACACCTTGGAGTGGAAGACACCGTCTCTACACCCTATACCCAACTTGTAGGCCTAACGCAGTGTTGTTGTCAACAACTACTAAACGAGAGCCAGAAGATCGAAGCAATGGAGAGGAAACCTGGGGAACACCTTGGAGTGGAAGACACCGTCTCTACACCCTATACCCAACTTGTAGGCCTAACGCAGTGTTGTTGTCAACAACTACTAAATGAGAGCCAGAAGATCGAAGCAATGGAGAGGAAACCTGGGGAACACCTTGGAGTGGAAGACACCGTCTCTACACCCCATACCCAACTTGTAGGCCTAATGCAGTGTTGTTTTCAACAACTACTAAACGAGAGCCAAAAGATCGAAGCAATGGAGAGGAAACCTGGGGAACACCTTGGAGTGGAAGACACCGTCTCTACACCCTATACCCAACTTGTAGGCCTAATGCAGTGTTGTTGTCAACAACTACTAAACGAGAGCCAGAAGATCGAAGCAATGGAGAGGAAACCTGGGGAACACCTTGGAGTGGAAGACACCGTCTCTACACCCTATACCCAACTTGTAGGCCTAATGCAGTGTTGTTTTCAACAACTACTAAACGAGAGCCAGAAGATCGAAGCAATGGAGAGGAAACCTGGGGAACACCTTGGAGTGGAAGACACCGTCTCTACACCCTATATCCAACTTGTAGGCCTAATGCAGTGTTGTTTTCAACAACTACTAAACGAGAGCCAGAAGATCGAAGCAATGGAGAGGAAACCTGGGGAACACCTTGGAAGGGAAGACACCGTCTCTACACCCCAGACCCAACTTGTAGGCCTAATGCAGTGTTGTTTTCAACAACAACTAAACGAGAGCCAGAAGATCGAAGATATGTAGAGGAAACCTGGGGAACACCTTGGAGCGGAAGACACCGTTAGTAGGCCCTAGCGAAGTAGTAGCCCCAATGCAGTTGTCCAATTCCTATAGGCTGAAAACCAGACTATTGACGCTCAGCTTTTTAAAAGGAGGACAGCTGTATTGAGTGGCGCAGACAGACACAGGTAGTAGGCCTTAAACAAAAAATTTGGCTCAATGCAGTTTAAAAAAGGTTCCAGGGGTACACGGGCAGCAGTGGTCTGGTCAGTGGAGGACTAGTGGAAGGAGGGACCGCAGACAGGCGTACTAGGCCTAACATAACAAAATTTGGCTGTAGGCACTTTTAACATTGTTTCCAGGGGTACATGGGCAGCAGTGGTCTGGTCAGTGGAGGACTAGTGGAAGGAGGGACCGCAGACAGGCGTAGTAGGCCTAACATAACAAAATTTGGCTGTAGGCACTTTAAAATTGTTTCCTGGGGTACATGGGCAGCAGTGGTCTGGTCAGTGGAGGACTAGTGGAAGGAGGGACCGCAGACAGGCGTAGTAGGCCTAACATAACAAAATTTGGCTGTAGGCACTTTAAAATTGGTTCCAGGGGTACAGGGGCAGCAGTGGTCTGGTCAGTGGAGGACTAGTGGAAGGAGGGACCGCAGACAGGCGTAGTAGGCCTAACATAACAAAATTTGGCTGTAGGCACTTTAAAATTGGTTCCAGGGGTACACGGGCATCAGTGGTCTGGTCAGTGGAGGACTAGTGGAAGGAGGGACCGCAGACAGGCGTAGTAGGCCTAACATAACAAAATTCGGGCTGTAGACACTTGGAATTCTCTTGCAGGGGTACACAGGCAGCATTGGTGTTGTCAGCGGAGGCCGATTGTAATGAGTGTCTGCCAGTTAGTCCTCCAAAAAAATAAAAAGATGTTAATGTCTCGCATTACAACAAAACCAAAACACAAAAGGGTGGAATACTTAGGTAGAGGGGTGGGCTCCTCTGCTGAGTTTCAGACCTAGTAATTTGGCACAAAGTATTTACTGGTGTAAATATAGGACACTGCCCCTGACTATGTTAAGTACCATCATACATGTCAACAAAATGGTATTGTCAGTGCCAGGCATTGAAGGATGTCAGCGCATAGACTAAACATTGGTGGAACTCTCTTGTGGCCGGCGGTACAGGCCCAGGGCCCCTCATGTTACAACAGTGTGTCTGACGTTGGGTGCGCACCACCACCGCCAGAGACACTTTATTGTACTATGAGGGACCCAGTGGCAGTGCCATCGACCAAAAGCAGGCACACCCACCTCTTCAGACAAACGGCACTCTCACGGGTGCTTGCGCCAAGTGGCGAGACCACGGGCCCGTGGGGGGAGTTTGGCCATTTAGGGAGGTGTAAACATGTCGTATGCTGGACAAACAGCTGCTGCAAATTACGAGATTGGAAAAGTCAGTCAGAGTAGTCCACAAGCAAGACCTTTTCATAGGAAAGCTAGGTGTCAGCCGGGAAAGGTGGAGCAAAAGAATTCAAAATCCAGTTGTGGTTCATTTTAATGAAGGTTAGATCATCCACATTTTGGGTAGCCAGAAGAGTCCTTTTTTCGGTTAATATTGAACCTGCAGCACTGAATACTCTTTCTGATAGGACACTAGCTGCCGGGCAAGCAAGCTCCTGCAATGCATATTGTGCCAATTCTGGCCAGGTGTCTAATTTGGATGCCCAGTAATCAAATGGGAATGATGGTTGAGGGAGAACATCGATAAGGGATGAAAAATAGTTAGTAACCATACTGGACAAATGTTGTCTCTTGTCACTTTGAATTGATGCTGCAGTACCTGTCCTGTCTGCGGTCATAGCAAAATCACTCCACAACCTGGTCAGAAAACCCCTCTGTCCAACGCCACTTCTGATTTGTGCACCTCTAACACCTCTGGCCTGCTGCCCGCTGCAGCTCATGTGATAACGATCACCGGTGCTGTGTGCTGGGAATGCCTGAATCAAACGGTCAACAAGAGTTGATTGTTTGGTTGCTAATATTTGTTCCAGGTTCTCATGTGGCATAATATTTTGCAATTTGCCTTTATAGTGAGGATCAAGGAGGCAGGTCAACCAGTAATCGTCATCGGCCATCATTTTACAAATGCGTGTGTCCCTTTTGAGGATACGTAAGGCATAATCCGCCATGTGGGCCAAAGTTCCAGTTGTCAAATCTGCGGTTGTGCTGGGTTGAGGTGCAGTTTCAGGCACTCCTAAGTCACTTGTCTCCCTAAAAAAACCTGACCCCGTCCTTGCAACGCCACCAGTTGCTATTGGCCCCGGAAAAGCTTCCTCATTACAAAAATAATCATCCTCCTCGTCCTCCTCCTCCTCCTGTTCGCCCGCTACCTCGTGCTGTACACTGCCCTGACCAGACAATAGCTGACTGTCATCAAGGCTTTCCTCTTCCTCTGCTACAGACGCCTGCTCCTTTATGTGCGTCAAACTTTGCATCAGCAGACGCATTAGGGGGATGCTCATGCTTATTATGGCGTTGTCTGCACTAACCAGCCATGTGCATTCCTCAAAACACTGAAGGACTTGACACATGTCTTGTATCTTCGACCACTGCACACCTGGCAACTCCATGTCTGCCATCCTACTGCCTACCCGTGTATGTGTATCCTCCCACAAATACATAACAGATTATATAATGAAGAGAAGGGTGCACTCAAGCCGTATATAGGGGATGGTCTAAGGTGTGCAGAGCCAAGTCCAATAATATGATACCTAAACTAAACAAAGAAAAAGAATGGACTACAAAAAGGCTCGCACAACCATATGTAATATGAAAATGCAAAAACGTTTATTCAAAACACCACAACACAACGAATAAAAACATTAAAAACACAATATCCTATATAAATCACCCACGTGTATATATATACCTATAGGAAATAAATCCAAATAGCTGTATCACATGTACCATGCAATGAACTGAGTTAGGCACAGGACATAATACCTCAGACACTATAACGGCTGAAACCAGAGCCCACATAAATATAATAATTCACAGTGGCTCCGCTATGAAAAGAATACCCCCTAATAGAGTCTGGATGGAAAGATAAATGATAATGAGGTATAAACCTATACAGACCTAAAGGGTGACATAGCGCCAAAATGTCAATCGGTTCAGCTAGATAGCGGAGGAGCTGGGCCGTCACCCGCACCTCAACCAGCCATGAGATCCTACACAAGAGTCCAAGCCTAAGTGTCCGGCATGTGGATACAAAAAATAGGGTGAGAGGAGAAGGCCCCACGCGTATCGCCACCGCAGCGGCTTCATCAGGGGAAGTGAGCGTAGTGGTGATCGAATCCTATATTTATACTGACCGGTAATCATCTGGAGTGTAATCAGCTGGGTCGCCGCCATACGGGAGACGGAAGTGGAGAGGCGCGCGCTGACCGCACAGAAGGAGGAATAAAACCGGAAGTGTACAAGGTCTCCATGGAGATGAGCGGCGTCTGCGCAAAGCCGACTCAATACTGAGTCGCATTGCGCAAGCGTCAAGGGGAACATACCCGGACACAAAGAGATAGGCCGAAAATAGCAAAGAGAGGGGAGGAGGGGAAAGAAAAGACAGGGAAAAGGGAAAAGAGAGCCATAATATCAAAATAGAAAATATAAGGGGGACAATCTGGCTACTACCCCCAAATCTACAGTGCAACCAAAAATGAATGACATATACTATTTTCATATTTCCCAATGGAAGTGTTCCAAAGTATTGCCGAAATAGTCCATAGGCACTGTCCCAAAAAAAGTTCTTCATCAAATAGTTCGTATTCCACAATGATACCAGAAAAAGTCCAAGGCACATGGTCAAAGTCAACCAGGTCATGTACATAAAGGCAATGTCCAGCCTGATTCCACACCATATGGTATCCAGATGGAAGAATTTGGTTCCCATCCTATAGTGAAGAAATGGCTTATCCACATATCCCGTGGTACTTCATACAATTCCCGGATCCAGAGACACAATCCAATGACAGTCCATCCAATTTCCAGATGGTAGAGGAGTAGATGACAGAACTATATGAACAAATCGCACCATCCTACAAATAAAGTGTAAAAAGATGTCACAGATAGATCATATACTTATCACCAAGGGCAAAAGGTAATAAAGGAAATACCACAGATCAACAGCCTAGGAATCCCGTGAAGAGAAGCTCCTCGTTCAATCCAAGAGGGGCCACAGTTTGTAATAGGAAAATCCACCTGGATTCTACTTGCAAGAGATTCCTACACTTGTCCCCTCCCCTTTCATTACGGGTAATCTTTTGTAAGCCCACTACCTGTAAGTTCGCAGAGGAGCCACTATGATGTACCAAGAAGTGTTCAGACACTGGAGTGAGGGCCTTTCCTTTCCTTGAGTCCGAAGCCGCTAGATGTATCGTGGAGATATGCTTCTGGACCCGTTTCCTAAGCTCTTGCGACGTCTGTCCGACGTATAGCATTTTGCAAGGGCAAATGAGGGCGTAAATTACATCCCTGGACCTGCAATTGATATACGCCTTCAGGGGATGCCTACTGGAACGAGTAGGGTGGACAAAAAAGTCCCGCGTCACTACCATGTGAGGACAGATGTTACAGTCCCCACATGGAAATGAGCCCCTGAGGATGATACCCCTATTCAGTCTCGTCGTAGGTCTATTAAAGTGGCTCCTAGTGAGTAAGTCCCTTAAATTTGGTGCTCGCCTTGCTGTCATAAGGGGTCGCTCACTAGTAATTTCCGCTGTTTGCAGGTCTACTCGTAGAATCTGCCAGTGTTTGGATAAAATATCACTGACCTGTGTCCAACTGCTGTTAAAGTCAGTGATGAATCTGGTTTGTGTCTCCTGACACCGTTGCCTGGAGGCCAAGAGAGATCTCTGGTCCTGACTTCTTGCTCTTTGATAGGCCGTGGATATGACACGTTTCGGATAACCCCTCTGCTGAAAGCGATCCGTTAGATCCCGAGCCTGGATCGAAAAATCAGAATCGCGAGTACAGTTACGCCTAACACATAGAAACTGTCCTGTGGGAACACCCACCTTGGTATGCCAGGGATGGAAGCTTGTAAATGCCAATAGTGAGTTCATTGCCGTTGGCTTGCGATAAAGGCTCGTCGCCAAACCGATTCCCTGAGAAAAAATCTTCAGATCCAGAAAGGTGATCTCACTGGCAGAGAAGGAATATGTGAGGTAGATGTTATAGGGATTGGAATTTAGATGGTTAAAGAAATCAACACAATCCTCTACAGTGCCCTTCCACAGGATGAAAATATCATCTATAAAGCGAAACCAGGCGTGGACGTGGGTCGCGAATGATGGTAACGAATAAACAAAACTCTCTACCCACTAGCCTAGAAAGATGTTCGCATAGGCTGGTGCACATTTCGCGCCCATCGCCACGCCTGATCGCTGCAGATAATACACCCTATCAAAGAGGAAAAAATTGTGATGGAGAACGAAAGTCAGCAAGTCAAGTAAGAAGGAGTCATGGCCTCTATCCATAGAGCTGTTCTTATTTAGGAAATATGCAACCGCCTCCGTCCCCTCTTTGTGTCCAATGTTGGAGTAGAGTAACTCTACATCGCATGTAACTAATAGATAGTTCTCAGGGAGTTCAATCTGCCCACATATATCGATAAAGTGCGAGGAGTCACGGACAAAAGAGGGAAGAGACGAGGCGATAGGTTGAAGGAAGAAGTCCAGATACTCACCCGCCTTTTCACACATGCTGCCCATACTGGAGACAATAGGTCTACCAGGAGGTCTATTCCTATCCTTATGGATTTTCGGCAACATGTAGAAAGTTGCCGTGACCGGATTGGCCATCCACAGGTACTGTTTCTCTTGTTGAGTGATGATGGAAAGCTGTAAAGCCCTACAGAGAAGCTGTTCGTATTTAGAGAGAAAAAGAGAAGTGGGGTCAGATGGAAGTCTTTGGTAGTATTGGGTGTTATTAAGCTGTCTTTTGGCCTCTGCCTCATAGAGTTGCACAGACCATAACACCACATTGCCCCCTTTGTCTGCCTCCTTGATAGTAAATTCTCTATTTTCTCGTAGAGCTGTTAAAGCTCGCCTCTCCTCCATGTTCAAATTAGAAGGGCCACTTACCCGGGTAGGCATGGAAAGGATGTCTCGCTTGACCACTTCAAAGAATATCTTTATGGCCGGCACCAGGGAAAAAGACGGTGTTTTGAGCGATTTATTCCTGTGTGGAAACCTTCTCCTATTCAAACCAGATTCATTCTCCTCCAATAATTCCAGTAGATCCTGGAAAGTACGACGTTCATCCATAGGCATTGTTTGTAAGACATCGGGCCTCCTGTACATGACCTGGAAGGTAAGTTTTCTGCAAAATAAATAAAGGTCTTTAATAAGGGTAAATTTGTCCGCTGAATGTGTAGGAACAAACGAAAGACCCCTCTGAAGGACCGATAGTTCGACAGGTGTAGGATTATAGTCAGAAAGATTGATTACCTGTAGTGCCATGGAGCTGGTATCCTGAACTGAAGTTCCTTGATAGGAAGCCCCTGAGTCCTCTATTTCCGCCTGGTTGGGTAATTGTGTCGGAAAGGGGATGTATGGCCTCTGTGTCGTGTCAATTTTCTCCTTACTTTGCTTACGCTTCCTCCCTCGTCGGGTCCGTGGTCCACCTCGCTCCCGGTGGACGACAAAAAATCGCTAGAGTAGCCATCTCCATGTGAAGAGGCAGTAGCCAAAGGTGGAGTATGGCCCCTGGGAACCCTGGGGTGACGGGCATTGCCCGTATGTCTCCATTTATAGGCCATCTTCTGCTCGAAATCAGATTTGTCACGTTGGAATTTCTTGCATTTACGCTGAGTCACCTCAATTTCATATTTGTAAATAGTGTCCTTAAGTTTATTTTTGAAAACCAAAACTTGCCCTTCGTCAAAGGTGGCCAGTTTTGTTTCTAATTCTTTAATATTAGTTTTTGTAGAGGTAAATAATGATCTATCATGGTCCAATAATAAATTCATCAGGATGGTCGAGCAACGTGTTAAGCCCTGTTCCCATAGTTGTTGGAAGGCATCAGACGGTTCCCAAGCCGGGAAGATAGATATGCGAAGCCCCCTAGGTACATAGCCCGACCTGATGTACTCATCCAGACTCCTTATATTCCACCATAGTCTAACACAAGTCTTGTGGGCCCTCGTTAAATCCGAACACAATGTGGAGAAACCATTATCTACAAGAGCTGTAGAAGCCACAGTAGCCCCAAACATACTGGTCGATTTGGCCATCAATGCCGCCTCGCTAGCCTCCCAATCCATGGCGGCTACCAACAGAAAACACACCAGAAAAAATGCAATAACGCTGTAAATATCAATGGCACCACCCGAATAGGTGTGTGCAACCCTTAGGAAAAAATGCCCTGGAACACAGGGCTAGCAACTAATTATATAAGGAAGAGAAGGGTGCACTCAAGCCGTATATAGGGGATGGTCTAAGGTGTGCAGAGCCAAGTCCAATAATATGATACCTAAACTAAACAAAGAAAAAGAATGGACTACAAAAAGGCTCGCACAACCATATGTAATATGAAAATGCAAAAACGTTTATTCAAAACACCACAACACAACGAATAAAAACATTAAAAACACAATATCCTATATAAATCACCCACGTATATATATATACCTATAGGAAATAAAGCCAAATAGCTGTATCACATGTACCATGCAATGAACTGAGTTAGGCACAGGACATAATACCTCAGACACTATAACGGCTGAAACCAGAGCCCACATAAATATAATAATTCACAGTGGCTCCGCTATGAAAAGAATAGCCCCTAATAGAGTCTGGATGGAAAGATAAATGATAATGAGGTATAAACCTATACAGACCTAATGGGTGACATAGCGCCAAAATGTCAATCGGTTCAGCTAGATAGCGGAGGAGCTGGGCCGTCACCCGCACCTCAACCAGCCATGAGATCCTACACAAGAGTCCAAGCCTAAGTGTCCGGCATGTGGATACAAAAAATAGGGTGAGAGGAGAAGGCCCCACGCGTATCGCCACCGCAGCGGCTTCATCAGGGGAAGTGAGCGTAGTGGTGATCGAATCCTATATTTATACTGACCGGTAATCATCCGGAGTGTAATCAGCTGGGTCGCCGCCATACGGGAGACGGAAGTGGAGAGGCGCGCGCTGACCGCACAGAAGGAGGAATAAAACCGGAAGTGTACAAGGTCTCCATGGAGATGAGCGGCGTCTGCGCAAAGCCGACTCAATACTGAGTCGCATTGCGCAAGCGTCAAGGGGAACATACCCGGACACAAAGAGATAGGCCGAAAATAGCAAAGAGAGGGGAGGAGGGGAAAGAAAAGACAGGGAAAAGGGAAAAGAGAGCCATAATATCAAAATAGAAAATATAAGGGGGACAATCTGGCTATGAAACCGGTGGGGCACCTAAGGAATAAAAGAAGATTAGTCAGGAAATACATCCTAAACGGAAAACACACTCATAAAGGTGGCGATGGTAAACGCCCATATGGATATGTAAATGTAGTCAAACAATCCACACCGCAAATAAAGCACCTAAAGAGGGAGAAAGTGGGAGTAAATACAACCGGGCACAACATAAGGACAAGCCCATGGCCACATTAAATGCCCATAGAGAGTGTATATGAACATGGATGGACCAATCTGGCATATCCTAAATGTGCATGTTACTACCCCCAAATCTACAGTGCAACCAAAAATGAATGACATATACTATTTTCATATTTCCCAATGGAAATGTTCCAAAGTATTGCCGAAATAGTCCATAGGCACTGTCCCAAAAAAAGGTCTTATGACAGCAAGGCGAGCACCAAATTTAAGGGACTTACTCACTAGGAGCCACTTTAATAGACCTACGACGAGACTGAATAGGGGTATCATCCTCAGGGGCTCATTTCCATGTGGGGACTGTAACATCTGTCCTCACATGGTAGTGACGCGGGACTTTTTTGTCCACCCTACTCGTTCCAGTAGGCATCCCCTGAAGGCGTATATCAATTGCAGGTCCAGGGATGTAATTTACGCCCTCATTTGCCCTTGCAAAATCCTATACGTCGGACAGACGTCGCAAGAGCTTAGGAAACGGGTCCAGAAGCATATCTCCACGATACATCTAGCGGCTTCGGACCCAAGGAAAGGAAAGGCCCTCACTCCAGTGTCTGAACACTTCTTGGTACATCATAGTGGCTCCTCTGCGAACTTACAGGTAGTGGGCTTACAAAAGATTACCCGTAATGAAAGGAGAGGGGACAAGCGTAGGAATCTCTTGCAAGTAGAATCCAGGTGGATTTTCCTATTACAAACTGTGGCCCCTCTTGGATTGAACGAGGAGCTTCTCTTCACGGGATTCCTAGGCTGTTGATCTGTGGCATTTCCTTTATTACCTTTTGCCCTTGGTGATAAGTATATGATCTATCTGTGACATCTTTTTACATTTTATTTGTAGGATGGTGCGATTTGTTCATATAGTTCTGTCATCTACTGCTCTACCATCTGGAAATTGGATGGACTGTCATTGGATTGTGTCTCTGGATCCGGGAATTGTATGAAGTACCACGGGATATGTGGATAAGCCATTTCTTCACTATAGGATGGGAACCAAATTCTTCCATCTGGATACCATATGGTGTGGAATCAGGTTGGACATTGCCTTTATGTACATGACCTGGTTGACTTTGACCATGTGCCTTGGACTTTTTCTGGTATCATTGTGGATGTAATGTTTATTGTCTGTACAAGTCCCCTCTATAATTTGTAAAGCGCTGCGGAATATGTTGGCGCTATATAAATAAAATTATTATTATTATTATTATTAATACGAACTATTTGATGAAGAACTTTTTTTGGGACAGTGCCTATGGACTATTTCGGCAATACTTTGGAACACTTCCATTGGGAAATATGAAAATAGTATATGTCATTCATTTTTGGTTGCACTGTAGATTTGGGGGTAGTAACATGCACATTTAGGATATGCCAGATTGGTCCATCCATGTTCATATACACTCTCTATGGGCATTTAATGTGGCCATGGGTTTGCCCTTATGTTGTGCCCGGTTGTATTTACTCCCACTTTCTCCCTCTTTAGGTGCTTTATTTGCGGTGTGGATTGTTTGACTACATTTACATATCCATATGGGCGTTTACCATCGCCACCGTTATGAGTGTGTTTTCCGTTTAGGATGTATTTCCTGACTAATCTTCTTTTATTCCTTAGGTGCCCCACCGGTTTCATAGCCAGATTGTCCCCCTTATATTTTCTATTTTGATATTATGGCTCTCTTTTCCCTTTTCCCTGTCTTTTCTTTCCCCTCCTCCCCTCTCTTTGCTATTTTCGGCCTATCTCTTTGTGTCCGGGTATGTTCCCCTTGACGCTTGCGCAATGCGACTCAGTATTGAGTCGGCTTTGCGCAGACGCCGCTCATCTCCATGGAGACCTTGTACACTTCCGGTTTTATTCCTCCTTCTGTGCGGTCAGCGCGCGCCTCTCCACTTCCGTCTCCCGTATGGCGGCGACCCAGCTGATTACACTCCGGATGATTACTGGTCAGTATAAATATAGGATTCGATCACCACTACGCTCACTTCCCCTGATGAAGCCGCTGCGGCGGCGATACGCGTGGGGCCTTCTCCTCTCACCCTATTTTTTGTATCCACATGCCGGACACTTAGGCTTGGACTCTTGTGTAGGATCTCATGGCTGGTTGAGGTGCGGGTGACGGCCCAGCTCCTCCGCTATCTAGCTGAACCGATTGACATTTTGGCGCTATGTCACCCTTTAGGTCTGTATAGGTTTATACCTCATTATCATTTATCTTTCCATCCAGACTCTATTAGGGGGTATTCTTTTCATAGCGGAGCCACTGTGAATTATTATATTTATGTGGGCTCTGGTTTCAGCCGTTATAGTGTCTGAGGTATTATGTCCTGTGCCTAACTCAGTTCATTGCATGGCACATGTGATACAGCTATTTGGATTTATTTCCAATAGGTATATATATATATACGTGGGTGATTTATATAGGATATTGTGTTTTTAATGTTTTTATTCGTTGTGTTGTGGTGTTTTGAATAAACGTTTTTGCATTTTCATATTACATATGGTTGTGCGAGCCTTTTTGTAGTCCATTCTTTTTCTTTGTTTAGTTTACAAATACATAACAGCACGCCTCTGTTCGCACAGCATGTGCAGTGTTGAGTTCCACCTTGTTGCAACGTCTATGATTAGGCGATGCTGGGGAAGGTTCAAAGACCACTGATAGGTCTGCATACGGCTGGAGCAGGTCAGATAACCCCGGATAACTTTTCAGGAAGCACTGCACCACCAGGTTTAAGGTGTGAGCCAGGCAAGGAATGTGTTTCAGTTGGGAAAGGGAGATGGCAGCCATGAAATTCCTTCCGTTATCACTCACTACCTTGCCTGGCTCAAGATCTACAGTGCCCAGCCACGACTGCGTTTCTTTCTGCAAGAACTCGGACAGAACTTCCGCGGTGTGTCTGTTGTCGCCCAAACACTTCATAGCCAATACAGCCTGATGACGCTTGCCAGTAGCTGCCCCATAATGGGACAACTGGTGTGCAACAGTGGCAGCTGCGGATGGAGTGGTTGGCCGACTGCGGTCTGTGGACGAGCTCTCGCTTCTGCAGGGGGACGAGGAGGAGTGGGTGCGAACGGTTACAGCCAACTGTTTCCTAGACCGTGGGCTAGGCAGAACTGTCCCAAAATTGCTGTCCCCTGTGGACCCTGCATCCACCACATTCACCCAGTGTGCCGTGATGGACACGTACCGTCCCTGGCCATGCCTACTGGTCCATGCATCTGTTGTCAGGTGCACCTTTGTACTCACAGATTGCCTGAGTGCATGGACGATGCGCTCTTTAACATGCTGGTGGACGGCTGGGATGGCTTTTCTCGAAAAGAAGTGTCGACTGGGTAGCTCGTAGCGTGGTACAGCGTAGTCCATCAGGGCTTTGAAAGCTTCGCTTTCAACTAACCGGTAGGGCATCATCTCTAACGAGATTAGTCTAGCTATGTGGGCGTTCAAACCCTGTGTATGCGGATGCGAGGCTAAGTACTTCCTTTTTCTAACGAGAGTCTCATGTAGGGTGAGCTGGACTGGAGAGCTGGAGATCGTGGAACTAGCGGGGGTGCGGGTGCACATGGCAGACTGAGAGACAGTTGGAGACGGTATTATTGCCGCCGGTGCCCTAGATGCAGTGTTTCCTACTACAAAACTGGTGATTCCATGACCCTGACTGCTTTGGCCTGGCAAAGAAACCTGCACAGATACTGCAGGTGGTGCGGAAAATGGTGGCCTTACAGTGACGGAAGGGATGTAGCGTTGCTGACTAGCTTCATTGGCCGAGGGTGCTACAACCTTAAGGGACGTTTGGTAGTTAGTCCAGGCTTGCAAATGCATGGTGGTTATGTTAGGGCTAGCGGAACGCACCAAGTAAATAGAGATGTTTATTGATATTGGTGCATTCGCAGCCCGGGGTCCACCGTGCAGTAGTACCTGCTGCTAGCAAACGGCGGAGCTATATGGCGGTATAGACTAACTCAGTTAATTCACTGAGTAGCTGTGAAAGGAAAGCACTGTGCCCTGTTAGACTCCACAGAGGCACAGGCTAACTGCCCAAATAGAGACCAGTCAGTGGTCACACAAACACAAAACTCCTCGCCGGAGGAGCCAGCATTCTAGGGGCTTATTTCAGCCAGGTCCCTGAATACACTCAGACTCAATCTCCTCGCCGGAGGAGCCAGCATTCTAGGGGCTTATTTCAGCCGGGTCCCTGAACACACATACATGTGTTTGACCAGTGGAATCGGCTACGGCATTGTTCAAGGCAAATTCCGCCCAAGGCAGCAAAGATGCCCAGTCATCCTGCCTAGCAGAGACGAAATGTCGCAAATATGTCACCAGAGTCTGGTTGGTTCTCTCCACCAACCCATTTGTCTCGGGATGGTATGCAGAGGAGAGGTTTAACTCTATGCTGAGTAAATGGCAGAGCTCTCTCCAAAACCGAGACGCGAACTGGGGACCCCGATCGCTGACAATCTTATCAGGCATACCATGCAATCGGAAAACGTGCTTGATGAACAACACCGCCAAGGCCTGTGCTGAGGGTAACCGAGGAAGCGGCACCAAATGCACCATCTTAGAGAAATGGTCGGTGACAACCCAAATAATGGAGCAGCCACGCGACTTGGGTAAGCCCACCACAAAGTCCATCCCGGCCATCTCCCAGGGCCTGTCTGCCACCGGTAGAGGGTAAAGCAACCCAGCAGGCCGTTGCCGAGGAGACCGATTCTGGGCGCAAGAAACGCACGCCTGAATATAGTCCCTGACATCTCGGGCCATATGCGGCCACCAGTATGTTCTCGCCAAAAGCTCAGATGTCCTCTTGGTCCCAAAATGCCCACCCACTCTGGAGGAGTGAGCCCAAGAGAGAACCTCCGGTCACAAGTTAGCTGGTACAAAAGTCTTGCCCGGGGGCACAGACTCTAGCAAAACCGGAGCTACAGTTCTCAGGCTCTCAGAAGGGACAATAAGCCGAGGCTCCTCCTCCGATGACACTACGGAGCGGGAGAGAGCGTCAGCACGAACGTTCTTCTCCCCGGAGAGGAAATGGAGAGTAAAATGGAACCGGGAGAAGAACAGGGACCATCTAGCCTGGCGAGAATTCAGCTGCTGGGCCGTTTGTAGATATACCAAGTTCTTGTGGTCAGTGAAGACTTGGAAGGGAAAGCGAGCTCCCTCCAAGAGATGTCTCCACTCTGAAAAAGCCAACTTCATGGCTAGCAACTCCCTGTCCCCGATGGAATAATTCCTCTCCGCTGGTGTGAAGGTCTTGGAGAAGAAGAAGCAAGGATGCTTCCGACCTTGAGCATCCTTTTGGAAAAGGACTGCTCCAGCACCAACGGATGAGGCATCCACCTCCAAGATAAATGGTTTATCAACATCGGGGCGATGTAGGATGGGAGCGCTAGCGAAGTGTGACTTGATCGAGAGAAAGGCTTTGGAGACCTCCTCTGACCACAATTTGGGATTTGCTCCCTTCTTGGTGAGGGCAACCAAGGGAGCTACCAAAGTTGAGAAATGTGGAATGAACTGGCGATAGTAATTAATTAACCCCATAAAGCGTTGCACCGCTTTAAGAGAATGGGGTTCCTGCCAGTCCATTACAGCCTGTAGCTTGGCAAGATCCATAGCCAAACCCTGAGCAGAGATGATATAACCAAGGAAAGGCAAGGACTCCTGCTCAAAAACACACTTCTCCAACTTGGCGTAGAGGGAGTTTGCCCGTAAGAGGTCGAAGACTTTGCGAACATCTCTCCGATGGGAGTCAATATCTGGAGAGAAGATGAGAATATCGTCCAGACAGACTACGACCGAGGTGGTGAGCATATCCCGGAAGATGTCGTTCACAAAGTCTTGGAAAACGGCTGGGGCATTACAGAGCCCGAAGGGCATCACCAGATATTCATAGTGCCCATCCCTGGTGTTAAAAGCCGTCTTCCATTCATCCCCCTCACGGATGCGAATCAGGTTGTAAGCACCCCGCAGATCTAACTTTGTAAATACCCTCGCTCCCCGTAGCCTATCAAACAGCTCAGATGTCAGGGGTAATGGGTACTTGTTCTTAACGGTGATGGCGTTAAGACCCCTGTAGTCTATGCATGGACGTAAGTCTCCAGTCTTCTTCTGTACGAAGAAGAACCCAGCCCCTGCCGGTGACACTGACTTCCTAATGAATCCTCTTGCCAGATTCTCTTGGATGTACTGGGACATTGCCTCCGTCTCCGGGAGAGATAACGGATAGACTCGACCCCGGGGAGGCTCAGCACCAGGCAAGAGGTCAATAGGACAGTCATAGGGGCGGTGAGGCGGAAGGGTCTCCGCAGCTCTTTTGGAGAACACGTCTGCATAGGGCCAATAGTGCTTGGGGAGAGAGGAAAGATCTGCGGGTACCTGTGTAGTAGCAACCTGAACGCACTCCCTCAGACATCTACCCTCGCAGGATTTACTCCATCCCAAAATTCTCCCAGAGGACCACTCAATATGAGGAGAATGGTAGCGAAGCCATGGTATCCCCAACAGGACCTCATCAATTCCCTCAGGAATGACTAATAGGGAGATTATCTCCTGATGTGATGGAGACACAGATAGCGTGAAAGGAATGGTTTGGTGGGTAATCTGTGAAGGTAGTGTTGACCCATTTACCACTCGAACGGTTACTGGCTTGGTGAGCATCACCACGGGTATTGCGTGACGCTGGGCAAAAGCGGAAGACATAAAGTTACCCTCTGCCCCAGAATCCACGCATAGCTCGACCATAAGAGTGGATGGGCCTATGGTAATTGTCCCCTTGAAGGACAACTTTGAGGCAAACGTCGCCGTGTCTAGTGTACCTCCTCCAACTGCCACTAGACGCTGACGTTTCCCCGACCGCTGAGGACCCTTGGAGGCAAGGTGTCCTGACTGCTGGCAAACATGACGGACCTTATGTGCACGGGCGGACTGAGACTTGGATCCCGCTCGTGTCACCTCTAAGGCCTCATGTGACTCGGATGCCTGGACTGGAGATTCCAAAGGTTTGGCGAAGGAGGGAGCCAGCCGAAACCTCTGCCTACACTGGGCTCGCTCCAACCTCCGCTCGTTAAAACGGAGGTCAATACGAGTAGAGACAGTTATTAACTCCTCCAGTGTGGCAGGAATCTTCCTAGTGGCCAGAGCATCCTTAATGTGGTCAGCCAGGCCCCTCCAAAATATGGGGATAAGGGCTTTATCCGACCACTCCAGCTCGGAAGCTAAAGTACGGAAGCGGACGGAAAAATGGCTGACCAAGGACTCACCCTGAGTTAATGCCAGTAGTTGGAGCGCTGTGTCATGGGTGACTTGAGGTCCTAAAAAGACCTTTTTCAGAGTGCTCAGGAACAACGGAGCACTCTGCACCACATGATCACTACGCTCCCACAGCGGCGTAGCCCACTCCAACGCTCTGTCCGACAAAAGAGACACAATAAATCCCACCTTAGCCCGCTCTGTAGGAAAACGTGCAGCCAGGAGCTCGAGGTGAATAGAGCACTGACTCACGAATCCCCTACAAGTTTTGCTCTTTCCAGAAAATTTTTCTGGCAGCGGGAGGCGAGATAACGTCGGAACAGGAGTGGCAGTGGACAAGGTTGCTGCAGCCACGCTAGCAGCCTGTACAGCAACTGCGGTAACATCCACAGCTGAGGTTGAACTCTCGAGAGCCGCCAACCTACCCTCCAGCTGCTGGATATACCGCAAAGATTGCTGAATGTCCGCCATTTACTAGCCAGACCCTGGCGCTAGTATTCTGTTAGGGCTAGCGGAACGCACCGAGTAAATAGAGATGTTTATTGATATTGGTGCGTTCGCAGCCTGGGGTCCACCGTGCAGTAGTACCTGCTGCTAGCAAACGGCGGAGCTATATGGCGGTATAGACTAACTCAGTTAATTCACTGAGTAGCTGTGAAAGGAAAGCACTGTGCCCTGTTAGACTCCACAGAGGCACAGGCTAACTGCCCAAACAGAGAGCAGTCAGTGGTCACACAAACACACAAAACTCCTCGCCGGAGGAGCCAGCATTCTAGGGGCTTATTTCAGCCGGGTCCCTGAATACACTCAGACTCAATCTCCTCGCCGGAGGAGCCAGCATTCTAGGGGCTTATTTCAGCCGGGTCCCTGAACACACATACATGTGACCACACTGGCGCAAAGCACATAACATAAGACAATACTAGCGCATGGCCATGCGGTCATGCGCAGTTTATATAGTTGCAGCACAGGAAGCTGCTACCGAAGTTTTGCCCTTTCAGGACCTTCCTGGAGGACCAATGGGATGCGCTGCAGTACCTGAACATGTGACCGAACATGTGACCCTCGACCTCCAATGGGAGACCTTGCCCTGGGCATGCTCAGTGTGTGCAAATAAGGACTTAGTCCCAGAGACCAGAGAAACCCGCTCGCCGCAGATCAGTGCAGGGTACCATAGGAAAGCCAGGAAAGGCAGTGGTGACCCTATGCACAGAATCAGCCTCAGCGAGACGCTGGGAGCGACGTCTCTGCTGAGCAGACCCCACTGTGGCCGATGCTGAATGGGAGACCGCAGCAGACACAGATCGAGATTCCCCCTGTGCAGCAGAGGAAACTTGACTCCTAACAGGTTAAATGTCTATGCATGCAACTTGTATTTAGACTTTTCAGATTCTGACCTCTGCTTAAGGTAGTTGAACATTTTTGACAGATGACTTTGCGCTGATGAATTGGATGTTGTTTAAAAAAATGCCAGACTGCACTCTTTCTAGCATCGGATCCCTTTTCAGGCATTGCAGACTGAGCTTTTACCGGATGACCACGCTGTCCTCCAACAGGTTTTGGTTGCCACGCGTTTTGGCCCAGATACAGGCCCGGCAGATGGAACCTGTTGCGATGTTGATGCCTGCTGCGGCCCCTCCTCCTCCGCTTCAGAACTACTGCCGCCTGCACCCTGTTCCCCCAATGGCTGCCAATCGGGGTCAACAACTGGGTCATCTATAACCTCCTCTTCTATCTCGTGTGCAACTTCGTCTGTGTCACCGTGTAAGTCGGTGGTATAGCATTCGTGACGGGGCACCATAGTCTCATCAGCGTCTGATTCTGGATCAGTACACTGCGAGGGAAATTTTGTGGTCTGAGTCAAAGGAACAGCATAGTAATCTGGCTGTGGCTGTGCATCAGTGCACTCCATGTCAGATTCAACTTGTAATGGGCATGGCCTGTTAACTGTTTCACTTTCTAAGCCAGGGACGGTATGTGTAAAAAGCTCCATGGAGTAACCCATTGTGTCGCCTGCTGCATCCTTCTCTGTTGTTGTTTTTGCTGAAGAGGACAAGGAAGCGACATGTCCCTGACCGTGAACATCCACTAACGACACGCTGCTTTTACATTTACCAGTTTCAGAAGAGGAGGCAAAAGAGCTAGAGGCTGAGTCAGCAAGGTAAGCCAAAACTTGCTCTTCCTGCTCTGGCTTTAAAGGGACACTGTCACCTGGATTTGGAGGGAACAATCTTCAGCCATGGAGGCGGGGTTTGGGGGTTTTTGATTCACCCTTTCCTTACCCGCTGGCTGCATGCTGGCTGCAATATTGGATTGAAGTTCATTCTCTGTCCTCCGTTGTACATGCCTGCACATGGCAAGATTGCCTTGCGCAGGCGTGTACTATGGAGAATAGAGAATGAACTTCAATCCAATATTGCAGCCAGCATGCAGCCAGCGGGTAAGGAAAGGGTGAATCAAAAACCCCCAAACCCCGCCTCCATGGCTGAAGATTGTTCCCTCCAAATCCAGGTGACAGTGTCCCTTTAAAAGCGGTTTACCTACTTCCAGAAAAGGGAGCGTTCGAGGCCTTGTGTAGCCAGACGACGAACCTGGCTCCACAGCTCGAGACTTAGGTGCTATATTGTTTTTCCCACGACCACCTGATATTCCACCACCACTACCATCATTACCAGCTGGCAATGAACGCCCACGGCCACGTCCTCTTCCACCAGACTTCCTCATTGTTTTAAAAACGTAACCAAAGTAACGGTATTTGTTACTGTCAAACAACTTACAAGGTGAACTCTAACTTCTGTAGGATTTAGATATCCCTTTATAGGTGGGTGAGACCGCAAGGAAAATCAGGCACAATGTTACACACTCGGTTTTCTGTGGCACCAAATGAGAGAGATGACAAACACGCAGGACTGTCACTCAAGCACAAATGGCAATATTAATCTGCCATTTTTTTTTTTTTTCAGGGAGAATTTAACCCCCCCCCCCCCCAAAAAAAAAACAGACACTAGGATTTCTGTGGCCCACAATTTGAGAGAGATGGCACACACAGGACTGGCACACAAGCACAAAGGCCAATATTAATCTCCCACTGTGTTAGGTCTCGAGTTCCCACTTCTGCACAGGAGGAATCTCGAGCCGTCTCCGCTGCGGTCTCCGCTGCGGTCTCCCATTCCTATCCAGCCGCAGTGGAGTCTGCTCAGCAGGGACGTCGGTCTCAGCGTCTTGCTCGGTCTCGCTCTGTACAGAGAGTTACTGCTGCTTCTTCAGCTCCTGCCATTAAAGTCAGTGCTGGTCAGCAGCGAGCGGACTTCTCTGGGACTAAGTCCTTATTTGCGCACACTGAGCATGCCCAGGACAAGATCTCCCGTTGGAGATCGAGGGTCATGTGCTCAGGCTCTGCAGCGCATTCCATTGGTCCTCTTGGCAGGTCTTGGAAGGGCAAAGTTTCTGTGGCCACTTCCTGTCCTGGAACTATATAAACTGTATAGTGTACAATTATTATGTGTGTGTGTAGATGGATGTATGAAAGCTCCTAAGTATCCCTCCCTAGAGTTGTTGATTGCTCGCGGATGATGGTAGCTCTCTAGCGCCCGACTATCCATCTGTATGTTACACACATCACAGCGTCCTTTAGCTGTGCCTGCCAGTATGGCGCCGTGCGCTTGCCTTGCGCTTTCCATACCCAAGCCTGGGTGGTTAGTGGCGTCCGTCAGTGCGGCATCGCACGCACTCTTGTGCTCATATATTACTAATAAGGTTCTTTTCACACCCAGTTGCGGTGTTGTGCCAGCAAGGGTCTAATCGGACTTCCATCCCTTTTGGGGTTAAGTTCGCTGACTACTTGCTCGCGCTCTATGTGCGGTACCGCGGTCCTGTGACTTAACAGGATCGCTTTCTTCACGTTGGGTGAGGTTTAACCCACGTGTTTATACTTTTAAGTACCGCCATATAGTCTGTCATTTACTAGCAGCGGGTTTCGCCTGCACGGTGGACCCCGGACTGCGAACGCATCTATATCATCTTTCTTGGTGCGTTCCGCCAGTCCTAACATTACACTAGCGCCAGGGTCTGGCTAGTGATGACAGACAAACAGCAATCCTTCCGGTATATCCAGCAGCTGGAGGGTAGGTTGGCGGCTCTCGAGAGCGCAACCTCAGCTGTGGATGTTACCGCAGTTGCTGTACAGGCTGCCAGCGTGGCTGCAGCAACTTTGTCCATTACCACCCCTGTTCCGACATTTTCTCGCCTCCCGCTGCCAGAAAAATTTTCTGGTGATAGCAAATTTTGTAGGGGATTTGTGAGTCAGTGCTCTATTCATCTTGAGCTCCTGGCTGCACGCTTCCCCACAGAGCGGGCTAAGGTGGGATTTATTGTATCTCTATTGTCGGACAGGGCGTTGGAATGGGCTACGCCGCTGTGGGAGCGTGGCGATCATGTGGTGCAGAGTGCTCCGCTGTTTTTAAGCACTCTGAAACAGGTCTTTTTAGGACCTCAAGTCACCCATGATACTGCGCTCCAACTGCTGGCATTAACTCAGGGTGAGTCCTTGGTCAGTCATTTTGCCGTCCAATTCCGCACTTTAGCATCTGAGCTGGAATGGTCGGATAAAGCTCTTATCCCCATATTTTGGAGGGGCTTGGCTGATCACGTAAAGGACGCTCTGGCCACTAGGGAGATTCCTGCCACACTGGAGGAGTTAATAACAGTCTCCACTCGAATTGATCTCCGTTTTAACGAGCGGAGGTTAGAGCGAGCTGTTGTGAATTCTGTGGTCACAAGTGGTATTGCAGTCTCTGGGCGTCCTCCCTCAGGTGTTTTGGTGAGCTCGTTGGCTGCCTTGCTATTTAGCTCCACCTGAGTCTGTCTTCCTTGCTCCTTGTCAATATTCCAGTGTTGGATCTGAGCTACTGCATCTTTCCTTGGGCCTGCTGCTCTGCTAGATAAGTGCTTCTAGTTTGTTTTCTGTTTTTTCTGTCCAGCTTGTTATTATCTTTTGCTGGAAGCTCTGAGAAGCAAAGGGGTGCACCGCCGTGCTGTTAGTTCGGCACGGTGGGTCTTTTTGCCCCTTTGCGTGGTTTTCGTTTTAGGGTTTTTTGTAGACTGCATAGTTCTCTTTGCTATCCTCGCTCTGTCTAGAATATCGGGCCTCACTTTGCTGAATCTATTTCATTCCTACGTTTGTCTTTTCATCTTGCTAACAGTCATTATATGTGGGGGCTGCCTATTCCTTTGGGGTATTTCTCTGAGGTAAGTCAGGCTTGTATTTCTATCTTCAGGCTAGTCAGCTCCTCAGGCAGTGCCGAGTTGCATAGGTAGTGATAGGCGCAATCCACTGCTGCTTCCAGTTGTGTGAGGACAGTTCAGGTACTGCAGTCTACAGAGATTCCACGTCTCAGAGCTCGTCCTATTGTTTTGGGTTTTTGCCAGATCTCTGTATGTGCGCTGATTACTGCACGCTGTGTTGCCTGATTGCCAGCCATAACAGTACAAGGAGCCAATTCAATGATTTCCAATAGAGGGAAAAAAGAAATCCTGACATCATTTTTTTTTCTTAGCTCTGTCTTCAGTCTTTTTTTTCCCCTAGACATTAGAGTGCTTCAGGACACAGCTGTGGACATGGATATTCAGGCTCTGTGCTCCTCAATGGATAATCTCGTTGTAAATGTACAAAAGATTCAAGATACTATTGATCAGAAATCGATGCTAGAACCAAGAATTCCGATTCCTGATTTGTTTTTTGGTGACAGAACTAAGTTCCTGAGCTTCAGAAATAATTGTAAGCTATTTTTGGCCTTGAAACCTCATTCTTCTGGTAATCCTATTCAACAGGTTTTGATTATTATTTCTTTTTTGCGCGGCGACCCACAGGACTGGGCGTTTTCTCTTGCACCAGGAGATTCTGCATTGAGTAATATTGATGCATTTTTCCAGGCGCTGGGATTGCTTTACGATGAGCCTAATTCAGTGGATCAAGCTGAGAAAAATCTGCTGGCTTTATGCCAGGGTCAGGATGATGTAGAACTATATTGTCAGAAATTTAGAAAATGGTCAGTACTCACTCTGTGGAATGAATCTGCACTAGCGGCTTTGTTCAGAAAGGGTCTCTCTGAAGCTCTTAAGGATGTAATGGTGGGATTTCCTATGCCTGCTGGTTTGAATGAGTCTATGTCCTTGGCCATTCAGATCGGTCGTCGCTTGCGCGAGCGTAAATCTGTGCACCATCTGGCGGTATTGTCTGAGAGTAAGCCTGAGCCTATGCAGTGCAACAGGACTATGACTAAAGTAGAACGGCACGAACACAGACGTCTGAACAGACTGTGTTTCTATTGTGGTGATTCTACTCATGCTATTTCTAATTGTCCTAAACGCACTAGGCGGTTCGATAGCTCTGCCGTTATTGGTACTGTACAGTCCAAATTCCTTTTGTCCATTACCTTAATGTGCTCTTTGTCATCATATTCTGTCATGGCGTTTGTGGATTCAGGCGCTGCCCTGAATCTGATGGATTTGGATTATGCTAAACGTTGTGGATTTTTCTTGGAGCCTTTGCGGTGTCCTATTCCGTTGAGAGGAATTGATGCTACACCTCTGGCCAAGAATAAGCCTCAGTACTGGGCCCAGCTGACCATGTGCATGGCTCCTGCACATCAGGAAGTTATTCGCTTTTTGGTACTGCATAATTTGCATGATGTGGTCGTGTTGGGGTTGCCATGGCTACAAACCCATAATCCAGTATTGGATTGGAACTCTATGTCGGTAACCAGCTGGGGTTGTCAGGGAGTACATGGTGATGTTCCATTTTTGTCTATTTCGTCATCCATTCCTTCTGACATCCCAGAGTTCTTGTCGGACTTTCAGGATGTATTTGAAGAGTCCAAGTCTGATGCCCTTCCTCCGCATAGGAATTGTGATTGTGCTATCGATTTGATTCCTGGTAGTAAATTCCCTAAGGGTCGTTTATTTAATTTGTCCGTACCTGAACACACCGCTATGCGCAGTTATGTGAAGGAGTCCCTGGAGAAGGGACATATTCGCCCATCGTCGTCACCATTGGGAGCAGGGTTCTTTTTTGTAGTCAAGGAAGGAGTTTGGGGTTCATCTTTTCCCCTTCTACTATCGAGATGGATCCGGTTAAGGTTCAGGCCATCCAGGATTGGACTCAGCCGACATCTCTAAAAAGTTTGCAGAAATTCCTGGGCTTTGCTAATTTTTATCGTCGCTTCATCTGTAATTTTTCTAGCATTGCCAGACCATTGACCGATTTGACCAAGAAGGGTGCTGATTTGGTTAATTGGTCTTCTGCTGCCGTGGAAGCTTTTCAGGAGTTGAAGCGTCGTTTTTGCTGTGCCCCTGTGTTGTGTCAGCCTGATGTTTCTCTTCCGTTCCAGGTCGAGGTTGATGCTTCTGAGATTGGTGCAGGGGCGGTTTTGTCACAGAGAGGTTCTGGTTGCTCAGTGTTCAAACCATGTGCTTTCTTTTCCAGGAAATTTTCTGCTGCTGAGCGTAATTATGATGTGGGCAACCGAGAGTTGCTGGCCATGAAGTGGGCATTCGAGGAGTGGCGTCATTGGCTTGAGGGTGCTAAGCATCGCGTGGTGGTTTTGACTGATCATAAGAACCTTACTTATCTTGAGTCTGCCAAGCGCTTGAATCCTAGACAGGCCCGTTGGTCGTTATTTTTTGCTCGTTTTGATTTTGTGATTTCATACCTTCCGGGCTCTAAAAATGTGAAGGCGGATGCTCTGTCTAGGAGTTTTGTGCCCGACTCTCCGGGGTTATCTGAGCCGGCGAGTATCCTCAAGGAAGGAGTCATTGTGTCTGCCATCTCCCCTGATTTGCGGAGAGTGTTGCAGAAATTTCAGGCTAATAAACCTGATCGTTGTCCGGCCGAGAAACTGTTCGTCCCTGATAGGTGGACTAGTAAAGTTATCTCTGAACTTCATTGTTCGGTGCTGGCCGGTCATCCAGGAATCTTTGGTACCAGGGAGTTGGTTGCTAGATCCTTTTGGTGGCCGTCTCTGTCGCGGGATGTGCGTGCTTTTGTGCAGTCCTGTGGAATTTGTGCTAGGGCTAAGCCCTGCTGTTCACGTGCCAGTGGGTTGCTTTTGCCCTTGCCGGTCCCGAAGAGGCCTTGGACACATATTTCGATGGATTTCATTTCTGACCTTCCCGTTTCTCAAAAGATGTCTGTCATTTGGGTGGTCTGTGATCGCTTTTCTAAAATGGTCCATCTGGTGCCCTTGGTTAAATTGCCTTCCTCCTCTGATTTGGTGCCTTTGTTCTTCCAGCATGTGGTTCGTTTACATGGCATTCCTGAGAATATTGTTTCTGACAGAGGTTCCCAGTTTGTCTCAAGGTTCTGGCGAGCCTTTTGTGGTAGGATGGGCATTGACCTATCTTTTTCCTCGGCCTTCCATCCTCAGACTAATGGCCAGACCGAACGAACCAATCAGACCTTGGAAACATATCTGAGATGTTTTGTTTCCGCTGACCAGGATGATTGGGTGTCATTTTTGCCGTTGGCTGAGTTCGCCCTTAATAATCGGGCCAGCTCGGCTACCTTGGTCTCTCCATTTTTCTGCAATTCTGGGTTCCATCCTCGTTTCTCTTCAGGACAGGTTGAGTCTTCGGACTGTCCTGGTGTGGATTATGTGGTGGACAGGTTGCAGCAGATCTGGACTCAGGTAGTGGACAATTTGACCTTGTCCCAGGAGAAGGCTCAGCTTTTCGCTAATCGCAGACGCCGTGTGGGACCCCGACTTCGTGTTGGGGATCTGGTTTGGTTATCTTCTCGTCATATACCTATGAAGGTTTCCTCTCCTAAATTTAAACCTCGTTTTATTGGTCCGTATAGGATTTCTGAGATTCTCAATCCGGTGTCTTTTCGTCTGACCCTCCCAGACTCCTTTTCCATACATAATGTATTCCATAGGTCGTTGTTGAGGAGATACGTGGCACCTATGGTTCCATCTGTGGAGCCTCCTGCCCCTGTTTTGGTGGAGGGGGAATTGGAGTATATTGTGGAGAAGATTTTGGATTCTCGTGTCTCTAGACGGAAACTCCAGTATCTGGTCAAATGGAAGGGTTATGCTCAGGAAGATAATTCCTGGGTTTTTGCCTCTGATGTCCATGCCCCAGATCTTGTTCGTGCCTTTCATGTGGCTCATCCTGGTCGGCCTGGGGGTTCTGGTGAGGGTTCGGTGACCCCTCCTCAAGGGGGGGGTACTGTTGTGAATTCTGTGGTCACAAGTGGTATTGCAGTCTCTGGGCGTCCTCCCTCAGGTGTTTTGGTGAGCTCGTTGGCTGCCTTGCTATTTAGCTCCACCTGAGTCTGTCTTCCTTGCTCCTTGTCAATGTTCCAGTGTTGGATCTGAGCTACTGCATCTTTCCTTGGGCCTGCTGCTCTGCTAGATAAGTGCTTCTAGTTTGTTTTCTGTTTTTTCTGTCCAGCTTGTTATTATCTTTTGCTGGAAGCTCTGAGAAGCAAAGGGGTGCACCGCCGTGCTGTTAGTTCGGCACGGTGGGTCTTTTTGCCCCTTTGCGTGGTTTTCGTTTTAGGGTTTTTTGTAGACTGCATAGTTCTCTTTGCTATCCTCGCTCTGTCTAGAATATCGGGCCTCACTTTGCTGAATCTATTTCATTCCTACGTTTGTCTTTTCATCTTGCTAACAGTCATTATATGTGGGGGCTGCCTATTCCTTTGGGGTATTTCTCTGAGGTAAGTCAGGCTTGTATTTCTATCTTCAGGCTAGTCAGCTCCTCAGGCAGTGCCGAGTTGCATAGGTAGTGATAGGCGCAATCCACTGCTGCTTCCAGTTGTGTGAGGACAGTTCAGGTACTGCAGTCTACAGAGATTCCACGTCTCAGAGCTCGTCCTATTGTTTTGGGTTTTTGCCAGATCTCTGTATGTGCGCTGATTACTGCACGCTGTGTTGCCTGATTGCCAGCCATAACAGCGAGCCCAGTGTAGGCAGAGGTTTCGGCTGGCTCCTACTTTCGCCAAACCTCTGGAATCTCCGGTCCTGGTTCCTGAGTCACATGAGGCCAGAGAAGTGTCACAAGCGGGATCTAAGTCCCGGACCGCTTGTGCACTCAGGGTCTGTCATGTTTGCCAGCAGTCAGGACATCTAGCCACCAGATGTCCTCAGCGGTCGAGGAAACGTCAGCGTCTAGTGGTCGTAGGTGGAGGTACACTAGACACGGTGACGTTTGCCTCTAAATTGTCCTTTAAGGGGACAATTACTATAGGCTCATTCTCCCACTCGGTAGAGCTCTGCGTGGATTCTGGGGCGGAGGGCAATTTTATGTCTTCTGCCTTCGCCCAACGTCACGCAATACCCCTGGTTATGCTAGCTCAACCTGTAACGGCACGAGTGGTGAATGGGTCGACACTGCCCTCACAGATAACACACCAGACCATCCCTTTTACTCTGTCCATGTCACCATCTCATCAGGAGATTATTTCTCTGCTCGTCATTCCAGAAGGAATTGATGAGGTCCTGTTGGGAATACCTTGGCTACGGTACCACTCTCCTCATATCGAGTGGTCCTCAGGCAGAATTCTGGGATGGGGTGAATCTTGTGGGGGTAGGTGTCAGAGGGAGTGCGTTCAGGTTGCTACAACAG
Organism: Ranitomeya imitator; assembly: GCF_032444005.1. Classification (NCBI taxonomy): domain Eukaryota; kingdom Metazoa; phylum Chordata; class Amphibia; order Anura; family Dendrobatidae; genus Ranitomeya; species Ranitomeya imitator. Next base: position 590,673,534 of record NC_091282.1, read on the forward strand.
AGGTACCCGCAGATCTATCCTCTCTCCCCAAGCAGTATTGGTCTTATGCAGACGTGTTCTCCAAAAAGGCGGCGGAGACCCTTCCGCCCCATCGCCCCTATGATTGCCCTATTGACCTCTTGCCTGGTGCTGAGCCTCCCCGGGGTAGAGTCTATCCGCTATCTCTCCCGGAGACGGAGGCAATGTCACAGTACATCCAGGAAAATCTGGCAAGAGGGTTCATCAGGAAGTCAGTGTCACCTGCTGGGGCAGGATTCTTCTTCGTGCAGAAGAAGAATGGGGAATTGCGTCCATGCATAGACTACAGGGGTCTTAACGCCATCACCGTTAAGAATAAGTACCCTTTGCCTTTGATATCCGAGCTATTCGATAGGCTTCGGGGAGCAAGAGTATTTACTAAATTAGATCTGCGGGGTGCTTACAACCTGATTCGCATCCGTGAGGGGGACGAATGGAAGACGGCGTTTAACACCAGGGATGGGCACTATGAATATCTGGTGATGCCCTTTGTGAACGATATCTTCCGGGATATGCTTTCCACCTCGGTCGTAGTCTATCTGGATGATATTCTCATCTACTCTCCAGATATTGACTCCCACCGGAGAGATGTTAGCAAAGTCTTCGACCTCCTACGGGCAAACTCCCTCTATGCCAAGTTGCTGAAGTGTATGTTTGAGCAGGAGTCCTTACCTTTCCTAGGCTACATCATCTCAGCCCAGGGATTGGCTATGGATCCTGCCAAACTACAGGCTGTGATGGACTGGCAGGAACCCCATTCTCTTAAAGCGGTGCAGCGCTTTATGGGATTCATCAATTATTATCGCCAGTTCATCCCGCATTTCTCAACTTTGGTAGCTCCCTTGGTTGCCCTCACCAAGAAGGGGGCGAATCCCAAATTGTGGTCTGAGGAGGTCTCCAAGGCCTTTATCTCTATAAAGTCACACTTCGCTAGCGCTCCCATTCTACATCGCCCCGATGTTGATAAGCCATTTATCATGGAGGTGGATGCCTCTTCTGTTGGTGCTGGAGCAGTCCTCTTCCAAAAGGATGCTCAAGGTCGGAAGCATCCTTGCGTCTTTTTCTCCAAGACCTTCGCACCAGCAGAGAGGAATTATTCCATCGGGGACAGGGAGTTGCTAGCCATGAAGTTGGCTTTCTCGGAGTGGAGACATCTCTTGGAGGGAGCACGTTTTCCCTTCCCAGTCTTCACAGACCATAAAAATTTGGTGTACCTGCAGACAGCTCAGCGGTTGAATTCTCGCCAGGCCAGATGGTCCTTGTTCTTCTCCCGGTTTCATTTCACCCTCCATTTCCTTTCTGGGGAGAAAAACATTCGGGCCGACGCTCTCTCTCGCTCCGTTGTGTCATCTGCGGAGGAGGTGGAGGAGCCTCGGCTTATTGTCCCCACTGAGAGCTTGAGAACTGTGACTCCGGTTTCGCTGGAGTCTGTGCCCCCGGGCAAGACTTTTGTTCCATCCAGTTTGCGACCGGAGGTTCTTTCTTGGGCGCACTCGTCCAGGGTGGGTGGACATTTTGGTACTAAAAGGACATCTGAGTTGCTGGCGAGGACATACTGGTGGCCGCATATGGCCCGTGATGTCGCGGAGTATGTTCGGGCGTGTGTCTCTTGCGCCAGGAACAAGACTCCTTGGCAACGGCCAGCTGGTTTGCTTTATCCTCTGCCCGTGGCGGACAGGCCCTGGGAGATGGTCGGCATGGACTTTGTGGTGGGCTTGCCCAAGTCTCGTAACTGCACCATTATCTGGGTGATCACCGACCATTTTTCCAAAATGGTGCATTTGGTGCCTCTTCCACGGCTACCATCTGCACGGGCGTTGGCTGTCTTGTTTATCAAGCATATCTTTCGCCTACACGGTATGCCAGACAAAATTGTTAGTGACCGGGGTCCCCAGTTTGCGTCTCGATTCTGGAGAGAGCTTTGTCGTCTACTCAGTATTGAGTTAAATCTCTCTTCGGCATATCATCCAGAGACGAATGGGTTGGTTGAAAGGGCCAACCAGACCTTGGTCACATATCTGCGACATTTTGTTTCTGCCAGGCAGGATGACTGGGCATCCTTGCTACCGTGGGCAGAGTTTGCACTTAACAATGCCGTAGCCGACTCCACCGGTCAGACTCCATTCCTCTTAAATTACGGCCAGCATCCGCGTGTTCCTGTGCCAATGCCTGTGTCTTCCGCTGACTCCAGGGTGGCAGACTGGGCTGTGGAGGCACGGGACATTTGGGACCGCACTCAGGATGCCATTCAGGCCTCCAAGGAGAGAATGAGGTCCTCCGCCGATGTTCATCGGCGCCCCGCTCCGACCTTTGCCCCTGGCGACTTGGTGTGGCTCTCCGCCCGTAATATCAGGCTGCGAGTTGAGTCCACTAAGTTTGCTCCTCGCTACTTGGGTCCCTTCAAGGTTCTCGAACAGGTTAATCCCGTGGTCTACCGTCTGGCTCTTCCTCCACGCTTGGGTATCACCGACACCTTTCACGTGTCCCTCTTGAAACCCGTATACATGTCCCGGTTTTCCGAGTCATCTGCCGGGACATCGGGTTCGTCTACGGACGACTATGAGGTGAACGCTATTTTGGGGTGCAAGGTGGTACGCGGCAAAAAGTTCTATTTGGTGGATTGGAAGGGTTATGGCCCAGAGGACAGGTCGTGGGAACCTGCTGAAAACATTCGGGCCCCACAGCTCATTGCTGCCTTCGAGCGTAGCGAGGCCCAAGGAGGGGGGGGCCCTAGGAGGGGGGGTAATGTTAGGTCTCGAGTTCCCACTTCTGCACAGGGGGAATCTCGGGCCGTCTCCGCTGCGGTCTCCCATTCCAATCCAGCCGCAGTGGAGTCTGCTCAGCAGGGACGTCGGTCCCAGCGTCTTGCTGAGTCTCGCTCTGTACAGAGAGTTACTGCTGCTTCTTCAGCTCCTGCCATTAAAGTCAGTGCTGGTCAGCAGCGAGCGGACTTCTCTGGGACTAAGTCCTTATTTGCGCACACTGAGCATGCCCAGGGTAAGATCTCCCGTTGGAGATCGAGGGTCATGTGCTCAGGCTCTGCAGCGCATTCCATTGGTCCTCTTGGCAGGTCTTGGAATGGCAAAGTTTCTGTGGCCACTTCCTGTCCTGCAACTATATAAACTGCGCATGACCGCACGGCCATGCGCTAGTGTACAATTATTATGTGTGTGTGTAGATGGATGTATGTCGATGGATAAAAGCTCCTAAGTATCCCTCCCTAGAGTTGTTGATTGCTCGCGGATGATGGTAGCTCTCTAGCGCCCGACTATCCATCTGTATGTTACACACATCACAGCGTCCTTTAGCTGTGCCTGCCAGTACGGCGCCGTGCGCTTGCCTTGCGCTTTCCATACCCAAGCCTGGGTGGTTAGTGGCGTCCGTCAGTGCGGCATCGCACGCACTCTTGTGCTCATATATTACTAATAAGGTTCTTTTCACACCCAGTTGCGGTGTTGTGCCAGCAAGGGTCTAATCGGACTTCCATCCCTTTTGGGGTTAAGTTCGCTGACTACTTGCTCGCGCTCTATGTGCGGTACCGCAGTCCTGTGACTTAACAGGATCGCTTTCTTCACGTTGGGTGAGGTTTAACCCACGTGTTTATACTTTTAAGTACCGCCATATAGTCTGTCATTTACTAGCAGCGGGTTTCGCCTGCACGGTGGACCCCGGACTGCGAACGCATCTATATCATCTTTCTTGGTGCGTTCCGCCAGTCCTAACACACTGGTTTTTTTTTTGGTCAGGGAGAATTTATAAACCCAATAAAAAAAAAAAAAAAAAAACTATGCTTTCTATGGCCCACTATTTCAGAGAGATGGCACACACGACTGGCACAGAAGCACAAAGGCCAATATTAATCTCCCACTGTTTTTTTTTTGTCAGGGAGAATTTATAAACCAAATTTAAAAAAAAAAACACTAGGCTTTCTATGGCCCACTATTTGAGAGAGATGGCACACACAGGACTGGCACACAAGCACAAAGGCCAATATTAATCTCCCACTGATTTTTTTTGGTCAGGGAGAATTTATAAACCAAATAAAAAAAATAAAAAAACTATGCTTTCTATGGCCCACTATTTCAGAGAGATGGCACACACGACTGGCACAGAAGCACAAAGGCCAATATTAATCTCCCACTGTTTTTTTTTTGTCAGGGAGAATTTATAAACCAAATTTAAAAAAAAAAACACTAGGCTTTCTATGGCCCACTATTTGAGAGAGATGGCACACACAGGACTGGCACACAAGCACAAAGGCCAATATTAATCTCCCACTGATTTTTTTTGGTCAGGGAGAATTTATAAACCAAATAAAAAAAATAAAAAAACTAGGCTTTCTATGGCCCACTATTTCAGAGAGATGGCACACACGACTGGCACAGAAGCACAAAGGCCAATATTAATCTCCCACTGTTTTTTTTTGTCAGGGAGAATTTATAAACCAAATAAAAAAAAAAAAAAACACTAGGCTTTCTATGGCCCACTATTTGAGAGAGATGGCACACACAGGACTGGCACACAAGCACAAAGGCCAATATTAATCTCCCACTGTTTTTTTTTTGGTCAGGGAGAATTTATAAACCAAATAAAAAAAACAAAAAAAAACTAGGCTTTCTATGGCCCACTATTTCAGAGAGATGGCACACACGACTGGCACAGAAGCACAAAGGACAATATTAATCTCCCACTGTTTTTTTTGTCAGGGAGAATTTATAAACCAAATATAAAAAAAAAAACTAGGCTTTCTATGGCCCACTATTTGAGAGAGATGGCACACACAGGACTGGCACACAAGCACGAAGGCCAATATTAATCTCCCACCGTTTTTTTTTGATCAGGGAGAATTTATAAACCAAATATAAAAAAAAAAACTAGGCTTTCTATGGCCCACTATTTCAGAGAGATGGCACACACGACTGGCACAGAAGCACAAAGGCCAATATTAATCTCCCACTGTTTTTTTTTTTGTCAGAGAGAATTTATAAACCAAATTTAAAAAAAAAAACACTAGGCTTTCTATGGCCCACTATTTCAGAGAGATGGCACACACAGGACTGGCACACAAGCAGAAAGGCCAATATTAATCTCCCACTGTTTTTTTTTTCAGGGAGAATTTAATAACCAAAAACAGGCACTAGGCTTTCTGTGGCCCACTATTTCAGAGAGATGGCACACACATGACTGGCACTCTAGCAGAAATGCCAATCTTAATCTCCCACTGCTTTTTTTGGTTAGGGAGAATTGCCAAGAAATCAGGGCCAGTATTACACACTAGGCTTTCTGTCCCCCAAAATTGGAGAGAGATGGCACACACAGGAATGGCACTCTAGCAGAAATGCCAATCTTAATATCCCACAACTTTTTTTTTTAGGGAGAATTAAAAAAAAAAAAAAAAGGGACTGTACCACAATTACTATCTCCCTCCAGTAATCTCAGCCAGGTATGGCAGGCAGCAATAAGAAGGAGTGGACTGCTGCACAAACTAAATCAAAAGTGTTGACAAACAAAAAAGATAGCTGTGCAGAAAGGAAGGAACAACAGGATTTGTGCTTTGAAAAAAGCAGTTGGTTTGCACAGTGGTGTACACACAGCAATGCAGCTATCAGGGAGCCTTCTAGGGCAGCCCAATGAGCTACAGCGCTGAGGAAAAAAAAATGTAGCTTCCACTGTCCCTGCAAACAAAAGGTGGTGTTGGACAGTGGAAATCGCTACAGCACAGGCGGTTTTGGGGTTAATGGACCCTGCCTAACGCTATCCCTGCTTCTGACGAAGCGGCAGCAACCTCTCCCTATGCTTAGATCAGCAGCAGTAAGATGGCGGTCGGCGGGAACGCCTCTTTATAGCCCCTGTGACGCCGCAGACAGCAAGCCAATCACTGCAATGCCCTTCTCTAAGATGGTGGGGACCAGGACCTATGTCATCACGCTGCCCACACTCTGCGTCCACCTTCATTGGCTGAGAAATGGCGCTTTTCGCCTCATTGAAACGCGACTTTGGCGCGAAAGTCGCGTACCGCATGGCCGACCCCACACAGGGATCGGGTCGGGTTTCATGAAACCCGACTGTGCCAAAAGTCGGCGACTTATGAAAATGAACGATCCGTTTCGCTCAACCCTACTCTGTATCATGCAATGATTTTCTGTGTGTCAGCTAGCACCCTGAATGGTATGCAGTGAATATCCCCAGCTCTCCCTGGATCCTGAATGCTCTGTATCATGCAATGATTTTCTGTGTGCCAGCTAGCACCCTGAATGGTAATGTTATGTCATTCAACTCCTGTGCTAGAATTCATCAGCTACATGGTTATCAGTACTCACTGTTGTAGCTCCAGGGGGGGTCTCTGTAGATGCTTATCACAGACGAGGTGTTAGTATAGAGATGTTATCAGGATTGCATCTTTGATCATCTATACACACCAGGATGTGTTGAGCAGCTGTCCCTAGTTTATAACTAACCAGCTCCCATAATCCTGCTGTCCTCTCCCTGCACTGTGGCCTATAAATTTAGAGTCATTCTTAGGGGTGCACGCAAGTGTGGGGTCGCACGCAAAGCATCGCATTAGCTAAGCATCAAGTTATAGCAGTTATTCCATGGCAGTTAGTCAGGGCAGGAGTCAGGTAACCCCCACTCTGCTCTCCCGTCTATCCATGTGCTTTACTCCTATCCTCCTATGTTCCCTTGCAATCCACATCCACCACCCCATCCCCCTCCATCACAACTCTTATACATCAGCCCCTCTATACTTCACTCTCCCATGTAAAGCTCCCAAGCACTTCTCACCTTCTTCAAAAACCTCAGTCCATCTTGCCAAAACACACTGCACAAAAAAAAACTTCTTACAATTCAAATAACTTCTTGCTTTTTATCTTCCTACTCCTACTGATCTCAGGGGACATTTCCCACAACCCCGGCCCACCATCCACCAACCTCAACCCCTACCCTACCTCACATCAAAACCATTCTAACCTTATTAATATTACTTGCACTCCCTCATCTCCTTTTTTTAATTGTGCCTTTAGGAATCCATGGTCTGTATGTAACAAGCTTCCTTTCCTGCACAACTACTTTGTGAACAACTCTCTAAATCTATTGGCCCTCACTGAAACCTGGATCCAACATTCTGACACGGTCTCCCCTGCTGCCTTTTCCCATGGTGGCCTTCAATTACCCCATTCCCCGAGGCCCACAAACAGACCTGGTGGTGGAGCTGGCATACTCCTCTCCCCACAATGTACCTTCCAGGTCATCCCACCATCTACATCACTCTCATTCCCTTCTTTTGAGGTCCACACCATCAGGCTCTTCCGTCCCCTCTCCCTCAGAATAGTGGTCATTTACAGGCCCCCAGGCTCACCCACCCACTTCCTGGACCATTTCTCTGCCTGGCTGTCGCACTTTATGTCCTCAGAACTCTCAACCCTTTTCCTAGGAGACTTCAACATCCCCATAAACAACCCCACTTCTATATCTGCATCCCAGCTTCTATCACTAACCACTTCGCTCGGCCTCTCACAGCTCTCAACCTCTGAGACACACAAGGACGGTAACACCCTTGACCTGGTCTTTGTCTGGATGTGTTCAATCTCCTACCTAAATAACTCACCGCTTCCCCTCTCTGACCACAACATTCTCTCCTTCATGCTCACAAATCCTCGCTCACCCCAGCACCCTCCTACCTACCATTCAGTCAGAAATCTACAAGCCATTAACCCTCATACACTTTCAGACTCCTTACACTCATCACTGTCCCCAATCTCCTCTTTTTCCTGTCCTGATCTGGCGGTATATCACTACAATGACACCCTTAGAAGCACCCTAGACCAAGTAGCTCCCCTTACCCTCAGAACCTCGAAACACAGAGTAAAAAAGCCCTGGCTCACATCACAAACCCGATTTCTCCAGCGATGCTCTAGGAGTGCTGAACGCTTATGGAGGAAAACTCGTACACCAGGAGACTTCATACACTTCAAATTTATGTTAAAAACCTATAACTCTGCCCTTCACATTGCAAACAGATCTACTTCACCACTCTGATTTCCTCACCATCCAACAACCCCAAGAAACTGTTTGACCTTTCACTCCCTCCTCAGGCCAAAAGCTCAAGCCCCTATCACAGACATTAGTGCTGATGACCTGGCCTCCCACTTTATAGAGACAATATCCCTCAGGAAATCCGCTCCAAATCACCAAGTTCAGTGACTCCTATCCCTCCCTGCATCTCCCCTTGCTCAATCTCCACATTTGATCCCATCATAGAAGAAGAAGTCTCCAGGCTCCTCTCTTCTTCTCGTCCAACCACATGCTCTACTGACCCCATTCCCTCTCATCTCCTCCAGTCTCTCTCTCCAGTAGTCACTACTTACCTAACTACAATCTTTAATCTCTCACTCTCCTCTGGCATTTTCCCGTCCTCCTTCAAACACTCTATCATTACTCCATCACTAAAGAAACCCACCCTCAACCCATCCTGCACAAATAGCTACAGACCGGTCTCCAATCTCCCCTTCATCTCTAAACTCTTGGAGCGCTTAGTCTACTCCCGCCTTACCCGTTACCTCTCCATTCACTCCCTCCTAGACCCTTCACAGTCCGGCTTCCACCCCCTACACTCGACAGAAACTGCACTCATCAAAGTGAACAACGACCTTCTGACAGCAAAATGTAATGGTGACTACTCTCTGCTCATTCTTCTCGATCTTTCTGCAGCTTTTGACACTTTTGACCACCCTCTCTTACTCTCTAGGCTCCAGTCACTTGGCATTAAGGACACTGCTCTCTCCTGGTACTCCTCCTATCTTTCTGACCGTTCCTTCAGTGTTCTGTTCTCTGGCTCCACTTCATCTTCTCTTCCTCTCACTGTTGGGGTACCTCAGGGCTCAGTCCTTGGCCCCCTTCTCTTCTCTCTCTACACAGCCCCAATTGGACAGACCATCAGCAGATTTGGCTTTCAGTACCATCTTTATGCCGATGACACACAACTGTATACATCATCCCCTGGCCTTACTCCTGCTGTACTACAGAACACCACTGACTGTCTCTCCGCAGTCTCTGACATCATGTCTGCTCTCTATCTGAAACTAAACCTCTCCAAAACTGAACTTCTTCTGCTCCCACCATCTACTAACCTCCCTAAACCTGACGTTTCCATCTCCGTGGGTGGCACCATAATAACACCCAGGCAGCAGGTGTGCTGTCTGGGTGTTATGTTTGACTCCGATCTCTCCTTCACATCCTATATACAATCTCTTGCCCGCTCATGCCGCTTACACCTAATGAACGTCTCTAGAATCCGCCCTTTTCTCACCATAGAAACAACAAAAACCCTCACTGTCGCCCTGATCCACTCCCGCCTGGACTACTGTAACATTCTATTAATTGGCCTCCCCCTCACTCGACTTTCCCCTCTCCAGTCCATCCTTAATGCAGCAGCCAGGGTCATCTATCTAGCTAATCGTTACTCAAACGCATCCGCTCTTCGCCAGTCATTACACTGGCTGCCCATTCATTACAGGATACAATTCAAAGTACTTGTTCTCACCCACAAAGCTCTTCACAGTGCAGCACCCCCTTACATCTCCCTCATTTCTGTCTATCGGCCTAACCGACCTCTTCGCTCTGTAAGTGACTTTCGACTAACCTCTGCACTAATCTGTACCTCCCACTCCCGACTACAAGACTTCTCCCGTGCTGTGCCAATCCTCTGGAATGCTCTACCCCAAGAAATTAGGACCATCCACAATTTGCATAGTTTTAGGCGCTCCCTCAAAACACATTTGTTCAGAGCGGCCTATCATGTTCCCTAATCAGTTATTTTGTTTGTGTGTAGCCCATTCACTACTTACATCTATCCCCACTCCCTGATAATGGCTGGGCCATCTATGTAAATACATAATTGTAAATACACACCTGTACTTTGTATTTCCCCACCTCATTTTAGATTGTAAGCTCTCACGAGCAGGGTCGTCTTGTGTTGCTTTAATTATTGTATTGTTAACATTGTTACTTATGACTGTTGTGTTTGAAGCTGTTAAACTGTAAAGCGCTTTGGAATATATTGGCGCTACATAAGTAAAGATTATTATTATTATTATTATTATTAAAAGTTCCAGGGTGCCGAATACTTTTGCAAGGCACTGTAGAAACAGAATAATGGCCCCATAAATTGCTACTAAATATATAATCAAATACTCACCTCTTCTTGTTTCCCGCTGCCAGTGCTCCAGCCTCCAGGTCACGTCTCCTCAGCACCTTGACTCTCTGACGTCTCACTGCAGAGGTCACGCTGTAGTGACATCATTTTCTGCAATAAGACATCACAGAGAATCACAGAAGCACTGGCAAAGGAACAGGAAACGGTGAGAGGGGAGTATTTGAAAAAATTTAAAAGGCAAAGTGGCCTGTGCCAGCGCTGGTATCAGGCCCCCTTGACTGCCTGTTGTGTGTCAAGTCCCGATGCCCCGTTGTCATCAGTCAGCCAGTGATGAGCAAGAGCAGCAGCAGGTCAGCAGCAGGATGCCACCCAGAGCTCCTCTTCATGTGAGCCTCCGCTCTGCTGGCAGCTCAGGTCCTGTTTGTACTGTGCATGGCAGCCTTTAACCCCTTCATGACCCAGCCTATTTTGACCTTAAAGACCTGGCCGTTTTTTGCAATTCTGACCAGTGTCCCTTTATGAGGTAATAACTCAGGAACGCTTCAATGGATCCTAGCGGTTCTGAGATTGTTTTTTTGTGACATATTGGGCTTCATGTAAGTGGTAAATTTAGGTCAATAAATTCTGTGTTTATTTGTGATAAAAATAGAAATTTGGCGAAAATTTTGAAAATTTCACAATTTTCACATTTTGAATTTTTATTCTGTTAAACCAGAGAGTTATGTGACACAAAATAGTTAATAAATAACATTTCCCACATGTGTGCTTTACATCAGCACAATTTGGGAAACAAAATTTTTTTTTGCTAGGAAGTTATAAGGGTTAAAATTTGACCAGCGATTTCTCATTTTTACAACAAAATTTACAAAACCATTTTTTTTAGGGACCACCTCACATTTGAAGTCAGTTTGAGGGGTCTATATGGCTGAAAATACCCAAAAGTGACACCATTCTAAAAACTGCACCCCTCAAGGTGCACAAAACCACATTCAAGAAGTTTATTAACCCTTCAGGTGCTTCACAACAGCAGAAGCAACATGGAAGGAAAAAATGAACATTTAACTTTTTAGTCACAAAAATGATCTTTTAGCAACAATTTTTTCATTTTCCCAATGGTAAAAGGAGAAACTGAACCACAAAAGTTGTTGTCCAATTTGTCCTGACTACGCTGATCCTTCATATGTGGGGGTAAACCACTGTTTGGGCCCACGGCAGGGCTTGGAAGGGAAGCAGCGCCATTTGACTTTTTGAATGAAAAATTGGCTGCACTCTTTAGGGGACACCATGTTGCGTTTGGAGAGACCCTGTGTGCCTAAACATTGGAGCTCCCCTACAAATGACCCCATTTTGGAAACTAGACCCCCCAAGGAACTTATCTAGATGCCTAGTGAGCACTTTAAACGCTCAGGTGCTTCACAAATTGATCCTTAAAATTGAAAAAGTACTTTTTTTTCACAAAAATTTTTTTTCGCCTCAATTGTTTCATTTTCACATGGGCAATAGGATGAAATGGATCCTAAAATTTGTTGGGCAATTTCTCCCGAGTACGTCAATACCTCACATGTGGGGGTAAACCACTGTTTGGGCACACGGCAGGGCTCGGAAGGGAAGGCGCGCCTTTTGACTTTTTGAATGGAACATTAGCTCCAATTGTTAGCGGACACCATGTCGCGTTTGGAGAGCCCCTGTGTGCTTAATCATTGGAGCTCCCCCACAAGTGACCCCATTTTGGAAACTAGACCCCCAAATGAACTAATCTAGATGTGTGGTGAGCACTTTGAACCCTCAAGTGCTTCACAGAAGTTTATAACGCAGAGCCATGAAAATAAAAAATAATTTTTCTTTCCTCAAAAATGATTTTTAGCCTGGAATTTCCTATTTTGCCAAGGGTAATAGGAGAAATTTGACCCCAAATGTTGTTTTCCAGTTTGTCCTGAGTACACAGATACCCCATATGTGGGGGTAAACCACTGTTTGGGCGCACGGCAGGGCTCGGAAGGAAAGGCACGCCATTTGGCTTTTTAAATGGAAAATTAGCTCCAATCATTAGCGGACACCATGTCGCGTTTGGAGAGCCCCTGTGTGCATAAACATTGGAGATCCCCCACAAATGACCCCATTTTGGAAACTAGACCCCCAAATGAACTAATCTACATGTGTGGTGAGCACTTTGAACCCTCAAGTGCTTCACAGAAGTTTATAACGCAGAGCCATAAAAATAAAAAAAAAAATTTTCTTTTCTCAAAAATGATTTTTTAGCCCGCAATTTTTTATTTTCCCAAGGGTAACAGGAGAAATTTGACCCCAAAAGTTGTTGTCCAGTTTCTCCTGAGTACACTGATACCCCATATGTGGGGGTAAACCACTGTTTGGGCACATGCCGGGGCTCGGAAGTGAAGTAGTGATGTTTTGAAATGCAGACTTTGATGGAATGGTCTGCGGGCATCACGTTGCGTTTGCAGAGCCCCTGATGTGGCTAAACAGTAGAAACCCCCCACAAGTGACCCCATTTTGGAAACTAGACCCCGAAAGGAACTTATCTAGATATGTGGTGAGCACTTCCAACCCCCAAGCGCTTCACAGAAGTTTATAACGCAGAGCCGTGAAAATAATAAATACGTTTTCTTTCCTCAAAAATAATTATTTAGCCCAGAATTTTTTAATTTTCCCAAGGGTTACAGAAGAAATTTGACCCTACTATTTGTTGTCCAGTTTCTCCTGAGTACAGTGATACCCCATTTGTGGGGGTAAACCACTGTTTGGGCACTCGTCGGGGCTCAGAAGTGAAGTAGTGACTTTTGAAATGCAGACTTTGATGGAATGGTCTGCGGACGTCACGCTGCGTTTGCAGAGCCCCTGGTATGCCTAAACAGTAGAAACCCCCCAAAAGTGACCCCATTTTATAAACTAGACCCCCTAAGGAACTTATCTAGATATGTGGTGAGCACTTTGAACCCCCAAGTGCTTCACAGACGTTTACAACGCAGAGCCGTGAAAATAAAAAATCATTTTTCTTTCCTCAAAAATGATGTTTTAGCAAGCAATTTTTTATTTTCTCAAGGGTAACAGGAGAAATTGGACCCCAATAATTGTTGCGCAGTTTGTCCTGAGTATGCTGGTACACAATATGTGGGGATAAACCACTGTTTTGGCACACGTCAGGGCTCGGAAGTGAGGGAGCACCATTTGACTTTTTGAACACAAGATTTGCTGGAATCAATGGTGGCGCCATGTTGCTTTTGGAGACCTCTGATGTGCCTAAACAGTCGAAGCCCCTCAATTCTACCTCCAGCACTAACCCCAACACACCCCTAACCCTAATCCCAACTGTAGCCATAACCCTAATTACAACCCTAACCCCAACACACCCCTAACCACAACCCTAACCTCAACACACCCCTAACCCTAACCACAACCCTAATTCCAACCCTAACCCTAAGGCTATGTGCCCACGTTGCGGATTCGTGTGAGATTTTTCAGCACCATTTTTGAAAAATCCGTGGGTAAAAGGCACTGCGTTTTACCTGCGGATTTACCGTGGATAGCCAGTGTTTTTTGTGCGGATTTCACCAGTGGATTCCTATTGAGGAACAGGTGGTAAACGCTGCGGAATCCGCACAAAGAATTGACATGCTGCGAAAAATACAACGCAGCGTTTCCGCACGGTATTTTCCGCACCATGGGCACAGCGGATTTGGTTTTCCATGTTAACATGGTACTGTAAACCTGATGGAACACTGCTGCGAATCCGCAGCCAAATTCGCACCATGTGAACATAGCCTAATTCTAAAGGTATGTGCACACGTTGCGGAAAACGCTGCGGATCCGCAGCAGTTTCCCATGAGTTTACAGTTCAATGTAAACCTATGGGAAACAAAAATCGCTGTACACATGCTGCAGAAAAACTGCACGGAAACGCAGCGGTTTACATTCCGCAGCATGTCACTTCTTTCTGCGGATTCCGCAGCGGTTTTACAACTGCTCCAATAGAAAATCGCAGTTGTAAAACCGCAGTGAAATGCGCAGAAAAACCGCTGTAAATCCGCGATAAATCCACAGCGGTTTAGCACTGCGGATTTATCAAAATCCGCTGTGGAAAAATCCGCAGAGGACCAGAATACGTGTGCACATACCGAAACCCTAACCCTAACCCTAGTTCTAACTCCAACCTTGATGGAAAAAAAAAATCTTTATTTTAATATTGTCCCTACCTATGGGGGTGACAAAGGGGGGGGTCATTTACTGTTTTTTTTTATTTTGATCACTGTGAGGTTTTATCACAGTGATCAAAATTCACATTGGAATGAATCTGCCGGCCGGCAGATTCGGCGGGCGCACTGCGCATGCGCCCGCCATTTTGGAAGATGGCGGCGCCCAGGAAAGAAGACGGACGGACCCCAGGAGGCTCGGTAAGTATGATGGCGTGGGGGGGAGCACGGGGAGGTGGATCGGAGCATGGGGGGGTGGATCGGTACACGGGGGGTGGATCGGAACACGGGGGGTGGATTGGAACACGGGGGGGTGGATCGCAGTGCGGGGGGTGAATCGCAGTGCGGGGGGTGGATCGGAGTGAAGGGGGGTTGGATTGGAGCACGGGGGTTGGGATTGGAGCACGGGGGGAGCGGACAGGAGGACGGGGGAGCGGAGCACTGGACGGAGGGGAGCGGACCACAGATCGGGGGGCTGGGGGGGGCGATCGGTGGGTTGGGGTGGGTGCACATCAGTGTTTCCAGCCATGGCCGATGATATTGCAGCATCGGCCATGGCTGGATTGTAATATTTCACCAGTTTTTTAGGTGAAATATTACAAATCACTCTGATTGGCTGTTGAAAGTGAAACTGCCAATCAGAGCGATCATAGCCATGGGGGGGTGAAGCCACCGCCATGGGGGGGTGAAGCCACCCCCCTGGGCTAAAGTACAACTCCTCCTGTCCCTGCAGGCCGGGTGAAATTACAGTTAACCCTTTCACCCGGCCTGCAGGAGCCCAATCTGTCCATGACGCATATGCTGCGTCACAGGTCGGAATGGCACAGGTTTTCATGACTCATGAATACGATGCATCAAAGGTCGGGAAGGGGTTAAGCACATGCTCAGTATAAACTTTGGTGGGGTGGGGGAAAATTCATAGACAGTGCTTTGTTCTGCCGTGTGGTATAGTCATCACAGGTGACGCTGGGGCTGCAGCATATACATCACAGGAGACATGAGGCTGTGGTATAATCATCACAGTAGATGCTAGTGCAGCTTTTCGTTTTGTTGACAAATAAAAAATGAATTTATATTTTCTTGGTCTCTCATTGCATGTTGGATTATTGGCAGTGTAGGGGAATGCAGAGTCTACCCCTTTAAGTTTTCCAACTTGCTATAGATATTAATATAGATATTTATGTGTAATGTTATACTGTGTATGTTTTGTGTTATGAGTATTATTCACTATTTCTGCTATGTGTACAGTTTTCATAGGGAAAGCGTAGTACCAAAATTTAGCCACAAGATGGAGTACAGTGTACTGTTAGTTATAGCAGTGTGCATAGTCATGATAGGAGGGGCCACTGTGGGATAACATAGAGAGCTTCCTGTTTTTTAGTTCAGTGTAGCCTGGGAGCTGAACAGCTCAGGAGGGTCAGAGTGCCCTGACAGTCCAGAGAGTACAGGGGCGCAGGAGACTCCATGATGTGGCAACTTGTAGCATGGACTGATGACCTCAGATCCAGAGTGAAAGACTGAGGTATCCCCCAACCACAGTGAGTTTAAGCAGAGAGGATGCTGCATTACCGTTAAAGGCGGTATGCCCCCATAATGTACTGGAGGCCGTAGGAGAATACAGAACGGTAAAAGAGGGCAGGTCGCTCACCATGTGGCATCTGACGTCGGGAGCTGAAGTTCTAGTGTCTGGAGCAAAAGAGACTCAAGAGTGCCTAACCGTAGCAGAATTGGCAAGGGAGGACATTGTGGGACAGTATGAGACGGTCTGACCCAGGTACGTGCCGGGTGTCAGTGAAGGAAGTATAGGGAAAGAGGAAGAAATGTGCAATGTGAAGCCTGTTGTTTATGCTGTTAAGATAAAGGATGCGCTGTGTAAAGAAACCAGTAAAGTAGTTCAGTTTGCAGTTAATATGGACTTTGTCTCAATTCATGTGGAACTGCCTGTATGGAGCCTACAGCAATGCAGAAAAGACTCTGATGGCGCAGAAAGTGGAGTCACAGGTATGCAGAGTAATGGACATTTTTTTTCATGTGAAGAGAGGCCAGGGCACAGACACCCCGGTATCTTCGGCCATGACTACGGCCCTGGCCGAACCTTACAGCAGCACGGTAACACATCCACTTTTCCCATAAGTTTGCTTCTTATCTTCTGTAGTGGATGAGTTTTTTTCCACAATCCAACAAAGGAGTTGTGACTGTCCCAACTCTATAAAGGTGAGTACAGCCGGTGTTTTATTTTTCCTTTTATACCGGATAAGATCCTATTGTACTTTTTGCCTTTCCAGCCTTCATTTTCTGGTACATCCAGGCACTGGCACGTATCCAGATGTAACCTTTTGCTCGCGCTGCAGCATTCAGAAGTGAACACTGTGTGAGTGTGCTCCCAAAGTAAGAAGAAATGAAAGGGCAGGCAGCCTTGAAAATACTGCTACTGGTCAGAGCACTGTGGAATCCGGGAATCTGACCTGGGGATGGTGAAAAGGTTATCACGGGATTCCCACCTTGGCTCTAACACATGAAGCCTACAAATGGCACACACTCCTTGCAGCAACTGGCTGCTCTGAGACTGTAAGGTTGACTATAATAGTTTACTTTGTCGCCTAGGTTAAGTTAAAAATCCATCTGTTTTTGAGAACAGAGAGAAAATTTAATAAGAGCCAAATTCTAAAGTTGATTTTTTGTTACAAACACTTTGCAATTTTAAACATTTAAGAAGACAACACCCTTAAAAGGTAGTTACAGTGCCTTGCAAAAGTATTCGGCCCCCTGGAACTTTTCAACCTTTTCCTACATATCGTGCTTCAAACATCAAGGTACCAAATGTAAATTTTTGGTGAAGAATCAACAAGTGGAACACAATTATGAAGTTGAACGAAGTTTATTGGTAATTTTAAATTTTTGTGGAAAAACAAAAACTGAAAAGTGCGGCGTGCAATATTATTCGGCCCCTTTACTTTCAATGCAGCAAACTCACTCCAGAAGTTCATTGTGGATCTCTGAATGATCCAATGTTGTCCTAAATGCCTAATGATGATAAATATAATCTACCTGTGTGTAATGAAGTCTCCGTATAAATGCACCTGCTCTGTGATAGTCTCAGGGCTCTGTTTGAAGCACAGAGAGCATCATGAAGACCAAGGAACACAACAGGCAGGTCCGTGATACTGTTGTAGAGAAGTTTAAAGCTGGATTTGGATACAAAATGATTTACAAAACTTTAAACATCTCAAGGAGCACTGTGCAAGCGATCATATTGAAATGGAAGGAGTACCATACCACAGTAAATCTACCAAGACCTGGCCGTCCCTCTAAACTTTCATCTCAAACAAGGAGAAGACTGATCAGAGATGCAGCCAAGAGGCCCATGATCACTCTGGATGAACTGCAGAGATCTACAGCTGAGGTGGGACAGTCTGTCCATAGGACAACAATCAGTCGTACACTGCACAAATCTGGCCTTTATGGAAGAGTGGCAAGAAGAAAGCCATTTCTCAAAGATATCCATAAAAAAGTGTAATTTAAAGTTTGCAGCAAGCCACCTGGGAGAAACACCAAGCATGTGGAAGAAGGTGCTCTGGTCAGATGAAGCCAAAATCGAACTTTTTGGCAACAATGCCAAACTATATGTTTAGCGTAAAGGCAACACAGCTCATCACCCTGAACACACCATCCCCACTGTCAAACATGGTGGTGGCAGCATCATGGTTTGGGCCTGCTTTTCTTCAGCAGGGACAGGGAAGATGGATGGAGCCAAATACAGGACCATTTTTGAAGAAAACCTGTTGGAGTCTGCAAAAGACCTGAGACTGGGACGGAGATTTGTCTTCCAACAAGACAATGATCCCAAACATAAAGCAATATATACAATGGAATGGTTCACAAATAAATGTATCCAGGTGTTAGAATGGCAAAGTCAGAGTCTGGACCTCAATCCAATGGAGAATCTGTGGAAAGATCTGAAAACTGCTGTTCACAAACGATCTCCATCAAACCTCACTGAGCTCGAGCTGTTTGCCAAGGAAGAATGGGCAAGAATTTCAGTATCTCGATGTACAAAACTGATAGAGACATATCCCAAGCGACTTGCAGCTGTAATCGCAGCAAAAGGTGGCGCAGCAAAGTATTAAGTTAAAGGGGCTGAATAATATTGCACGCCCCACTTTTCAGTTTTTGAATTTCCACAAAAAATTTTAAATAACCAATACATTTCATTCAACTTTACAATTATGTTCCACTTGTTGTTGATTCTACACCAAAAATCCAAAAATTAACATTTGGTATCTTTATGTTTGAAGCATGATATGTGGGAAAAGGATGAAGAGTTCCAGGGGGCCGAATACTTTCGCAAGGCACTGTACTGCACTCTAAATTGTGTATGCAGTGCAATCCAGGATATACCATTTTGTGTTGTAACCCAGCAAATTAAAATATTGCTTTGAAATAGCTAAGACGTTCAGCATTGATTTATGCATAGTTACCCAAGCTAATTTTAAATATCATGGCGATAAGGCTAGGTTCACATTGCGTCAAGTACATGGCGTTAAACGGATGCGTTAAACGCATGTACAGAAAAGGAGCAAAAATATGTGAAATTCGTCGTCACGGTAACGCTAGCGTTAACGCATGTGATCGCGTTTTTTCATTTTGATGTCCGTTTACGAAGTATCCGTTTGTCTGCGTTTGTCACTGTCAATAAAGTTGTTCTTTTTTTTTTTTTCCCTTTTGTCATTGTCGGGTGTGGGCACAGACTCATTCTCCATTTTGAAAGCATTGAGTGAACTTCTGCTAGCAAGATGTTTGTGTCTGAGCTCGTCAGATTTCGCTTGATGCGGTTGCGACTTCGGCAGAGAAAGCGTAGTTCGCAAAGGAGATATTGGATCCACGAAGTGAATTTCTTGCGGAGTACATATGGTGCCTTTCACACCCTGTATGTGCAGCTTCGGGATCATCCCTTCAAATTCCAACGCTATCTACGGATGTCCATTGAGACCTTTGATGTTCTGCTCTCGCATGTGAAGGATGAGATACATCATCATCGCAGCACTTTTCGAGAAAGCATCAGTGCGGAGCAACGTTTAGTAGTGACTGTGAGGTAATTATACATTTTTTTATCATTATATTGACAAAGACTAGATCTCGGTATCGTGTGGCCTAATGTTCATTTAGCAATTGTATATTCTATTGTAACTAGCCATTAGATGATCATTAAAATCCTAATTTTTTTTTGCTTTTTGTTTTTGAATGTCGACAGATATCTGGCTACCGGAGAAACTTTTGCGTCACTGCATTATCAGTTTAGACTTGGGAAGTCAACAATTTGTCAACTGGTTCGGGAAACTTGTGATGCCATTTGGAACAACTTGCAACCACTTGTGCTACCAACACCAACATCAGAAATGTGGCTAGCGATTTCCCAACAGTTTGAGGATGTGGCCAATTTCCCCAATTGTATTGGTACCGTGGACGGAAAGCACATTCGGATTCAGAAACCTGCGCATAGTGGTTCCCTCTACTATAACTATAAGAAATACTTTTCTATAG
Organism: Ranitomeya imitator; assembly: GCF_032444005.1. NCBI lineage: Eukaryota > Metazoa > Chordata > Amphibia > Anura > Dendrobatidae > Ranitomeya > Ranitomeya imitator. The sequence continues at coordinate 590,693,454 of NC_091282.1, forward strand.
TATGGATGGCGATTGCGGATGCCAGGTACCGTTTTGTTGCTGTGGATATTGGTGCTTATGGCCGGACTAACGATTCCAGAGTATTCAGAGACTCCAACATGGGCCGATGTTTGTACAGCCAACGTTTAAACATACCCTCATCACGACCTCTTCCGGGGACCGAAGGCCCAAGTTTGCCCTATGTTTTAGTTGGTGACGAGGCCTTCCAACTAGGACAAAATCTCCTCAAGCCCTACTCAAGCCGTAGTCTAGACTCCAGCAGGCGCATTTTTAATTATCGCTTGAGCCGGGCCAGACGTTATGTGGAGTGTGCCTTTGGGATTTTGACATTAAAATGGCGGATTTTACTAACCTGCATGCAACTGCAACCTGAAAATGTGGACCGTGTTGTGAAGGCGTGCATCTGTCTGCATAATTTTGTGGCGAGACATGAACCCCAGGTGGTAGACCCCGATGATTGCGAGTTGAACCTCAGTAGCATTGAATCGAATGCAGTTCGGTCAACAGCACAAATAATGAGGATTCGTGATCAATTTGCACATTATTTCACACATGAAGGCCATGTTCCATGGCAAGACAGATACGTGTGAAAATATTGTAAAGTCTTCCTGATGTCGTGTAAAAAGTTACGTAGTGTAAAAAGTTACCTTATGTCATGTAAAAAGTTGTTTAACCTGATGTCGTGTAAAAAGTTACCTTATGTCGTGTAAAAAGTTATGTTGTGTTAAAAGTTAAAGTCATACAAGAATCTTAAATTTGAAACAGTTTACTAAATGTTTATGGATTTTTCCAACAAACTGTTGGTACACAGGTTTAACATATGATATCCCATAGGGATGAAAAAAAAGGAAAATAGAAATTCACAACAAAAAACATAACAAAAAAAAAAAAAAAAACTTGCAACGCGGTAATTGCACCTGGCTGGGGACAGTGAACGGTACTAAAGACTTTGGTACGTTAAACTAGAAGAAGAGGGGACGGGAAGAAAAACATTAGACTCGTACAAAGACGACCCAGGAAAACATACTCAGAAGGGAGGTAAGAACATTTCTAAAACAATCCACAGTGAGGAGATTGGAACAAAACAAAATCCTCTAAACTGCATGCTCGCAAACGCCAGAAGCCTGACAAACAAGATGGAAGAACTAGAAGCAGAAATATCTACAGGTAACTTTGACATAGTGGGAATAACCGAGACATGGTTAGATGAAAGCTATGACTGGGCAGTTAACTTACAGGGTTACAGTCTGTTTAGAAAGGATCGTAAAAATCGGAGAGGAGGAGGGGTTTGTCTCTATGTAAAGTCTTGTCTAAAGTCCACTTTAAGGGAGGATATTAGCGAAGGGAATGAAGATGTCGAGTCCATATGGGTTGAAATTCATGGAGGGAAAAATGGTAACAAAATTCTCATTGGGGTCTGTTACAAACCCCCAAATATAACAGAAAGCATGGAAAGTCTACTTCTAAAGCAGATAGATGAAGCTGCAACCCATAATGAGGTCCTGGTTATGGGGGACTTTAACTACCCGGATATTAACTGGGAAACAGAAACCTGTGAAACCCATAAAGGCAACAGGTTTCTGCTAATAACCAAGAAAAATTATCTTTCACAATTGGTGCAGAATCCAACCAGAGGAGCAGCACTTTTAGACCTAATACTATCTAATAGACCTGACAGAATAACAAATCTGCAGGTGGTTGGGCATCTAGGAAATAGCGACCACAATATTGTACAGTTTCACCTGTCTTTCACTAGGGGGACTTGTCAGGGAGTCACAAAAACACTGAACTTTAGGAAGGCAAAGTTTGACCAGCTTAGAGATGCCCTTAATCTGGTAGACTGGGACAATATCCTCAGAAATGAGAATACAGATAATAAATGGGAAATGTTTAAGAACATCCTAAATAGGCAGTGTAAGCGGTTTATACCTTGTGGGAATAAAAGGACTAGAAATAGGAAAAACCCAATGTGGCTAAACAAAGAAGTAAGACAGGCAATTAACAGTAAAAAGAAAGCATTTGCACTACTAAAGCAGGATGGCACCATTGAAGCTCTAAAAAACTATAGGGAGAAAAATACTTTATCTAAAAAACTAATTAAAGCTGCCAAAAAGGAAACAGAGAAGCACATTGCTAAGGAGAGTAAAACTAATCCCAAACTGTTCTTCAACTATATCAATAGTAAAAGAATAAAAACTGAAAATGTAGGCCCCTTAAAAAATAGTGAGGAAAGAATGGTTGTAGATGACGAGGAAAAAGCTAACATATTAAACACCTTCTTCTCCACGGTATTCACGGTGGAAAATGAAATGCTAGGTGAAATCCCAAGAAACAATGAAAACCCTATATTAAGGGTCACCAATCTAACACAAGAAGAGGTGCGAAACCGGCTAAATAAGATTAAAATAGATAAATCTCCGGGTCCGGATGGCATACACCCACGAGTACTAAGGGAACTAAGTAATGTAATAGATAAACCATTATTTCTTATTTTTAGGGACTCTATAGCGACAGGGTCTGTTCCGCAGGACTGGCGCATAGCAAATGTGGTGCCAATATTCAAAAAGGGCTCTAAAAGTGAACCTGGAAATTATAGGCCAGTAAGTCTAACCTCTATTGTTGGTAAAATATTTGAAGGGTTTCTGAGGGATGTTATTCTGGATTATCTCAATGAGAATAACTGTTTAACTCCATATCAGCATGGGTTTATGAGAAATCGCTCCTGTCAAACCAATCTAATCAATTTTTATGAAGAGGTAAGCTATAGGCTGGACCACGGTGAGTCATTGGACGTGGTATATCTCGATTTTTCCAAAGCGTTTGATACCGTGCCGCACAAGAGGTTGGTACACAAAATGAGAATGCTTGGTCTGGGGGAAAATGTGTGTAAATGGGTTAGTAACTGGCTTAGTGATAGAAAGCAGAGGGTGGTTATAAATGGTATAGTCTCTAACTGGGTCGCTGTGACCAGTGGGGTACCGCAGGGGTCAGTATTGGGACCTGTTCTCTTCAACATATTCATTAATGATCTGGTAGAAGGTTTACACAGTAAAATATCGATATTTGCAGATGATACAAAACTATGTAAAGCAGTTAATACAAGAGAAGATAGTATTCTGCTACAGATGGATCTGGATAAGTTGGAAACTTGGGCTGAAAGGTGGCAGATGAGGTTTAACAATGATAAATGTAAGGTTATACACATGGGAAGAAGGAATCAATATCACCATTACACACTGAACGGGAAACCACTGGGTAAATCTGACAGGGAGAAGGACTTGGGGATCCTAGTTAATGATAAACTTACCTGGAGCAGCCAGTGCCAGGCAGCAGCTGCCAAGGCAAACAGGATCATGGGGTGCATTAAAAGAGGTCTGGATACACATGATGAGAGCATTATACTGCCTCTGTACAAATCCCTAGTTAGACCGCACATGGAGTACTGTGTCCAGTTTTGGGCACCGGTGCTCAGGAAGGATATAATGGAACTAGAGAGAGTACAAAGGAGGGCAACAAAATTAATAAAGGGGATGGGAGAACTACAATACCCAGATAGATTAGCGAAATTAGGATTATTTAGTCTAGAAAAAAGACGACTGAGGGGCGATCTAATAACCATGTATAAGTATATAAGGGGACAATACAAATATCTCGCTGAGGATCTGTTTATACCAAGGAAGGTGACGGGCACAAGGGGGCATTCTTTGCGTCTGGAGGAGAGAAGGTTTTTCCACCAACATAGAAGAGGATTCTTTACTGTTAGGGCAGTGAGAATCTGGAATTGCTTGCCTGAGGAGGTGGTGATGGCGAACTCAGTCGAGGGGTTCAAGAGAGGCCTGGATGTCTTCCTGGAGCAGAACAATATTGTATCATACAATTATTAGGTTCTGTAAAAGGACGTAGATCTGGGTATTTATTATGATGGAATATAGGCTGAACTGGATGGACAAATGTCTTTTTTCGGCCTTACTAACTATGTTACTATGTTACTGCACGGGAGTATGGTCTGCCCAACTATATGATGGACTGCTACATTGTCTATGAGGTTCCACGCTCGTTTCACCCCGGCCTCTATATTGAGGGTTGTAGGGCGGCATGTCCAGTCTTCTTGTTCCCGATGGAGCGGGTTCCTGGGGGCCCACGAATTCCTCTAGAAGCTCGTTCAGTCTTTGTCTAAACATAAGGTTTCTATGTGCCGGGATATTTTGTGCTACAGGCACATAGGACAAGAAAAGTAGCTTCCACTCATTAGCAGAGTATACAGACTCGCGTGCTTGCAGCTCGGTAATTTCTCGCCTCAGGTCTTTGAGCTCACTGCGACACATGTCCTCTACCCGTTGGAGTCCATCCACGATAATTGCATCAGCTTCATCTTTTTGTGATGCTCGCTTGCGTCCACGCTGTGATTGCAACCGGGCACTCACACCTGCAGCAACAGTGCTTCTATCCGCAGATCGTGGCTCGCTGATGCCAGACACATCTTCAGGTTGCGTTGGTTCCACTGGAGAAGGCTCCAGTTCCTCTGTCGGTCTAGGAGCAGCGGTACTGCATATCGTGCTGTAACCCAAAAAAAAAAAAAAAGTAAATTAGTTTCCTTTAAACAATTTTGTCTCGCACACAGACCTATTTGTACTTACGAGCGCTGAGACAATGTTTTTTGAAGAAAGAGCAGTTGGTCGTAATGCACATACGGGGTCACCCGATTACCACTGGATCCGCTTGGTGCATTCTGACTGTTCCGGTAGTCACGGACAAAGCGAGCGCGGATGGACTTCCAACGGGTATGGACAGCATCGGCTTTAAATTTAAAAAAATATATATATACAGTGGGGCAAAAAAGTATTTAGTCAGTCAGCAATAGTGCAAGTTCCACCACTTAAAAAGATGAGAGGCGTCTGTAATTTACATCATAGGTAGACCTCAACTATGGAAGACAAACTGAGAAAAAAAAATCCAGAAAATCACATTGTCTGTTTTTTTATCATTTTATTTGCATATTATGGTGGAAAATAAGTATTTGGTCAGAAACAAACAATCAAGATTTCTGGCTCTCACAGACCTGTAACTTCTTCTTTAAGAGTCTCCTCTTTCCTCCACTCATTACCTGTAGTAATGGCACCTGTTTAAACTTGTTATCAGTATAAAAAGACACCTGTGCACACCCTCAAACAGTCTGACTCCAAACTCCACTATGGTGAAGACCAAAGAGCTGTCAAAGGACACCAGAAACAAAATTGTAGCCCTGCACCAGGCTGGGAAGACTGAATCTGCAATAGCCAACCAGCTTGGAGTGAAGAAATCAACAGTGGGAGCAATAATTAGAAAATGGAAGACATACAAGACCACTGATAATCTCCCTCGATCTGGGGCTCCACGCAAAATCCCACCCCGTGGGGTCAGAATGATCACAAGAACGGTGAGCAAAAATCCCAGAACCACGCGGGGGGACCTAGTGAATGAACTGCAGAGAGCTGGGACCAATGTAACAAGGCCTACCATAAGTAACACACTACGCCACCATGGACTCAGATCCTGCAGTGCCAGACGTGTCCCACTGCTTAAGCCAGTACATGTCCGGGCCGGTCTGAAGTTTGCTAGAGAGCATTTGGATGATCCAGAGGAGTTTTGGGAGAATGTCCTATGGTCTGATGAAACCAAACTGGAACTGTTTGGTAGAAACACAACTTGGCGTGTTTGGAGGAAAAGGAATACTGAGTTGCATCCATCAAACACCATACCTACTGTAAAGCATGGTGGTGGAAACATCATGCTTTGGGGTTGTTTCTCTGCAAAGGGGCCAGGACGACTGATCCGGGTACATGAAAGAATGAATGGGGCCATGTATCGTGAGATTTTGAGTGCAAACCTCCTTCCATCAGCAAGGGCATTAAAGATGAAACGTGGCTGGGTCTTTCAACATGACAATGATTCAAAGCACACCGCCAGGGCAACGAAGGAGTGGCTTCGTAAGAAGCATTTCAAGGTCCTGGAGTGGCCTAGCCAGTCTCCAGATCTCAACCCTATAGAAAACCTTTGGAGGGAGTTGAAAGTCCGAGTTGCCAAGCGAAAAGCCAAAAACATCACTGCTCTAGAGGAGATCTGCATGGAGGAATGGGCCAACATACCAACAACAGTGTGTGGCAACCTTGTGAAGACTTACAGAAAACGTTTGACCTCTGTCATTGCCAACAAAGGATATATTACAAAGTATTGAGATGAAATTTTGTTTCTGACCAAATACTTATTTTCCACCATAATATGCAAATAAAATGATAAAAAAACAGACAATGTGATTTTCTGGATTTTTTTTTCTCAGTTTGTCTCCCATAGTTGAGGTCTACCTATGATGTAAATTACAGACGCCTCTCATCTTTTTAAGTGGTGGAACTTGCACTATTGCTGACTGACTAAATACTTTTTTGCCCCACTGTATATAAAAATAGTAGATAGATAGTTTTAAGATATAGGAAACATTTTTCATAGTTTGCTAGGATAGTTGACATATAAATAGTAGATAGATAGTTAAGAAATAGTTTAGAAATAGTGTATAGATAGATATATAGTGTACAGATAGTTGATAATTGAGAGATAGACAACAAGTGGATAGGTTGATAGGATAGAATTTTTTATTATTTTTTTTTGGTTAACATTTTCCGATGTTACGTCACCAATATTTACCAATTTTTTTCTTTGAGGTTGTCGACTTCTCCATGTATCGGGGATCAAAGTGACAGATTATTTGATCCCACAATTTCCGGTTCTTCACGATGTCATGGTGGGAGCTGTCGCTCTGGTCCCATATGGAGGGGTTGGCTTCCACAAGGTTGATCAGTGTCTCGTTGTGGATAGTCAATGGCTCTTCGTCAACGACAATCCTTTTTTTTTTGGCCGCTGACTTGGACTATGTAAACACAAAAAGTTATGTTGATAGTGTCAATTTCACTGGATGGCCATATTCATATATACAGAGATAGATAGATACATAGATATAGCAATAGATAGATACATAGATATAGATAGATAGATAGATAGATACATAGATATAGATAGATAGATAGATACATAGATATAGATAGATATAGATATATAGATACATAGATATAGATAGATATAGATAGATAGATAGATACATACATAGATACATAAATATAGATGGATAGATATAGATAGATTGATAGATACATAAATATAGATAGATAGATATAGATAGATATATAGATACATAGATATTGATAGATAGATAAATAGATACAGTGGGGCAAAAAAGTATTTAGTCAGTCAGCAATAGTGCAAGTTCCACCACTTAAAAAGATGAGAGGCGTCTGTAATTTACATCATAGGTAGACCTCAACTACGGGAGACAAACTGAGAAAAAAAAATCCAGAAAATCACATTGTCTGTTTTTTTAACATTTTATTTGCATATTATGGTGGAAAATAAGTATTTGGTCAGAAACAAACAATCAAGATTTCTGGCTCTCACAGACCTGTAACTTCTTCTTTAAGAGTCTCCTCTTTCCTCCACTCATTCCCTGTAGTAATGGCACCTGTTTAAACTTGTTATCAGTATAAAAAGACACCTGTGCACACCCTCAAACAGTCTGACTCCAAACTCCACTATGGTGAAGACCAAAGAGCTGTCAAAGGACACCAGAAACAAAATTGTAGCCCTGCACCAGGCTGGGAAGACTGAATCTGCAATAGCCAACCAGCTTGGAGTGAAGAAATCAACAGTGGGAGCAATAATTAGAAAATGGAAGACATACAAGACCACTGATAATCTCCCTCGATCTGGGGCTCCATGCAAAATCCCACCCCGTGGGGTCAGAATGATCACAAGAACGGTGAGCAAAAATCCCAGAACCACGCGGGGGGACCTAGTGAATGAACTGCAGAGAGCTGGGACCAATGTAACAAGGCCTACCATAAGTAACACACTACGCCACCATGGACTCAGATGCTGCAGTGCCAGACGTGTCCCACTGCTTAAGCCAGTACATGTCCGGGCCCGTCTGAAGTTTGCTAGAGAGCATTTGCATGATCCAGAGGAGTTTTGGGAGAATGTCCTATGGTCTGATGAAACCAAACTGGAACTGTTTGGTAGAAACACAACTTGTCGTGTTTGGAGGAAAAAGAATACTGAGTTGCATCCATCAAACACCATACCTACTGTAAAGCATGGTGGTGGAAACATCATGCTTTGGGGCTGTTTCTCTGCAAAGGGACCAGGACGACTGATCCGGGTACATGAAAGAATGAATTGGGCCATGTATAGTGAGATTTTGAGTGCAAACCTCCTTCCATCAGCAAGGGCATTGAAGATGAAACGTGGCTGGGTCTTTCAACATGACAATGATCCAAAGCACACCGCCAGGGCAACGAAGGAGTGGCTTCGTAAGAAGCATTTCAAGGTCCTGGAGTGGCCTAGCCAGTCTCCAGATCTCAACCCTATAGAAAACCTTTGGAGGGAGTTGAAAGTCCGTGTTGCCAAGCGAAAAGCCAAAAACATCACTGCTCTAGAGGAGATCTGCATGGAGGAATGGGCCAACATACCAACAACAGTGTGTGGCAACCTTGTGAAGACTTACAGAAAACGTTTGACCTCTGTCATTGCCAACAAAGGATATATTACAAAGTATTGAGATGAAATTTTGTTTCTGACCAAATACTTATTTTCCACCATAACATGCAAATAAAATGTTAAAAAAACAGACAATGTGATTTTCTGGATTTTTTTTTCTCAGTTTGTCTCCCATAGTTGATGTCTACCTATGATGTAAATTACAGACGCCTCTCATATTTTTAAGTGGTGGAACTTGCACTATTGCTGACTGACTAAATACTTTTTTGCCCCACTGTAGATACATAGATATAGATAGATAGATAGATAGATAGATAGATAGATACATAGATATAGATAGACAAATAGATGGAGCGATAGATAGTTGATAGATAGTTTATAGGTATAGTAGATAGAAAGTGAATAGATAGATTGTTGATAAATATTGGATAGAATATTTCTAATTTTATATTTACCACTGGCAGTTGTGGCGACGACAGACGGCTAGGGACCTTCTTTCTTTTGTGTCCTCCGTGTGCCACAACCTATTGTGTATGTAAAATGTAAAAAAAAAAAAATTAACATTAAATAATGTATTCATTGGATCAATAAATTTATGCCTGAAAAATTCAACATGTGTGCTATGTACCTTTGTGCTTTTAGCATGTTTTTTGGGGGGTGGTCTAGCAGCCTCGGGCTCAGAAGACTCCTATTCACAATAAAACAATAAACGGGATTGTTATGCCTAGCTCAATACAATGGAGTTTCACACAACATTATAGTGGTTTTTTAAAGTGCAAGCCTACCGACTGTGACGAAAAAATCGCAGACACGCTGCTGCTGCTGCTGACATCTGTATCCGACATCTGTGTGCAACAAAGCAATACATGTTTAGTACACACACATCCGACGGACATTACAGACTCCCATGATGTATACTGAGATATATATATATAGAAATGTACTTACATTTCAGGAGAGCTATTGCAACACTCTGTCACGTGCAGTAAATGTGTGGGTGGTATATTCCTCCTTTAATGGCCGAAATCACATTTCCTGTCACATGACACATGTGACCACCCTCAAACGCTATTAAAACGTGTGGTCCTATTTGGAAATTTTTCATGATTTGCGTCTGACTGCGTTTGCCATAGCCTTCTATGGCAGAATGAACGCTTCCGTTAGTAGTGCGTTAGCTTGGCCGGACCCGAGAAGGCTGGGTTCACATTGCGCTAGGTGTGTCCGTCTAACGGACTCGTTTTTAAGTAGTAAAAACGCAATGTAACGCACATACCAACGCGCCCATAGACTTGCATTGTCTAACGCATCGTGACGCATCCCTAAATTGGTATGCGTTTGTCACATAACGTTTTTTTTCTGACGGACCTTCAACACGGCTTGCAGCGTTCTCGGGTCCGGCCAAGCTAACGCACTACTAACGGAAGCGTTCATTCTGCCATAGAAGGCTATGACAAACGCAGTCAGACGCAAATCATGAAAAATTTCCAAGTAGGACCACAAGTTTTAATAGCGTTTGAGGGTGGTCACATGTGTCATGTGACAGGAAATGTGATTTCGGCCATTAAAGGAGGAATATACCACCCACACATTTACTGCACGTGACAGAGTGTTGCAATAGCTCTCCTGAAATGTAAGTACATTTCTATATATATATCTCAGTATACATCATGGGAGTCTGTAATGTCCGTCGGATGTGTGTGTACTAAACATGTATTGCTTTGTTGCACACAGATGTCGGATACAGATGTCAGCAGCAGCAGCAGCGTGTCTGCGATTTTTTCGTCACAGTCGGTAGGCTTGCACTTTAAAAAACCACTATAATGTTGTGTGAAACTCCATTGTATTGAGCTAGGCATAACAATCCCGTTTATTGTTTTATTGTGAATAGGAGTCTTCTGAGCCCGAGGCTGCTAGACCACCCCCCAAAAAACATGCTAAAAGCACAAAGGTACATAGCACACATGTTGAATTTTTCAGGCATAAATTTATTGATCCAATGAATACATTATTTAATGTTAATTTTTTTTTTTTTACATTTTACATACACAATAGGTTGTGGCACACGGAGGACACAAAAGAAAGAAGGTCCCTAGCCGTCTGTCGTCGCCACAACTGCCAGTGGTAAATATAAAATTAGAAATATTCTATCCAATATTTATCAACAATTTATCTATTCACTTTCTATCTACTATACCTATAAACTATCAACTATCTATCGCTCCATCTATTTGTCTATCTATATCTATGTATCTATCTATCTATATCTATGTACAGTATCTATCTATTTATCTATCTATCAATATCTATGTATCTATATATCTATCTATATCTATCTATCTATCTATATTTATGTATCTATCAATCTATCTATATCTATCCATCTATATTTATGTATCTATCTATGTATCTATCTATCTATCTCTATGTATCTATCTATATCTATGTATCTATATATCTATATCTATCTATATCTATGTATCTATCTATATCTATGTATCTATATATCTATATCTATCTATCTATCTATCTATATCTATGTATCTATCTATCTATATCTATGTATCTATCTATTGCTATATCTATGTATCTATCTCTGTATATATGAATATGGCCATCCAGTGAAATTGACACTATCAACATAACTTTTTGTGTTTACATAGTCCAAGTCAGCGGCCAAAAGAAAAAAAGGATTGTCGTTGACGAAGAGCCATTGACTATCCACAACGAGACACTGATCAACCTTGTGGAAGCCAACCCCTCCATATGGGACCAGAGCGACAGCTCCCACCAGGACATCGTGAAGAACCGGAAGTTGTGGGATCAAATAATCTGTCACTTTGATCCCCGATACATGGAGAAGTCGACAACCTCAAAGAAAAAAATTGGTAAATATTGGTGACGTAACATCGGAAAATGTTAACCAAAAAAAAAATAATAAAAAATTCTATCCTATCAACCTATCCACTTGTTGTCTATCTCTCAATTATCAACTATCTGTACACTATATATCTATCTATCTATACACTATTTCTAAACTATTTCTTAACTATCTATCTACTATTTATATGTCAACTATCCTAGCAAACTATGAAAAATGTTTCCTATATCTTAAAACTATCTATCTACTATTTTTATATATATATATATTTTTTTTTTAAATTTAAAGCCGATGCTGTCCATACCCGTTGGAAGTCCATCCGCGATCGCTTTGTCCGTGACTACCGGAACAGTCAGAATGCACCAAGCGGATCCAGTGGTAAACGGGTGACCCCGTATGTGCATTACGACCAACTGCTCTTTCTTCAAAAAACATTGTCTCAGCGCTCGTAAGTACAAATAGGTCTGTGTGCGAGACAAAATTGTTTAAAGGAAACTAATTTACTTTTTTTTTTTTTGGGTTACAGCACGATATGCAGTACCGCTGCTCCTAGACCGACAGAGGAACTGGAGCCTTCTCCAGTGGAACCAACGCAACCTGAAGATGTGTCTGGCATCAGCGAGCCACGATCTGCGGATAGAAGCACTGTTGCTGCAGGTGTGAGTGCCCAGTTGCAATCACAGCGTGGACGCAAGCGAGCATCACAAAAAGATGAAGCTGATGCAATTATCGTGGATGGACTCCAACGGGTAGAGGACATGTGTCGCAGTGAGCTCAAAGACCTGAGGCGAGAAATTACCGAGCTGCAAGCACGCGAGTCTGTATACTCTGCTAATGAGTGGAAGCTACTTTTCTTGTCCTATGTGCCTGTAGCACAAAATATCCCGGCACATAGAAACCTTATGTTTAGACAAAGACTGAACGAGCTTCTAGAGGAATTTGTGGGCCCCCAGGAACCCGCTCCATCGGGAACAAGAAGACTGGACATGCCGCCCTACAACCCTCAATATAGAGGCCGGGGTGAAACGAGCGTGGAACCTCATAGACAATGTAGCAGTCCATCATATAGTTGGGCAGACAATACTCCCGTGCAGTACCAAAGTCTTTAGTACCGTTCACTGTCCCCAGCCAGGTGCAATTACCGCGTTGCAAGTTTGTTTTTTGTTTTTTTGTTATGTTTTTTGTTGTGAATTTCTATTTTCCTTTTTTTTCATCCCTATGGGATATCATATGTTAAACCTGTGTACCAACAGTTTGTTGGAAAAATCCATAAACATTTAGTAAACTGTTTCAAATTTAAGATTCTTGTATGACTTTAACTTTTAACACAACATAACTTTTTACACGACATAAGGTAACTTTTTACACGACATCAGGTTAAACAACTTTTTACATGACATAAGGTAACTTTTTACACTACGTAACTTTTTACACGACATCAGGTTAAACAACATAACTTTTTACACAACATCAGGAAGACTTTACAATATTTTCACACGTATCTGTCTTGCCATGGAACATGGCCTTCATGTGTGAAATAATGTGCAAATTGATCACGAATCCTCATTATTTGTGCTGTTGACCGAACTGCATTCGATTCAATGCTACTGAGGTTCAACTCGCAATCATCGGGGTCTACCTCCTGGGGTTCATGTCTCGCCACAAAATTATGCAGACAGATGCACGCCTTCACAACACGGTCCACATTTTCAGGTTGCAGTTGCATGCAGGTTAGTAAAATCTGCCATTTTAATGTCAAAATCCCAAAGGCACACTCCACATAACGTCTGGCCCGGCTCAAGCGATAATTAAAAATGCGCCTGCTGGAGTCTAGACTACGGCTTGAGTAGGGCTTGAGGAGATTTTGTCCTAGTTGGAAGGCCTCGTCACCAACTAAAACATAGGGCAAACTTGGGCCTTCGGTCCCCGGAAGAGGTCGTGATGAGGGTATGTTTAAACGTTGGCTGTACAAACATCGGCCCATGTTGGAGTCTCTGAAGACTCTGGAATCGTTAGTCCGGCCATAAGCACCAATATCCACAGCAACAAAACGGTACCTGGCATCCGCAATCGCCATCAATACTATAGAAAAGTATTTCTTATAGTTATAGTAGAGGGAACCACTATGCGCAGGTTTCTGAATCCGAATGTGCTTTCTGTCCACGGCACCAATACAATTGGGGAAATTAGCCACATCCTCAAACTGTTGGGAAATCGCTAGCCACATTTCTGATGTTGGTGTTGGTAGCACAAGTGGTTGCAAGTTGTTCCAAATGGCATCACAAGTTTCCCGAACCAGTTGACAAATTGTTGACTTCCCAAGTCTAAACTGATAATGCAGTGACGCAAAAGTTTCTCCGGTAGCCAGATATCTGTCGACATTCAAAAACAAAAAGCAAAAAAAAATTAGGATTTTAATGATCATCTAATGGCTAGTTACAATAGAATATACAATTGCTAAATGAACATTAGGCCACACGATACCGAGATCTAGTCTTTGTCAATATAATGATAAAAAAAATGTATAATTACCTCACAGTCACTACTAAACGTTGCTCCGCACTGATGCTTTCACGAAAAGTGCTGCGATGATGATGTATCTCATCCTTCACATGCGAGAGCAGAACATCAAAGGTCTCAATGGACATCCGTAGATAGCGTTGGAATTTGAAGGGATGATCCCGAAGCTGCACATACAGGGTGTGAAAGGCACCATATGTACTCCGCAAGAAATTCACTTCGTGGATCCAATATCTCCTTTGCGAACTACGCTTTCTCTGCCGAAGTCGCAACCGCATCAAGCGAAATCTGACGAGCTCAGACACAAACATCTTGCTAGCAGAAGTTCACTCAATGCTTTCAAAATGGAGAATGAGTCTGTGCCCACACCCGACAATGACAAAAGGGAAAAAAAAAAAAAAAAGAACAACTTTATTGACAGTGACAAACGCAGACAAACGGATACTTCGTAAACGGACATCAAAATGAAAAAACGCGATCACATGCGTTAACGCTAGCGTTACCGTGACGATGAATTTCACATATTTTTGCTCCTTTTCTGTACATGCGTTTAACGCATCCGTTTAACGCCATGTACTTGACGCAATGTGAACCTAGCCGAACGCTGCAAGCTGCGTTGAAGGTCCGTCAGAAAAAAAACGTTATGTGACAAACGCATACCAATTTAGGGATGCGTCACGATGCGTTAGACAATGCAAGTCTATGGGCGCGTTGGTATGTGCGTTACATTGCGTTTTTACTACTTAAAAACGAGTCCGTTAGACGGACACACCTAGCGCAATGTGAACCCAGCCTAAGGGAATCTGTTATTAATCTAAAATAGGACAAAAAAGTACAGAAGTTTCCACACACTGTCAATTTATGTTTATGCTTTAATTATATGTTATTCTGATTCCAGGGCAATAGATGAGGTATGGCAAACGATCTTCGTAATCGATGATGAGGATTTTCCATCAGAGGACAAATTTGAGTTTGACTGAACTGAGAATAAAGAGAGGAGCAGCAGATGCAGAGTCTTTGGTGAAAACAAGTCAGATTGTAAAGAGGAAATTGAGATGGGTTTCCAAGAACAGATGACACCCTGTGAAAAAAGGAAAGTGAGAAAGTAGCACATAAGGAATAAGAGGTGCAGGAAGAAAAGTCCAGACCAAATATTTAAGAGCTTTTTAACCATAAGATATTATACACAAAGCGAGGCACCACATTATCACGCCTAGGTCATCTTTAGTCATTAAAGTTTCATGACCCCTACCATCTGGTGCTTCCTAGCAAATAGAGGCCAGGGGTGCATTTGAATTTTCTTAAAGGGAAACTATCACGTGAAAAAACGCTACTAACTTGCAGATATGGGGTTAATCTGCAGGTTAATAGCATTCTGAACCTGCATAGCGCCCGCACTTAGACCCCCCCCCCGCTGCCAGAAGGAAATGAACTTTATTTCTCCTGGTAGCATTCAGGGTTCAGTCACAGAGGCAGTGCCATCAGCATATAGAGAGTGGCGGCTATAACTGCATCCCTGTCACAGACTGACAGCCATCCTAATGCTGATCCAGCTACATTCAGTGTTATGGGCTGTCACTATCTATACACTGAGCGGTGACCAAGCACGCGCCACCACCACCTCCATGATTGAAACCCGAAAGCTGCGGTGGAAAATAAAGTTAATTTACTCCTGGCAGTGGGAGCGCTAGGCAGGTTCAGAACACTATCAACCTGCAGATAAATCTCACATCTGCAGATTAATAGCGTTTTTTCATGTGCCATGTTCTCTTTCAAAATTTGTTTTCCCAAAGTATTGATTCCCCAAGAGTAAGTACATTGCACTGTTCAGCCGGTGAAGTAGCCTGAGCTGATATAAAAGAGCATCTCCCAGACATAGATGGTCTGTATTGCATCATTTGTACACAAGTTTAAAGGGTAATAATAATTATAAAGGCAAATGCATTTGAGATATCTTTCAAAGCCTAACCATAAATATTGCATTCTTTTGATGGATTTGCATTGCAGCATGTATTATCAAATGAAGTTTATCACCTACAATACTCATATTTAACTATTGATACATTAACATAGGGAGTTAGCCCCTATAAAATCATACATATGGTACAGATTTTAATTATTTTTGTAAAATGTATGTTAAAAAGTTATTAGATATGTTGGTTTTGGTTCACTGTTTTTTTGTGGACAAGTGCTAAGAGCACCTTTATGCCTCTTCAATTACCATCTTTCACCCCTCCCTTTATGATGAATGACAGCGTTCCATGGAGCACTCACTGCATTGAACGTTCAACCCTGACATTACAGGGTCCGAGAGCTCACTCAATACAAGCATGTGTGAGCTCCCTCTGATCCCCCTCTACTGTCCCCTTACTGCACACAGGATTGCACAAGAGCAGACAGGCGATGCTGACAAGAGGGAGATGAGAGTACATTCTGACACTGCATCAGCCTAGCTCATATGGTTCCAGCTATCTTATGTTTCACAAACTAGCGCAAACATTTAACGCAGTTTTCGATGTAAATAAAATCAGTTCAAGGGAAACTGGAGAATTTTTTAAAAATACATATGCAAGTTATGAATCAGGCAAAAACATTTGTAAACCCTAAATTGCACACCCAGTGAGAAACTAATGAGAAAACAAAACACATAAAATAGACTGTAAAAAAGGTACAAAGTAAAAGAATTAGGCACAAATGAAAAACAATTGAAAAACAAAAAAAAGTAGAACGGCAAAAGGCGCAGATGCAGCAATTAATTTGGACCCAACATTTTTTTTCTTGTCAAATCAGTGACTACTACAGTATTATGCTGGGATTTATCAAATTTTGCCAGGTTTTATTGTTTTAAGCTTTGGTTACCAACCTATTCACCAACAGCCAGTGATTTTAGCCCATTCCACCCTGGTGTTATTTTTCCTCAACCAGGTATTGAACAAATATAATACTATGTAACTTGTAAAGTGTAACAAAATTATTTGATCCTCTTCTCACTATGGCTTACAAATACTAATGCAAATTGTAATTAAAATATGCAAGTTTAAATAAAAGTCTAAATCTGCAATTTGTAATTGCTAAAGAAGAATGCTTCTTCTAATCATTTCATTTCCCACAGTTTGGAGGCCCATTCAGTCTTATTATTATTATTTATATAACACCATTGATTCCATGGTGCTGTACATAATAAGGGGTTACATATAGTTATCACTTGCAGAAAATAAACTAACAATTATAGACTGGTACAAAGGGAAGAGGACCCTTCCCTTGTGGATTTAAATTCTACAGGATGATGGGGAAGGAAACAGTAGGTTGGGGGTTGCTGCAGCTCCAGTGATGTTGAGGAGGTAGTTGAGTCATTGCAGGCTGTAAGCTTTCTTGAAGAGATGAATTTTCAGGTTCCGTCTGAAGGATTTGAATGTGGTAGATAATCGGACATCATGGGGCACAGAATTCAAGAGGAAGAGGGATATTCGGGTGAAGTCTTGGAGACGATTTGGTGAGGAATGAATAAGTGTGGAGGAGAGAAGGAGGTCTAAAGGTACCATCACATTAAGCGACGCTGCAGCGATATAGACAACGATGCCAATCGCTGCAGTGTCGCTGTTTAGTCGTTGTGTGGTCGCTGGAGAGCTGTCACACAGACAGCTCTCCAGCGACCAACGATCCCGAAGTCCCCGGGTAACCAGGGTAAATGTAAAAAAAAAACACTACATACTTACATTCCGGTGTCTGTCGCGTCCCCCGGTGTCAGCTTCCCTGCACTGTGTAAGCGCCGACCGTAAAGCAGAGTGGTGACGTCACCGCTGTGCTCTGCTTTACGGCCGCCCGGCGCTGACACAGTGCAGGGAAGCTGAGGCCAGGGACGCGACAGACACCGGAATGTAAGTATGTAGTGTTTTTTTTTTCATTTGCAATGGTAACCAGGGTAAATATCGGGTTACTAAGCGCGGCCCTGCGCTTAGTAACCCGATGTTTACCTTGGTTACAAGTGAATACATCGCTGGATCGGCGTCACACATGCCGATTCAGCGATGTTAGCGGGTGATCCAGCGACGAAATAAAGTTCCAGACTTTCAGCTCCGACCAGCGATGTCACAGCAGGATCCTGATCGCTGCTGCGTGTCAAACACAACGATATCTCTAACCAGGACGCTGCAACATCACGGATCGCTATCGTTATCGTTCTAAAGTTGCTCAGTGTGAAGGAACCATAAGGAGGATTGAAGATTATGCAAGGGAAGATTTCAAGAGATTAGTTCAGAGATATACATAGGAGACAGGTTTTGGATGGCTTTGTAGGTCAGTGTTAGTTGTTTGAACTGGATACGCTGGGGAATTCGGAGCCAATGAAAGGATTTGCAGAGAAGAAGTTGGAAGAGTAGCGAGGAGATTAATTAGTTAGACAGCAGAGTAGGACAGCAACCAGGGATTCAAGCTTGAAAAGGACAATTGCCATCTTCCATGTTGTATAGTAAGAGTTATTTTTTAATGGTTTCAACACTCCAATTAATCAATACAAATTTTTATATGGTTTCAATCAGTTTAATATATAATATATATATATATAGCTACTTTTAGGGAGGGTAGCAAAAGGTCAATTGTTGTTTAGTAAATGACTAGTTATTTGTTATTAGTAAATGTATTTGTTGTTAGTAACTGAGCAGGTATTTGTTGTCAGTAACTGACTGAGATACATTGCACAGTAAAAGATATAAAAGAGGATTGGAACCTTGGGGAAGGAGGAGAGTTGGAGAGAGAGAGAGATAGATACAGAGATGGACACAGCCTGATGGACTTGTATGAAAATTGTGATGCACATGTATTTATTTTACTTTAATGCTTATGTGTTATTTGAGTGACTATTTATTATCTTTTATTAAGCAAATTCAATTTAGTTTTCCCAATTCTTGTGTGAACATTTCTTATTCATCACAATCATTGAATTCGTTAAAAAACACAGGTGCCTTCTGGGAAAAAAGAAGAGTCTCCCTCAGCAAGAAGATCGCTGGGTACAGCCGGGACCAGCTGCTTTGGAAAGCATTGTGAAACCAGGGATTGAAGCTTTTTTTTTTTTGCCTCTAGGACGTTATTGCAAGAAAGCTTGGTTGATTGAGTAGATTATACAAGAAGCAAAACACACAGCATATTACACTTGATGGTTACACACAGTAGATTACACAATAAGGAAGGCACATGGCAGATGTGACAAACCACATAGTGAGCGGCAACATGTGCTAAATTTTCACAGATAGACCAGAAGAATAATCCAACTTACTTGCCAGAAGTGTAGACTACTGGCCCTTTTAGAAGAAAAGGTGAAGGGTCTGGAAGAAAGAATTGCAGCTTTGAAACACCGCAAAGAAAATGAAGACTTCCAAGTGAAGGTGAAGAAAGTGTCAGAGAACCTCCAAAAGCAGACGAGTTGAAGTATGTGACCAAAAGAAGCAAGAAGACCATGGAGACATTACCAACCACACAACCAAGAAACCGATACCAAGGACTTGTGGAGGACCAAGATGGCACAACTAAGGATGAGACACTACCAGAAAGCAAAGACAAAAAGGGGACACAGCAACACCCAGAAGTGACAACAAAAAGTACAGCCAAGAAGCAAAGAAGAGTAGTAGTGATGGGAGACTCACTACTGAGAGGCACAGAAGCAGCCATCTACAGACCAGATATAACCTGCTGCCTCCCAGGTGCGAAAATCAAGGATGTGACCGATAGGATACTAAAGCTCATCAGTTCCATGTAGGTCCACCCATTTCTTCTGATACATGTTGGCATTAATGGCACGGCAAGGAAGGACCTTCCGACAATCTGCAAGGACTTTGAAGAGTTGGGGAAGTAAAGGAACAGGATGCATAGATAGTTTTTTTTTCTATCCTTCCAGTAGACGGGCATGGCACCAGGAGAAGGAACAGGATCCTTGATGCGAACAACTGGCTAAGGCGGTGGTGCAATCAACAAGGATTCAGATTCCTGGACCACGGTGTGAATTACCTGTATGACGGATTCCTCACCAGAGACGGACTACACCTCAACAAACCTGGGAAACACACATTCGCCAGAAGACTCGCTACACTCATCAGGAGGGCGTTAAACTAGAAGAGAGGATGGGAAGAAAAACATTTGACTCGAAAATGAAGCCAGAAAATATGCTGATGAAGGATATGAGTTGCGACCTCAAGACCCAAGACAACATACTCAGAAGGGTGGTAAGAAAATTTCTAAAACAATCCACAGGGAGGAGAGTGGAACAAAACAAAATCCTCTAAACTGCATGCTCGCAAACGCCAGAAGCCTGACAAACAAGATGGAAGAACTAGAAGCAGAAACATCTACAGGTAACAATGACATAGGGGGAATAACTAAGACATGGTTAGATGAAAGTTATGACTGGGCAGTTAACTTACAGGGTTACAGTCGGTTTCGAAAGGATCGTAAAAATCAGAGAGGAGGAGGGGTTTGTCTTTATGTAAAGTCTTGTCTAAATTCCACTTTAAGGGAGGATATTAGGAAAGGGAATGAGGATTTAGAGTCCATATGGGTTGAAATACATGGAGGGCAAAATAGTAACACAATTCTCATTGGGTCTGCTACAAACCCCCAAATATAACATAAATCATGGAAAGTCTACTACTAAGGCAGATAGATGGAGCTGCAACCCATAATGAGGTCCTTGTTATGGGGGACTTTAACTACCCGGATATTACCTGGGAAACAGAGAACTGTTAAAACCATAAAGACAACAGGTTTCAGCTAATAATCAAGAAAAATTATCTTTCTTAATTGGTGCAGAATCCAAGCAGAGGAGCAGCACTTTTAGACCTAATACTATGTAATAGACCTGACAGAATAACAAATCTGCAGGTTGTCAGGCATCTATGAAATAGCAACCACAATATTTTACAGTTTCACTTGTCTTTCGCTAGGAGGACTTGTCAGAGAGTCACAAAAACCTTGAACTTTAGGAAGACAAAGTTTGACCAGCTTAGGCTGGTTTCACATTTGCGGTTATGTCCGCAGCGTTTGTGTCTCAATTTTCCACATGCGTCGTGTATTCCTATCTTTAACATTAGGGACACAGGTGCCTGCGATTGGTTGCGTTTTGCCGTGCTTGACGACGCATGCGTTGTTTTGTCATCTGTGGCTTGGCACGGTAAACGCCACATGTAGTAATTTCAGAGGGGTCAATTTGCCTCCTAGAAACGTATGCAGTTGTTAGCGCAAGGAATGCGGCAAAAAACGCATTACGGTCTAGGTGAATGCATGCGTTCGCAAGCACATACATTTGCTTGCGCTTGTGAACGCATTCGTTGTACCACAGGAAAACATGTCTAGACACTGATTAGCCACCCCCACATAAAAACTGATAAAAGGAGGGAGTGGACATTGGCAGGTCACTACACAGCAGACTGGGAAGCAGACCAGATGCAGGAAAGCACCTTGGAGGAAACAAGACTCTGAACACTGTGAGTATATCAAAGCCAATGTCTGTATTTTCTCTTTTCTGTCTCTATTTCTCCTAATTTCTGGCATTTTTTTCTATCTGCATGCATCAGAATGTCATCTTCTTCTGAGGAGAAGCAACAGCCTGGGCCTGCACAAGGTGGAAATGTCAGTGGAGTACTAACCTCTTCAGATTGGTAAGTATTCACTGTCACATCTACACATGTGACAAAATTTTTTTTTCCTTTTTTTAGAGCAGTTCTTCCACTGCGGCAGAGGCTGAGCAGGAGGTGCGGGGACAGCGTGTAAGTATACCTGGCTGACTGTTTATTATATCCTGACTTTACTATTCTTGAATGTTCATGTCTTTACTTTCCTCTTTCTTTACCATTTTTTTCTTGACTACTTTTTTTCTTGACTTTAAATATTCTTGCCAGTTTTATGTCTCTGTTTTCTTTCTTTTCCTTATGTTAATGTCTCCAACAATAATGTCTTTATTTATTTTTTAGGTTCCAGAATGGGATGAGGACCTCATTGAAAATGACCTCCTAATCTCCCTGGTCCATGAGCGAGTCCCGTTGTGGGACACCCGGTTCCGCAGCACTCGGAATACGTGACGATCCGTCGGCTATGGAATGAGGTGGCCAAAGCGATGTGGGATGGCTGGGACAATGCTCCAACTCGGGTCCGAAATGCATTTTGTAAGTATTGCAATGCGGTGTGCTGCAGCAGTGACCTTGGCCGTGCTCACACAATGTGTGATGACAGAATCTCTCAGGTGTTTCTCTCATCACACAAAGTTGTGTGATCACGGTCAAAAGTGCATTGTCTAACCATTATTTATATTTTTCAACAGTGCTCAAAGTCAAAACACGTTGGTGTTCGATGAAGGATCGCTTCAACAAGGACCTTCGTCAAGCGAGCCAGGTTCTTAGTTGTTCTGGAGCAAGGATCTGCAAATACAAATATCACCGCATCCTTGCATTTTTGAGACCGGTCTTTGCCGAGAGAAGGTAAGTATTTTTTGTGGTTTAATGGGTTGTGTTGGATTGCCTAATCTGTATTTTTCTATTCCACAGGAGTTGGTGCTTTACTATTGTAAATGTTTGGTATTAATGTTTTTTTTTCTTCTTTTTCACAGCACATGGAGCAGCACTCTTAACCCTGGTTCTGGAGCAGTCCTTCATCAAACAGCCACGGACCCGTCCCAGCCATCCAGCAGCACTGCAGCAAGTGGGCCTGTCACACAGACTGGAGACCAGGAAGCTGGTCCATCAGGTGTTCCCCTGTCCCAGTCCTCTGCCTCTTTTTTGGGGTTCTTCCCAGCAGCGGCAGAGGGCTTCGGACAGGTCACTCATGCCCGAGGTTTTGCACTTGAGCTCGGTCTTTCATGATGGACTGAAGGCGATTGGTGACCGACTGGATAGTGCCATAAACCATATGAATACACTTATCCAGGAGGTCAGCAAAGGCCTTGACCAAGTGAAAGCCGACCTCCAGAGGCCAGCACATCATTTTTTTTACTCAAAGAGAAGGGCATGTTGGAACACCTTACTCCTGATCTCCAGCTTAGTGTCATGCAGTCCTGCAATGCTGCTTATGTGCAGACTATGAAGCAGAGTCGGTATTTTCAGCAGACAGTGGCGGCATTTCCACCTGTGCCCACACTGTCATGCTTGACCTCAATGCCGAGCTCTGCTGCATACCACTGCACGGCCACCTCCATTCCAAGCACTGCCGGACACCACTGCAGCGCAACCACCATGCCAAGTGCTGTTGGACAGCCCACCGCCACCACCATGACAACTGCTGCTCCTGCTTGGAACTCCTCCACTGCCACGTAACAGCAGGACCCTGGCATCGCCTTCCGCTCCACCACCACCACAATGCAGCAGGACCTAGGCATGGCCTTCCCCACAACCATGCAGCAGCAGGACCCAGGCATGGCCTTCCGCTCCACCACCATGATGCAGCAGGACCCAGGCATGGCCTTCCCCACAACCATGCAGCAGCAGGACCCTGGCATGGCCTTCCACTCCACCACCACAATGCAGCAGCAGCAGGACTCTGGCATGGCTGTCCGCTGTACGAGCACAATGCAGCAGCAGCAGGACCCCGACAGGTTGCCCCCCACGACCAGGCCGCAACAAATGAGCCCACTGAGTCTCCCCAGACTTACACGTAGATCCCAAAAAGGGGAAAAAAATAAAAAGCAGCGGACTATCTGTATTCCTCCCCCTCACCTCCCAATGTGTCTGAAATGTCAAGTTTGTCTCACCCTTCCAGTGTGTCTCAGCCCTCTCAGGCGTCAAGCCCCATCCCCGAGCTCCCAGACCCCACTACTTTAATTGCCCCTTCTCCGGCCACTCCTGCGTCGTCAACACTTAGCCAGGACTCACAGCTACACATCCCACAGTTCCGTCACTCTACCCCAAGCAGGTGCAGTTAAATTTTATTTTTTTGTTAAAAAAATAATGTTTTTTGCCCCCAATACTGTTTGATTATTTGTGTATTTCGCCACCGGCAAAACACACCGTGCGCCGAATAAAACAATGTGCCGCACACTTTATTTTTTTTGCCAACTCATAGCTCCAGTAGTTAGTAAGTACAACACTGCAGCTTTGAGTGTTTGGTATAGAGCTATGAGGTGGCAAAAAAAAATTATTACTTTTATTTTCTCCATAATCTCTTCAGTCTGGGACACAGATTAAGCAGACTGAAGAGAAAATGGCGGTAATACAAAGCAGAACTATACTCAACAGGTCCTGTTTCAAAAAACTCATTTGTTATGACACCTGACCTGGTGAGTAGAGAACTGCCTTGTATAACCTCCATTTTTTCTTCAATGTACGTAATCTATTTCACACAAACTGAAGAGACGATGGAGGTCATACAAGGCATATCTAAACTCACCTAGTCAGGTGTCAGAAAAAGTGAATTCATGTGGCTGCGTTTTGTGCTCATGTAGTCATTATTTCTGACACATGACTTGATGAGTATAGATCTGCTTTGTATTATACCTCCATCGTCTCTTCAGTCTGCGTCCAATAGATACTGCAGAACAGAATCAGGACGTAATGATATCAACTACCTTATCAATAGCAACCTAAGTAGTTTTTAGAGGAAATACATAGGAAACTCGGTCAAGATATAAAAACACGTAGTTTATTAACAAAAAATATTAGTAACATTTAAAACATAACTGGTACAGACACAAACCCAACAGGACATTTTGCACAATATTGTCTTGCCAGGCTACACGTCCAATATCAGAATCAAAAAAGGCAGCAAATTGGTCCCACATGTGGCCAACTTTAACAGTTGACTGCAGCAGGTGATGCTGGTAATCTGGCAATGGGTTTGCAACTGGTTCATCCAGTTCAATGTTGGGTCGCTCCTTAGCCATTATGAAATTATGGAGAACCACACAGGCTTTGACCACCTCATCGACTGTCTCCATTTTTAGATTAATGGCTGTCCCAAGAATGCGCCATTTTGAGACAAGAATCCCAAAGGTATACTCTACTGTTCTTCGGGCCCTGGTCAGTCTGTAGTTATAAATCCTTTTAGTGTGGTTCAAGTTCCGACTGGAATATGGCTTCAGTTGGTTTTCACACATCTGAAAGGCCTCATCTTCAACCATAACAAATGGCATCGGTGGGACTTGAGTGTTGGGGAGAGGTCGTGGCAGGGGAAAATTAAAATTTTTGCCATACACACGTCGGCCCATATCAGAGTTCTTGAAAGTCTGGGAGTCATTGCCACGGCTAAAAGTTCCAATGTTCACGGCGATGAAGCGACAGTCCACATCTGCGATTGCCATGAGCACTACAGAAAAATATTTTTGTAGTTGAAGTACTCAGATCCAGTTCTGGTGGGTTTGATAATGCGTATGTGCTTTCCATTCACCACTCCAGAACAGTTGGGGAAATCAGATAAACACAAGAATTTTTCTGCAATTTCCATCCACATGTCCTCGGTGGGTAGGGGTATAAATTCATCCCAGAGAACATTCCACAAAGCCCGGCAGGTGTCCGCAACTATTCCAGACAGGGTGGAAATTCCAAGCTGGTACGGAAAGTGGAGGGATGTTAGGCTCTCTCCGGTTGCCAGAAATCTGAAATAAAATAAAAAAATAAAATTACAATAAATTCTATTTATGGTGGTGTTTAGCTAAAGACATAAAGGAAAATACAAATAATACATGGCAGACCAACAATAATTATGACAGGCATTTGTTTAGAATTATTACGTACCTTAATGTAAAAAGGAGACGTTCCTCTGCAGGAATCGCTCTATGAAGCTGGGTGTCCTGTCTCCGGATGGCTCCTTAGACACGACCAAGCAAATTCCGAAAAGAGTCTTGAGACATCCTGGTATATTCCGGGAATTTGTCCGGGTTGGCATTAAGCTCGCAATATAGCGTGTGGTAAGCTCCACGGCTCTCCCAGAGTTCTATAATGGGGTGTTTCCAAAAACACCAATGCTGTGTCCTTCTGTCGTTCTCTATTTCTTTGTTGCTCCCAAGCAAACGCACAGGCAAGAAACAGCTTGATACTTAAATCCAGGTTGAAATAAAAGCTCTCCTTGCGAAGATCCATCATGACACAGGATACAGTAGCAAACTGTTAAGATTTCAGCAGTCCAAGGGTCTATATATAGATATCCCATAATACCCGTCCACTTTAATCCCATTGGCGGTGTCTGTTTATCTAGATTTTTCTCCTGTTAAATTTTCTACCATGCGCACAGAAAATGCAAACGCATGTAAAAGCGAGAAACCGCATGCATTACCATGTGCGTCTAAAAAACGCTGCGTTTGTACGCGTTCCCATGTGGGTTTTCGTGCCTTTAAGGTTGCGGATTAAACGCTGCTGATTCAAATGCAAATGTGAACCTAGCCTTAAGGTATCTTCACACTGAACAACTTAACAACGATATCGCTAGCAATCCGTGAAGTTGCAGCGTCCTGGATAGCGTTATCGTTGTGTTTGACACGCAGCAGCGATCTGGATCCTGCTGTGACATCGTTGGTCAGAGCAGAAAGGCCAGAACTTTATTTCGTCGCTGGATCTCCTGCAGACATCGCTGAATCGGCGTGTGTGACGCCGATTCAGCGATGTCTTCACTGGTAGCCAGGGTAAACATCGGGTTACTATGCGCAGGGCCGCGCTTAGTAACCCGATATTTACCCTGGTTACCAGTGTAAATGTAAAAAAAAAAACACTACATACTTACATTCCGGTGTCTGTCGCGTCCCCCGGCGTTCTGCTTCCCTGCACTGTGTCAGCGCCGGCTGGCCGTAAAGCAGAGCACAGTGGTGACATCACCGCTCTGCTTTACGGCCGGCGCTTACAGTGCAGGGAAGCAGAACGCCGGGGGATGCGACAGACACCGGAATGTAAGTATGTAGTGTTTTTTTTTTTTACATTTACACTGGTAACCAGGGTAAACATCGGGTTACTAAGCGCGGCCCTGCGCTTAGTAACCCGATGTTTACCCTGGTTACCCGGGGACTTCGGAATCATTGGTCACTGGAGAGCTGTCTGTGTGACAGCTCTCCAGCGACCACACAGCGACACTGCAGCGATCGGCATCGTTGTCTAGATCGCTGCAGCATCGCTAAATGTGACGGTACCTTTAGAGATGCCCTTAATCTGGTTGACTGGGTCAATGTCCTCAGAAATAAGAATACAAATAATAAAAGGGAAATGTTTAAGAACAGAGGTGTCAAACTGCATTCCTCAAGGGCTGCAAACAGGTCATGTTTTCAGGATTTCCTTGTACTGCACAGGTGATAATTTAATCACCTACACACATAATGATTACAGCACCTTGTGCAATGTTAAGGAAATCTTGAAACCACACATGGTTTGCGTCCCTCGAGGAATGCAGTTTGACACCCCTGTTTAAGAACATTCTAAATAGGCACTGTAAGCAGTTTATACCTTGTGGGAGTAAAAGGACATGCAATAGGAAAAACCCAATGTGGCTAAACAAAGAAATGAGAGGCAATTAACAGTAAAAAGAAAGTATTTAAACTACTAAAGCAGGATGGCACCATTGAAGCTCTAAAATACTATAGGGAAAAAAAACACTTTATCTAAAAAATTAATTAAAGCTACCAAAAAGGAAACAGAGAAGCATATTGCTAAGGAGAGAGAGTAAAAATAATCCCAAACTGTTCTTCAACTATATCAATAGTAAAAGAATCAGTGAAAATGTAGGCCCCTAACAAAATTGTGAGGAAAGAATGGTTGTAGATGATGAGGAAAAAGCTAACATATTAAACACCTTCTTCTCCACAGCATTAATGGTGGAAAATGAAATGCTAGGTGAAATGCTGAGAGACAGAGAAAACCCTATATTAAGGGTCACCAATCTAACCCACGAAGAGGTGCGAAACCAGCTAAATAAGATTAAAAAAGAAATCTCCAGGTCCAGATGGCATACACTCACAAGTACTAAGAGAACTAAGTAATGTAACTATTAGAGAGACTCTATAGCAACAGGGTCAGTTCAACAGGACTGGCGCATAGCAATGTGGTACCAATATTCAAAAAGGGCTCTAAAAGAGAAACTGGAAATTATAGGCCAGTAAATCTAATCTCTATTGTTGGTTAAATAGTTGAAGGGTTTCTGAGGGATGTTATTCTGGATTATCTCAATGAGAATAACTGTTTACCCCCTTCATGACCCAGCCTATTTTGACCTTAAAGACCTGGCCGTTTTTTGCAATTCTGACCAGTGTCCCTTTATGAGGTAATAACTCAGGAACGCTTCAATAGATCCTAGCGGTTCTGAGATTGTGTTTTCGTGACATATTGGGCTTCATGTTAGTGGTAAATTTAGGTCAATAAATTCTGCGTTTATTTGTGATAAAAACGGAAATTTGGCGAAAATTTTTAAAATTTCACAATTTTCACATTTTAAATTTTTATTCTGTTAAACCAGAGAGTTATGTGACACAAAATAGTTAATAAATAACATTTCCCACATGTCTACTTTACATCAGCACAATTTGGGAAACAAAATTTTTTTTTGCTAGGAAGTTATAAGGGTTAAAATTTGAGCAGCGATTTCTCATTTTTACAACGAAATTTACAAAACCATTTTTTTTAGGGCCCACCTCACATTTGAAGTCAGTTTGAGGGGTCTATATGGCTGAAAATACCCACAAGTGACTCCATTCTACAAACTGCACCCCTCAAGGTGCACAAAACCACATTTATTAACCCTTCAGGTGCTTCACAGCAGCAGAAGCAACATGGAAGGAAAAAATGAACATTTAACTTTTTAGTCACAAAAATGATCTTTTAGCAATGTTGTCCAATTTGTCCTGAGTACGCTGATACCTCATATGTGGGGGTAAACCATTGTTTGGGCGCACGGCAGGGCTTGGAAGGGAAGGAGCGCCATTTGACTTTTTGAATGAAAAATTATCTCCATCGTTAGCGGACATCATGTCACGTTTGGAGAGCCCCTGTGTGCCTAAACATTGGAGCTCCCCCACAAGTGACCCCATTTTGGAAACTGGACCCCCCAAGGAACTTATCTAGATGCCTAGTGAGCACTTTAAACCCTCAGGTGCTTCACAGAAGTTTATAATGCAGAGCTTCACAAATTGATTCGTAAAAATGAAAAAGTAATTTTTTTTCACAAAAAATTTCTTTTCGCCTCAATTTTTTCATTTTCACATGGGCAATAGGATAAAATGGATTGTAAAATTTGTTGGGCAATTTCTCCCGAGTACGCCGATACCTCACATGTGGGGGTAAACCACTGTTTGGGCACACGGCAAGGCTCGGAAGGGAAGGAGCGCCATTTGACTTTTTGAATGGAAAATTAGCTCCAATTGTTAGCGGACACCATGTCGCATTTGGAGAGCCCCTGTGTGCCTAAACATTGGAGCTCCCCCACAAGTGACCCCATTTTGGAAACTAGACCCCCCAAGGAACTTATCTAGATGCATATTGAGCACTTTAAACCCCCAGGTGCTTCACAGAAGTTTATAATGCAGAGCCATGAAAATAAAAAATAATTTTTCTTTCCTCAAAAATTATTTTTTAGCCTGGAATTTCCTATTTTGCTAAGGGTAATAGGAGAAATTGGACCCCAAATGATTTTGTCCAGTTTGTCCTGAGTACGCTGATACCCCATATGTGGGGGTAAACCACTGTTTTGGCGCACGGCAGGGCTCGGAAGGGAAGGCACGCCATTTGGCTTTTTAAATGGAAAATTAGCTCCAATCATTAGCGGACACCATGTCGTGTTTGGAGAGCCCCTGTGTGCCTAAACATTGCAGATCCCCCACAAATGACCCCATTTTGGAAACTAGACCCCAAAAGGAACTAATCTAGATGTGTGGTGAGCACTTTGAACCCCCAAGTGCTTCACAGAAGTTTATAACGCAGAACCATGAAAATAAAAAAAAAATTATTTTCTCAAAAATGATTTTTAGCCTGCAATTTTTAATTTTCACAAGGGTAACAGGAGAAATTTGACCCCAAAAGTTGTTGGCCAGTTTCTCCTGAGTACGCTGATACCCCATATGTGGGGGTAAACCACTGTTTGTGCACACATCGGGGTTTGGAAGGGAAGTAGTGATGTTTTGAAATGCAGACTTTGATGGAATGCTCTGCGGGCGTCACGTTGCATTTGCAGAGCCTCTGATGTGGCTAAACAGTAGAAACCCCCCACAAGTGACCCCATTTTGGAAACTAGACCCCCAAAGGAACTTATCTAGATGTGTGGTGAGCACTTTGAACCCCCAAGTGCTTCACAGAAGTTTATAACGCAGAGCAGTGAAAATAATAAATATGTTTTCTTTCCTCAAAAATAATTTTTTAGCCCAGAATTTTTTAATTTTCCCAAGGGTAACAGGAGAAATTTGACCCGAATAGTTGTTGTCCAGTTTCTTCTGAGTACCTTGATACCCAATATGTAGGTGTAAACCACTGTTTGGGCACATGCCGGGGCTCGGAAGTGAAGTAGTGACGTTTTGAAATGCAGACTTTGATGGAATGCTTTGTGGGCGTCACGTTGCGTTTGCAGAGACCCTGATGTGGCTAAACAGTAGAAACCCCCCACAAGTGACCCCATTTTAGAAACTAGACCCCGAAAGGAACTTATCTAGATGTGTGGTGAGCACTTTGAACCCCCAAGTGCTTCACAGAAGTTTATAACGCAGAGCCGTGAAAATAATAAATACGTTTTCTTTCCTCAAAAATAATTTTTTAGCCCAGAATTTTTTATTTTCCCAAGGGTTACAGGAGAAATTGGACCCTAAAAGATGTTGTCCAGTTTCTCCTGTGTACGCTGATACCCCATGTGTGGGGGTAAACCACTGTTTGGGCACACGTCGGGGCTCAGAAGGGAAGTAGTGACTTTTGAAATGCAGACTTTGATGGAATGGTCTGCGGGCGTCACGTTGCTTTTGCAGAGCCCCTGGTGTGCCTAAATAGTAGAAACCCCCCACAAGTGACCCCATTTTGGAAACTAGACCCCCCAAGGAACTTATCTAGATATGTGGTGAGCACTTTGAACCCCCAAGTGCTTCACAGACGTTTACAACGCAGAGCCGTGAAAATAAAAAATCATTTTTCTTTCCTCAAAAATGATGTTTTAGCAAGCAATTTTTTATTTTCACAAGGGTAACAGGAGAAATTGGACCCCAATAATTGTTGCGCAGTTTATCCTGAGTATGCTGGTACCCCATATGTGGGGGTAAACCACTGTTTGGGCACACGTCGGGGCTCGGAAGTCAGGGAGCACCACTTGACTTTTTGAATACAAGATTGGCTGGAATCAATGGTGGCGCCATGTTGCATTCGGAGACCCCTGATGTGCCTAAACAGTGGAAACCCCTCAATTCTACCTGTTTTTTGTGTGGATTTCACCTGCGGATTCCTATTGAGGAACAGGTGTAAAACGCTGCGGAATCCGCACAAAGAATTGACATGCTGCGGAAAATACAACGCAGCGTTTCCGCGCTGTATTTTCCACACCATGGGCACAGCGAATTTGGTTTTCCATAGGTTTACTTGGTACTGTAAACCTGATGGAACTCTGCTGCGAATCCGCAGCGGCCAATCCGCTGCGGATCCGCAGCCAAATCCGCACCGTGTGCACATAGCCTAATCCTAAAGGTATGTGCACACGCTGCGGAAAATGCTGCGGTTTACAGTTCAATGCAAACCTATGGGAAACAAAAATCGCTGTATACATGCTGCAGAAAAACTGCACAGAAACGCAGGGGTTTACATTCCGCAGCATGTCACTTCTTTCAGTGGATTCCGTAGCGGCTTTACAACTGCTCCAATAGTAAACCGCAGTTGTAAAACCGCAGTGAAATGCGCAGAAAAACCGCGGTAAATCTGCAATAAATCCGCAGCTGTTTAGCACTGCGGATTTATCAAATCCGCTGCGGAAAAATCCGCAGAGGACCAGAATACATGTGCACATACTGAAACCCTAACCCTAGCCCTAACCCTAACCCTAGCCCTAACCCTAGCCCTAACCCTAGCCCTAACCCTAACCCTAGCCCTAATCCTAGCCCTAGCCCTAACCCTAACCCTAATCCCAACCTTAGTGGAAGAAAAAAAATATTTTTCTTTATTTTATTATTGTCCCTACCTATGGGGGTGACAAAGGGGGGGTGGGTCATTTAGTATTTTTTTTTATTTTGATCACTGTGAGGTTTTATCACAGTGATCAAAATGTACTTGAAACGAATCTGCCGGCCGGCAGATTCGGTGGGCGCACTGCGCATGCGCCCGCCATTTTGGAAGATGGCGGCGCCCAGGAAAGAAGACAGACGGACCCCGGGAGGCTCGGTAAGTATGATGGGGTGGGGAGGAGCACGGGGGGGGGGTGGATCGGAGCATGGGGGGGTGGATCGCAGTGCGGGGGGGTGGATCGGAGTGCGGGGGGTGGATCGGACTGCAGGGGGGTGGGATTGGAGCACGGGGGGGTGGATTGGACTGCAGGGGGGTGGGATTGGAGCATGGGGGGAGCGGACAGGAGAGCGGAGCACAGGATGGAGGGGAGCGGACCACAGATCGGAGGGCTGGGGGGGGCGATCGGTGGGGTGGGGGCACATCAGTGTTTCCAGCCATGGCCGATGATATTGCAGCATCGGCCATGGCTGGATTGTAATATTTCACCAGTTTTTTAGGTGAAATATTGCAAATCGCTCTGATTGGCAGTTTCACTTTCAACAGCCAATCAGAGCGATCGTAGCCACGGGGGTGAAGCCACCCCCCCCTGGGCTAAAGTACAACTCCTCCTGTCCCTGCAGGCCGGGTGAAATTACAGTTAACCCTTTCACCCGGCCTGCAGGAGCCCAATCCGGCCATGACGCATATGCTGCGTCACAGGTCGGAATGGCACAGGTTTTCATGACGCATACGTCATTGGACGTTGTATATCTCGGTTTTTCCAAAGCATTTGATACCGTGCCGCACGAGAGGTTGGTACACAAAATGAGAATGCTTGGTCTGGGGGAAAATGTGTGTAAATGGGTAACTGTCTTAGTGATAGAAAGCAGAGTGGCTGCAAATTGTATGTTCTCTAACTGGGTCGCTGTGACCAGTGTGGTACCGCACAACATATTTATTAATGATATGGTAGAAGGTTTACACAGTAAAATATAAATATTTGCAGATGATACAAAACTATGTAAAACAATCAAGGAGGAGGAGATAGTATTCTGCTACAGATGGATCTGGATAAGTTGGAGACTTGGGCTGAAAGGTGGCAGATATAGTGTAACAATGATAAATGTAAGGTTATACACATGGGAAGAAGGAATCAATATCACCATTACACACTGAACGGGAAACCACTGGGTAAATCTGACATGGAGAAGGACTTAGGGATCCTAGTTAATGATAAACTTACCTGGAGCAGCCAGTGCCAGGCAGCAGCTGCCAATGCACACAGGATCATGGGATGCATTAAAAGAGGTCTGGATACACATGATGTATTGCCTCTGTACAAATCCCTGGCTAGACCACACATGGAGCACTGTGTACAGGTTTGGGCCCCCGGTGCTCAGGAAGTATATAATAGAACTAGAGCAAGTACAAAGGAGGGCAACAAAATTAAATAGATGGGGGAACTACAATACTCAGAAATATTAGCAAAATTAGGATTATTTAGTCTAGAGAAAATGCAACTGAAGGATGATCTAATAATCATGTAATCATGTATAAGTATATAAGGGGACAATACAAATATCTCTCTGAGGATCTGTTTATACCAAGGAAGGTGATGGTCACAGGGGGGCATTTTCTGCATCTGGAAGAGAGGTTTTTCCACCAACATAGAAGAGGATTATTTACTACTAGGGCAGTGAGAATCTGGAATTCCTTGCCTGAGGAGGTGGTGATGGCGAACTCAGTCGAGGGGTTCAAGAGAGGTCTGGATGCATTCCTGGTGCGTAACAATATTGTATCTTACAGCTATTAGGTTCTTTAGAAGGAAGTAGATCTGTGGATTTATTCTGACGGAATATAGGCTGAACTGAATGGACAAATGTCTTTTTCCGGCCTTGCTATGTTACTATGTTAAGGATGGATTGTAGAGGTGCAAGGACACAGAGGCGGATGTTGCAGTAGTAGAGGTGGGATATGATGAGGGCATGCATAAGAATTTTAGTAATTCTGGATTCTGTAAATATTTTGGAAATGTTTTTGAGCTGAGGTGATGAGAGCTCTGTATGGTTTGAAGGACATGGAAGAGTCAAGGGTTACTCCGAGGCAACAAATTTCCGGTACAGGGGAAAGTGTGATGTCATTTACAGTGGGTACAGAAAGTATCCACACTCCTTTAAATTTTTCACTCTTTGTTTCATTACAGCCATTTAGTAAATTCAAAAGCATGTAGTTTGTTTGAATGCAGTAAAGTCATCTTGTGAATGTGTACACTGCTCTGCAACCCTGGACATTTGCCAAATTATTTTAGTGTGGCTAAAGTGCCATGGTTTTTTTATTGATTCATTGCACTCTGCCATGCACAAGAGGGGCAACTGCATAAATAACTAATGCGAGAGTGGCATTGTAGAAAGCAGTGACACCGTTTTGTTGTGAAGTGAAGATATGGATGCCAGTGGTAGAATAGGGTCAGAGTGTGTGAGTGTCTGCACAGGTGTGCTATTTATTGGACATGGATGACAGATGAAGAGGACAGTGGTGAAAAAGTGAGATGTTGGTCAGATAGGAAGATAGATGAGGTTGTGAGGTTAGATAGGGAGAAGAGACGGGTGAAGATAAGGTCTAATTTATGTCAATCTGTCTGGGTGGCTGAGGAGGACCACTGAGTAAGTCCAAAAGATGAAGGAAGCGACAGAAGTTAGGAGGCTGCTGAGAGGAGGGTGTCAGTATGGATGTTGAAGTTACCCATGATGATGATGGGAATGTCAGCAGAAAGTGAAAAAGCCAGTTGAATTTATTAATAAAGGCAGTGGCTGGGCCAGGAGGTCGGTATATGATGGTCACTTGGAGGTTAGAGGGAAAGTAGATACAGACAGAGTGCACTTCAAGAGAAGGGAGGATATAGTAAGGCAGAGGTGGGATTGGCTTGAAGGTGATGTTGGTAGAAAGGAAAAGACCCACTCCTCCACCATGTCTGTTGCCAGGGTGAGGAGTGTGGGTGAAGTGGAGGCCACCATAGTACCGCGCAGCAGAGGAGGTTGTGTTGGAGTGTCAGGCAGAAAAGATTGCGAGGGGTAAAGAGGTCATGAATCACATATAGCTTATTGCAGACTGAGAGCGTTCTGGAGTGCTTCAGAGAAAGGGAGCAAGAGGATGAGTGTTAAGGGCACAGGTTTTACATAGGAGGCATTGTGGTAGTTCATATTAGGTTGGGAGCGATAGGAGGGGGAATTAATGGGAAGCATCAGTTGTGGAGTGTCAGGATTGAGAGATATGTTGCCAGCAGTGAGAAGCAGAGAGAGAGAGAGCAGGTTGGAGAAGGAGAGTGGGTGGCCTGTTTTGTTTTAGAAGGAGAGATCTGAGGTTGAGAAACAGGTCTGCAAATAAGTGGGGAGGTAAGAGGGAAGGAGAGAAAATTTGTTTAGAGAGTAGTGTTGAGCATTCCGATAATGCAAGTGTCGGGTATCGGCCGATATTTGCGGTATCGGAATTCCGATACCGAGTTCCGGTACTTTTAGTATATTGGATGGGATTGGAAGATCCCATAATGCTAAGTCCCGGTTTTATTTAATTCAGCCAATGAGGAATGATTAGAAGTGTGGGCACATCTTGTTCTGCATGGTAAGCATTGAACTACTGGCATGGCTGTGATTGGCTGCTAAAATGATGTCACGATTCCCTATAAAAGTCGCCACCGCCATTTTGGGTTCACTCTGCTGTGAATTCAGTTAGGGACAGGACGCTGTGTTCTGACTGAGGGACAGTTTTGAGATAGCGATTTGCTTCATTGTGCTTTCCCAGGCTAATTTAGCAAACGCTGTGTGAGAACCTTGCCTTTGCCTTGTGAGTGCAGCTCACTCTGTAGTCTGTCCACAGCCACAGCCGGTTGTGGTCAGCTCAGGGTGCGTCAATGCCTCATACTGCTCAATCCATTGTCCTTTATTGCAATTCGTGCAGCCTGCTGCACATTTTTTCAAAATTATCCTATTAGTGGCTTTCCATCCATATCCTGCTAGAAAAACACTATATAGGATTAGATAGAGGAGCTTTTCTTGGCCTTGCAGCGCCGTTCTCGGCTGTCTGCAAGGTCTGTGTGTGAGTGCAGCTCGCTCTGTAGTCTGTTCTGCTGCCACAAAATTATCCTATTAGTGGCTTTCCAGCCGTATCCTGCTAGATTGATAGAATAAGGACAACATCTGCAAAGAGTTTGTATGTTCTCTCCGGGTACTCCGGTTTCCTCCCACATTCCAAAAGACATACTGATAGGTAATTTAGACTGTGAGCCCCAACGGAGACAGCACTGCGGAATATGTTAGCGCTATATAGAAATGAAGATTATTATTATTGTGGAAAAACACTATATAGGATTAGGTAGAGGAGCTTTTATTGGCCTTGCAGAGCCGTTCTCGGCTGTCTGCAAGGTCTGTGTGTGAGTGCAGCTCGCTCTGCAGTCTGTTCTACTGCCACAGCCGGTGGTAGTCAGCTCAGGGTGCGTCACTGCCTCATACTGCTGAATCCATTGTGCTTTATTGCAATTAGTGCAGCCTGCTGCACATTTTTTCAAATATATCCTATTAGTGGCTTTCCATCCGTATCCTGCTAG
The DNA here is from genome assembly GCF_032444005.1 of Ranitomeya imitator. Lineage (NCBI taxonomy): Eukaryota > Metazoa > Chordata > Amphibia > Anura > Dendrobatidae > Ranitomeya > Ranitomeya imitator. Next base: position 590,730,139 of record NC_091282.1, read on the forward strand.
ATTGTGGAAAACACTATATAGGATTAGATAGAGGAGCTTTTCTTGGCCTTGCAGTGCCATTCACGGCTCTCTGCACTGTCTGTGTGAGTGCAGCTCACTCTGTAGTGTCTGTTCTGCGAAACAAACCAAAAGTTTATAAAGTTCACCAAACACTCCACTTTACAGTTGTGTAGGCCACATTAGCTCATATTAAAGTGTAGTCCACACTTCATAAAATTAGTGTTTCTAATACCTGTTAGCAGCTGTTTAGGAATAAGCACACTAAGCCCTTACTTACTACTGTTCTGCCTATCTTTATCAGTCTACCAAGATGAAGAAGGCAGGGAGTAAGGCACGTGGTCGTGGAGCAGGGTGAAGATGTGGGGATTCTGTGCCTGCTGTGGACACCGGTAACTCATCATCCCCCAGTTTTAGCAGGGAACAGACCTTCATGCGCAGCTTTGTAGGAGCTAGCAGTACCCCGCTGCTGCGGGACAAACAAATTGAAGTTGTCGGATGGATGGTAGCTAACGCATTGACTTCAATTAGTGCCACATCCTCTCAGGCACAGAGCACTGAAGAGCAACCATCTGTCTCTTCACCACCTGCCAAATTGCCCAGGCAGTCAGAGAGCCCAGGACAGGAGCCATCTCTACTTCTGTTCTCTGAATCTCTTGGCTTGGAAAGAGGGGGCCAGTCAAGCAGCATTCCAGAAATGGAAGAAGTAGTATGCAGTAATGCCCAACTGCTTTGTCTCTCCGGTCAGCACACCTCAGTACGCATCTGATGAGACTCAGGTGCCACTCTCTGGTGCGTACTGTGCTGCCGAGACAACCCAGGAGAAGCAGTTGGTGGAAGAGGGTAGCTTAGATGATGAGGTCCATGACCCATCATGGCATGAGATACAGGAAGGTGGTGGGAGCAGCTCTGAGGAAGAGATTCCCTGAACGGCCGGGAGAAGGAGGGGGAAGACTGCGGTGCCTGTAGACTCCACTTCGGCACCCATTGGGAGCATGCCTCTTCCAAAAGCCAAAGCGGGCGCTCCCAAGACTTGCAGTGCCTGGTCCTTTTTTGACACAGTTGCAGCTGACATTTGCTTTGTCAAATGCAAGCTGTGTCATCAGAAAATCAAACGAGGGAAAAGTGTCAGCAACCTCAATACCACAAATATGTGGAAACATGTGCAGACCAAGCAAGCGGTGGAGTTCCAAAAACACACTGAAGACCTGGGCCACCCTACAGCGGCACCTACCACCTCTTTAGCTCATGTTGGAGCCTCTTCCTCCAGCTCACACACAGCTGGATCGGCTTCCTCACAGGATCACCATGGAAGAACCTCTGGCACCGTTGTCCAGAGACCCACTGTAATTCCACCCACAGCACCACGTTCCCAGTCATCCTCACACTCCCAGCCCAGTCTACAGCCTTTGGTAGTACAGGCATGGGAGAAAAGGCGGCCATTCTCGGCAAACCACCCACGAGCACAGGCTCTGAATGCTGGCATTGCAAAACTACTGTCCCTTGAAATGCTGTTATTCAGGCTGCTGGAGACTGACAGCTTCCATAACTTGATGGCATTGGCAGTCCCACAATACAATCTGCCCAGCCGCTTTTATTTCAGCAGGCAAGCCGTCCCTGCCCTGCAAAAGCATGTGGAGGGAAACATTAAACATGCGCTACTAAACGCCATCAGTAGCAAGGTCCACCTCACCACCGATGCGTGGACCAGTCACCATAGACAGGGACGATACCTTTCCCTCACTGCCCATTGGGTTAATGTTGTGGAGCCGGGTACAGATCGTGAGAGTGGCGCTCTACGTGTTCTGCCAACTCCAAGGATTGCAGGAATCCAATCTGTGCACATTGACTCCTCCTCATACTCCAGTTCCTCAGAATCATCGCTGCAGGAGCCGTCACTGTCCAACTCCACATGGACCCGTGAACGCTTACCTGTTCCGATCGATATGAGCACAGCCGTGGCCAAACGTCAACAGGCCGTATTGAAACTAATTTCTTTGGGGAATCGAAGCCACACAGCAAAGGAGCTCTGGAATGCGAACAAGCAGGAGAGCGACGTGTGATTTGTGCCAGCGAATCTCCAGCCAGGCATGGTAGTGTGGAACAATGGCTGAAATCTGGTGGCAGCTCTGGGCCTAGGCAACCTCACTCACATCCCTTGTCTGGCACATGTGCTCAACTTGATCGTGCAGAGTTTTTTGAGGGACTATCCGGATTTTGATGCACTGCTGCACAAGGTCCACCTAGAGTGTGCTCACTTGCGGCGTTCCAGCATGGCAAGATCGCGCATTGCAACACTGCAGCGCCGATTCCGCCTTCTGAAACATCGCATCATATGTGACCTACCCACCAGGTGGAATTCAACGTTACATATGTTGAAGCGGTTGTGTGAGCAGCAGCCAGCAGTAATGGAGTACCAGCTGCATCAGGCGCAAAAAGTCGCACTGGGTGCCATTCAGACTTCACAACCACTGAGTGGGCCACTATGAAGGACATCTGCCAGGTTTTGCGTGCTTTCGATGATTCAACGCGGATGGCGAGTGCAGATGATGCACTAGTCAGCATGACTGTCCCCCTTATCTGCCTGCTTGAAAGAACACAGTAAGCGCTAAGGGATGAGGCGGTGGAAGAGTTGGAGGATGAGGAGTCAGAAATGCCATCTGCTTCTGGACAGTCTGCGCGACGTGGTTCCTCACAAAGGCCTAGGCAGGGGACACTTTGTGAGGAGGATGAGGAGGAGTCAATGGAGGAGGAAGACATCTGTCCAGAGGAGGGAGTTACACAAATCTCCATTAGTCAGTATGTAGAGCGAGGGTGGGGTGATGCAGAGCAGGCAGAGATCACGCCTCAAGTACGGGGCAGCATTTCTTGGCCAGTTGGCAGTCTGCAGCACATGGTTGATTTCATGCTGCAGTGCCTGAGAAACGACCGCCGCATCGCCCACATTCTTACCACAGCTGATTATTGGGTGTACACCCTCCTAAATCCACGCTACCGGGACAACTTACAAACCCTCATAACACCGTTGCAGCGGGAGCGTAAAATGCAGGAGTACCAAGTCACACTGGTGCAGTCCATCATGTTCTCCAGTCCAATCGAGAGAAATGCTGCTAGTGCTTTGCAAAGCAGCTCAGTGCGTCGAGGCAGTGGAGGAAGCTTTGCACAAATAGGGAGCAGAAGCAGTACCTCAGCACAAGGCAAGACCAGAATGGCCCAACAGTGGCAAAGTTTTGTGTGCCTGCCACACATGTCTACACCATCAATGACGGGTCCAGTCAGCAGGAGGCCACGTTTCCATCAGATGGTGACAGACTACATGTCTTGCCCTCTCAGCGTACTCCCAGACGGCTCTTCCCCCTTCAAGTTTTGGGTCTCTAAGCTGGATACATGGCCAGATCTTAGCCAGTATGCATTGGAGGTGCTGGCTTGCCCTGTTGCCATTGTATTATCGGAACGCATCTTTAGTGCCGCAGGTGGTGTACTAACAGACCGTCGCATGCGACTATCCTCCGATAACGTTGACTGGCTTACTTTTCTGAAAATAAACAAAGCCTGGATCTCGCAGGAATTTGCCACTCCTCTTACAGATTAAATAATTGGTTGGCAACAGTATCCAGGTCTCCTGTTGTGTTCATGTTTCTAAGGGCACAGATGATTGGCCTCGGGGAGACCAAAACATCCAACACTGCGGAGACACCATCACGTGTTTTTCAACGCAGTGATTCCAGAACACTGCCCCCATCCCTTATGGGAAATATGCAGATGCATGTAAAGAAACTGCGGAGACACCATCACGTGTTTCTCGACGCAAGCAGTGAATAGCCAGGCCTTTCCCCGGGAAGGAACAACCACGGGAAGGGCAGCATCCTATGAAGGAAAGCCACCTATGCCAAGCATGGTATCCATCCACAGACAGCTGTTTCAGGGTGTTTGCCCCTCATCAGTGTGGAGTAGGAATCTGGCTATTAGGAGCAGTGCCTAGTAAAAGGCTATAAAGGCACAGATGATTGGCCTCGGGGAGACCAAAACATCCAACACTGCGGAGACACCATCACGTGTTTCTCAACGCAGTGATTCCAGAACACTGCCCCCATCCCTTATGGGAAATATGCAGATGCATGTAAAGAAGCTGCGGAGACACCATCACGTGTTTCTCGACGCAAGCAGTGAATAGCCAGGCCTTTCCCCGGGAAGGAACAACCACGGGAAGGGCAGCATCCTATGAAGGAAAGCCACCTATGCCAAGCATGGTATCCATCCACAGACAGCTGTTTCAGGGTGTTTGCCCCTCATCAGTGTGGAGTAGGAATCTGGCTATTAGGAGCAGTGCCTAGTAAAAGGCTATAAAGGCACAGATGATTGGCCTCGGGGTGTCTCCGCAGCTTCTTTACATGCATCTGCATATTTCCCATAAGGGATGGGGGCAGTGTTCTGGAATCACTGCGTTGAGAAACACGTGATGGTGTCTCCGCAGTGTTGGATGTTTTGTTCTCCCCGAGGCCAATCATCTGTGCCTTTATAGCCTTTTACTAGGCACTGCTCCTAATAGCCAGATTCCTACTCCACACTGATGAGGGGCAAAAACCCTGAAACAGCTGTCTGTGGATGGATACCATGCTTGGCATAGGTGGCTTTCCTTCATAGGATGCTGCCCTTCCCGTGGTTGTTCCTTCCCGGGGAAAGGCCTGGCTATTCACTGCTTGCGTCGAGAAACACGTGATGGTGTCTCCGCAGCTTCTTTACATGCATCTGCATATTTCCCATAAGGGATGGGGGCAGTGTTCTGGAATCACTGCATTGAGAAACACGTGATGGTGTCTCCGCAGTGTTGGATGTTTTGGTCTCCCCGAGGCCAATCATCTGTGCCTTTATAGCCTTTTTACTAGGCACTGCTCCTAATAGCCAGATTCCTACTCCACACTGATGAGGGGCAAACACCCTGAAACAGCTGTCTGTGGATGGATACCATGCTTGGCATAGGTGGCTTTCCTTCATAGGATGCTGCCCTTCCCGTGGTTGTTCCTTCCCGGGGAAAGGCCTGGCTATTCACTGCTTGCGTCGAGAAACACGTGATGGTGTCTCCGCAGCTTCTTTACATGCATCTGCATATTTCCCATAAGGGATGGGGGCAGTGTTCTGGAATCACTGCGTTGAGAAACACGTGATGGTGTCTCCGCAGTGTTGGATGTTTTGGTCTCCCCGAGGCCAATCATCTGTGCCTTTATAGCCTTTTTACTAGGCACTGCTCCTAATAGCCAGATTCCTACTCCACACTGATGAGGGGCAAAAACCCTGAAACAGCTGTCTGTGGATGGATACCATGCTTGGCATAGGTGGCTTTCCTTCATAAGATGCTGCCCTTCCCGTGGTTGTTCCTTCCCGGGGAAAGGCCTGGCTATTTACTGCTTGCGTCGAGAAACACGTGATGGTGTCTCCGCAGCTTCTTTACATGCGTGTTCATGTTTCTACCACCTGAACTTTAATCCCTGGGCTCCAACACAGCCCAACACCGCCAGTTGCTGCTCAGAAGTGGCGACTGCACAGTCAACACATGACCCAGTGTTATTGGGTTTCAGTAACGTCAGCTGATCCTCTGCTGTGTATCCGGCAATTGCTCCTGCTACCTCCACACTCACACTACTACAGAAATGAAAGGGAACCTGTCCCTTCCTCCCAGGCGTTTGTAACTGAAAGAGCCACCTTGTGCAGCACTAATGCTGAACAAGGAACAGGTGGCTCTTTTAGTTATGCTCCTTGCAGACGCTGCACTTAACACTTATAAAATATGTGTCCCCTCATACCGTGAAACCGTCCCAGAGGTGGGACTTTCCTTCGTAATGAGACGCAGCACAGCCGGCATTCATACTGCCCGAGATCCCGCCCCGCAGTGTTTTCTGATTTTGTCACACTGTGGGGCTGGGATTCATGGGCATGCGCAGTGCATATCTTCGCCTGTCAATCTTCTCCCTCCGCCTTCTACAGACTGTGTGGTGTCAGCTGATCCCTAATAACATGCCAAGGCCGTGACGCCGCACACTCTGAAGAAGGCGGATGGAGAGGAGTGAGAGGCGAAGATATGCACTGCGCATGCCCATGAACCCAAGCCTCGCAGTGGGACTAAATCAGAAGACAATGCAAGGCGGGTTCTCGGGCAGCGCGGCCACACAGGCACAGTAAGCCTGACACCAAATGATGTCAGAAGACGGGCAGCGATAACTGCGCATGGCCAAGGTTTAGCATAACATCATGGGCTCCATGACAGATTCAAACTACGCTGAGGAGGCGGCACCCGGCTCCAAGGGGGCATGAATGCCGGCTGTGCTGCGTCTCATGACGACAGAAAGTCCCACCTCCGGGACGGTTTCACGGTATCAGGGGACACATTTTATAAGTGTTTAGTTCAGCGTGTGCAAGGAGCATAATTAAAAGTGCCACCTATTCCTTGTGCAGCATTAATGCAGCACAAGGTGGCTCTTTCAGCTGCTAACGCCTGGGGGGGTTAAAAGTTCCCTTTCAACTTGCTCCAACTAGGCCTCGGCCTACACTCTGCTCCTCCTGCTGTCCCTGGGCTTCAACACCGTCAGTTGTTGCCTGGAAGTGCTGGCTGCACAGAGAAAAACACTCGCTCATGTGTCAATGAGGTTCAGTAACGCCAGCTGCTCCCCTGCTGTGGATCCAGCAACGTGTCCAGTGACCGCCATGCTGGTACAACAACAGACATTAACCTGCCTCCAGTGCAGGCCTCGGCCTACACTCTGCTCCTCCTGGATTCCCTGGGCTTCAACATCGTCAGTTGTTGCCCGGAAGTGCTGGCTGCACAGAGAAAAACACTCGCTCATGTGTCAGTGGGGTTCAGTAACGCCAGCTGCTCCCCTGCTGTGGATCCAGCAACGTGTCCAGCGACCGCCACACTGGAAAAACAACAGACATTAACCTGCCTCCAGTGCAGGCCTCGGCCTACACTCTGCTCCTCCTGGATTCCCTAGGCTTCAACACCATCAGTTGTTGCCCGGAAGTGCTGTCTGCACAGAGAAAAACACTCGCTCATGTGTCTGTGGGGTTCAGTAACGCCAGCTGTTCCCCTGCTGTGTATCCGGCAACGTGTCCAGCGACCACCATGCTGGCACAACAACTGACAATAACCATGCCTCCAGTGCAGGCCTCAGCCTACACTCTGCTCCTCCTGGATTCCCTGGGCTTCAACACTGTCAGTTGTTGCCCGGAAGTGCTGTCTGCACAGAGAAAAACACTCGCTAATGTGTTAGTGGGGTTCAGTAACGCCAGCTGCTCCCCTGCTGTGCATGCGGCAAAAACACAAGTATGCTCCTCCTGCTGTCCCTGGGCTCTAACACCGCCAGTTGCTGCCCGGAAGTGCTGTATGCACAGTCAACACTTGCTGCGGTGTTATTGGGGTTCAGTAACGCCAGCTGATCCCCAGCTGTGTATCCGGCAAATTAGCCTGCTCCCCCCAGACTAAGACTATATCAGATATTAAACTTGCTTCAATTAGGCTGCAGCCTACACTATGCTTTTAGCATTGACCCTGGGCTCCAACACCGCCAGTTGCTGCCCGGAAGTGCTATATGCACAGTTAACACTTGCTGCTGTGTTATTGGGGTTCAGTAACGCCAGCTGCTGCCTTGCTGTGTGTGTGGCAATAACAAAAGTCTGCTCCTCCTGCTGTCCCTGGGCTCCAACACCGCCAGTTGCTGCCCGGAAGTGCTGTTTGCATAGTCAACACTTGCTGCCGTGTTACTGGGGTTCAGTAACGTCAGCTGATCCCCTGCTGTGGGTGCAGCAATAACAAAAGTCTGCTCCTCCTGCTGTCCCTGGGCTCCAACACCGCCAGTTGCTGCCCGGAAGTGCTGTCTGCACAGTCAACAGTCGCTCCTCTGTTATTGGGGTTCAGTAACGTCAGCTGATCCCCTGCTGTGTGTGTGGCAAATTAGCCTGCTCCCTCCAGACTAAGACTATAACAGCAATTAAAGGGAACCTGTTCCCCCCAGGCGTTTGTAACTGAAAGAGCCACCTTGTGCAGCACTAATGCTGCACAAGGAAGAGGTGGCTCTTTTAGTTGTGCTCCTTGCAGACGCTGCACTTAACACTTATAAAATATGTTTCCCCTCATACCGTGAAACCATCCCGGAGGTGGTACTTTCCTTCATAATGAGACGCAGCACAGCCGGCATTCATACCCCCTTGGCACCGTGCGCCGCCTCCTCAGCGTTGTTAGAATCTGTCACGGAGCCTGCCCTGTTATGTTAGACCTTGGGCATGTGCAGTTAGCGCTGCCCGTCTTCTGACATCATTTGATGTCAGGCTGACTGCGCCTGTGCAGCCGTGCTGCACGAGATCCCGTGGGGCACGAGATCCCGCCCCGCAGTGTCTTCTGATTTTCTCACACTGCGGGGCTGGGATTCATGGGCATGCGCAGTGCATATCTTCGCCTCTCATCTCCTTCTGCCTTCCTCAGACTGTGCGGCGTCACGGCCGTGGCATGTGATTAGGGATCAGCTGACGCCGCATACTCTGAAGAAGGCGGATGGAGAGGAGTGATAGGCAAAGATATGCACTGTGCATGCCCATGAATCCCAGCCCCACAGTGTGACTAAATCAGAAGACACCTCGGGCAGCACGGCCACATAGGCGCAGTCAGCCTGACACCAAATGATTTCAGAAGACGGGCAGCGCTAGCTACGCATGGCAAAGCTTTAACACAACAGCGCGGGCTCCGTGACAGATTCAAACAACGCTGAGGAGGCGGCGCCCGGCTCCAAAGGGGTGTGAATGCCGGCTGTGCTGCGTCTCATTACGAAGAAAAGTCCCACCTCTGGGACGGTTTCACGGTATCAGTGGACACATTTTATAAGTGTTTAGTTCAGCGAGTGCAAGGAGCATAATTAAAAGAGCCACCTTTTCCTTGTGCAGCGTTAGTGCTGCACAAGATGGCTCTTTCAGTTGCTAACGCCTGGGGGGTAAAGGTTCCCTTTCAACTTGCTCCAATTAGGCCTCAGCCTACACTCTGTTTGTCATGTAATCCCTGGGCTCCAACATCGCCAGTTGCTGCTCAGAAGTGTCTTTGGCACGGGTACTCCCTCCTGCCCAGCCTGGATCCAGCACGCCAGCTGTTTCCGGGTAGTGTCAAGGTCACTTAGACTCCAAAACATTGTCCTGTCGTGTTGCGGTCGGGTTTGCCGACTCCATGGTGCCTGCAGTTTAGGTTCTTCCTATGTGGGCTGCGGGAAGTGGCAATCAAGGCTGGTTCAGTAGTGCCAGTAAGACAAGCTCCCCCTGTAGGACTGTGGGTTTTCGGTAACTGCGGCCAGCTCGCGGCCTAGCTATTTTTTCTTTTCCTGTGGACCTTCTGCTGCCTATCTGAGTTCCAGCACCGTTAGCTGGTTCTTGTGAAGACAATCTTGACTAGGTCCCCCTGGTTCCAGCACCTTCAGCTGGTTCTGGGCTGACCTTTGGGTTAGGTGCCTCCTTCTAGGTATCCGAGTTCAACCAACGTCAGGTGGTCCTTGGTAGTGCTTTGTGGCACAGGTACCTCCTGCTTAGTAACCGGGTTACAGTACCGTCAGCTAGTCCTCGGTCGTGCCATCGGCTCTTCTACCTTCGGGTAGCCATCCAGGTTCCAGTACCGTCAGCTGGTTCTCGGCGGTGTCTTTTGCTCTTGTACCTTCTGCTCCCCATCCTGGTTAAAGCACCGTCAGCTGGTTCCGGGCAGAGCCTTTGGGTTAGGTGCCTCCTTCTGGGTATCCGAGTTCCACCAACGTCAGGTGGTCCTTGGTAGTGCTTTGTGGCACGGATACCTCCTGCTTAGTAACCGGGTTCCAGTACCGTCAGCTGGTCCTCGGTCGTGCCATTGGCTCTTGCACCTTGGGCAATGCATCCGGGTTCCAGTACCGTCAGCTGGTTCTCGGCAGTGTCTTAGGCACGGGTACTCCCTACTGCCCAGCCTGGTTCCAGCACGCCAGCTGTTTCCGGGTAGTGTCAAGGTCACTTAGACTCCAAAATGTTGTCCTGTCGTGTTGCGGTCGGGTTAGCCGACTCCATGGTGCCTGCAGTTTAGGTGCTTCCTTTGTGGGCTGCGGGAAGTGGCAATCAAGGCTGGTTCAGTAGTGCCAATAGGACAAGCTCCCCCTGTAGGACTGTGGGTTTTCGGTAACTGCGGCCGGCTTGCGTCCTAGCTATGTTTTCTTTTCCTGTGGACCTTCTGCTGTCTATCTGAGTTCCAGCACCATTAGCTGGTTCTTTGGAAGACAATCTTGAATAGGTCCCCCTGGTTCCAGTACCGTCAGCTGGTTCTTGGCAGTGTCTTTTGCTCTTGTACCTTCTGCTCCCCATCCTGGCTCCAGCACCGTCAGCTGGTTCCGGGCAGAGCCTTTGGCTTGGGTGCCTCCTTCTGGGTATTTGAGTTCCACCAACGTCAGGTGGTCCTTGGTAGTGCTTTGTGGCACGGTACCTCCTGCTTAGTAACCAGGTTCCAGTACCGTCAGCTGGTCCTCGGTCGTTCCATTGGCTCTTCTACCTTGGGCAACGCATCCGGGTTCCAGTACCGTCAGCTGGTTCACGGCAGTTCCTCATCCTTCTTGTACCTCCTGCTACAGTTCCAAGTTCAAGACCCACAAGATGATGAGCCTGAAGACCGAGAAGCAAAAGAACAAGAAGCTGCAGAACAAAAAGCAGAACAACATTAAGCATAAGACTAAAAATCAGAGCAAAAGATATTATCTAAATTATAAGCAGAAAAAGACTAAGCAGTGTATGGGGGTGAGTCCGTTCCTCCTCGTGGTGCCCCTGGAAAATACCTGCTGCTGCAGGCAAAACTGAACGCGGACAAATACTGTTGTAAATCTTTTGTGACAGGCAGAACGAAAGGTGTAATCTTCAAACTTTTATAGATAACTACACGAATGCCTGTCACAAATAAGAATATGATCAAGAAGAAGAAGAATATGAAGAAGATGAAGAAGTAGAATATAAAGAAGAATAAGAGATGAATAAGAAGAATGTGAAGAATTAAAAAAAAAAAGAATAGGAAGAAGGTGAAGAAGATGAATAAGGTGAAGAAGAAGTTGATGAAAAAGATGCTGCTGCTGAGGATGATGAAGAAGAAAGTGTGGGAGAAGTAAAAAAAAAAGGTGCAGAGCAAGGAAGTTGTGAAACAAATATCTGTCAAAATATTAAAAATCTAAACATAGTCAATATCTTTGTAACTCCAAACGTCATAAAAAAAAAAATGAATTCCTGCTATTCCCATTAATTGGGCTAAACCTCTATGCCTTTAATGTCTCCTCCACCTCCCCTGATACATTCTACATTATTCTTAGTTGTTTTCCTTCATGTGGAATTAACCTACAAGGAAAGAAAGAATTTAGTTTAATTCCGATATTTTTGTCCCATTGACTTGCATTGGTATCGGGTATCGGTATCGGTGATATCCGATATTTTTTCGATATCAGCCGATCCAATCTGATACCGATATTTTTGAATATCGGAAGGTATCGCTCAACACTCTTAGAGAGTGCTGGGGTTTGGGGATAGCGAAGGAGAGTGAAGATTAGTGGATCCAAAATTGTAAGGGCATATGTAAGCATGGTGAAAGAGTAGGGCCGGCGTCACACTAGCGAGTTTTACGGACGTATGAGCGCATAAAATACGTCCGTAAAACACGCATTACACACGGCCCAATGATTCTCAATGGGTCAGGTCCTATCAGCCGTATATTACTGATCCGTATTATACGGCTTTCTACGGCCATACAAAATCGCAGCATGCTGTGTTTGTCAACGTATTGCGCAAAAAATACACCAATGAAAGTCTATGGGGCGAGAAAAATACAGATTACACACGGACCAGCAGTGTGACTTGCGAGAAATACGCAGCGGTGTTAGAGAGAAAAGCCGGTAATTCAGTGCGGTGTACAGTAAAATCACACTGACAGCTTACAATAGAATAGGTAGAATAAATGTGTACACACATAGGTATATATATATACCTATTCTATGTCAGTGAGACACATATATATATATATATACATATATATATATATATATATATATATATATACTAGATTGTGGCCCGATTCTAACGCATCGGGTATTCTAGAATATGCATGTCCCTGTAATATATGGACAATGATGATTCCAGAATTCGCGGCAGACTGTACCCGTTGCTGATTGGTCGAGGCAACCTTTATGACATCATCGTCGCCATGGCAACCATTATGACATCATCGCCGCTGTGCCCGTTGCTGATTGGTCGAGGCCTGGCGGCCTCGACCAATCAGAGACGCGGGATTTCTACGTCGATGCTGTGCCGGTCTCTGATTGGTCGAGGCCTGGCGGCCTCGACCAATCAGAGAGCCGGGATTTCCAGGACAGACAGACAGACAGACAGACAGACAGACAGACAGACAGACGGAAAAACCCTTAGACAATTATATAGATATCGATTATATATATATATATATATACAGTGGGGCAAAAAAGTATTTAGTCAGTCAGCAATAGTGCAAGTTCCACCACTTAAAAAGATGAGAGGCGTCTGTAATTTACATCATAGGTAGACCTCAACTATGGGAGACAAACTCAGAAAAAAAAATCCAGAAAATCACATTGTCTGTTTTTTTTAACATTTTATTTGCATATTATGGTGGAAAATAAGTATTTGGTCAGAAACAAACAATCAAGATTTCTGGCTCTCACAGACCTGTAACTTCTTCTTTAAGAGTCTCCTCTTTCCTCCACTCATTACCTGTTGTAATGGCACCTGTTTAAACTTGTTATCAGTATAAAAAGACACCTGTGCACACCCTCAAACAGTCTGACTCCAAACTCCACTATGGTGAAGACCAAAGAGCTGTCAAAGGACACCAGAAACAAAATTGTAGCCCTGCACCAGGCTGGGAAGACTGAATCTGCAATAGCCAACCAGCTTGGAGTGAAGAAATCAACAGTGGGAGCAATAATTAGAAAATGGAAGACATACAAGACCACTGATAATCTCCCTCGATCTGGGGCTCCACGCAAAATCCCACCCCGTGGGGTCAGAATGATCACAAGAACGGTGAGCAAAAATCCCAGAACCACGCGGGGGGACCTAGTGAATGAACTGCAGAGAGCTGGGACCAATGTAACAAGGCCTACCATAAGTAACACACTACACCACCATGGACTCAGATCCTGCAGTGCCAGACGTGTCCCACTGCTTAAGCCAGTACATGTCCGGGCCCGTCTGAAGTTTGCTAGAGAGCATTTGGATGATCCAGAGGAGTTTTGGGAGAATGTCCTATGGTCTGATGAAACCAAACTGGAACTGTTTGGTAGAAACACAACTTGTTGTGTTTGGAGGAAAAAGAATACTGAGTTGCATCCATCAAACACCATACCTACTGTAAAGCATGGTGGTGGAAACATCATGCTGTGGGGCTGTTTCTCTGCAAAGGGGCCAGGACGACTGATCCGGGTACATGAAAGAATGAATGGGGCCATGTATCGTGAGATTTTGAGTGCAAACCTCCTTCAATCAGCAAGGGCATTGAAGATGAAACGTGGCTGGGTCTTTCAACATGACAATGATCCAAAGCACACCGCCAGGGCAACGAAGGAGTGGCTTCGTAAGAAGCATTTCAAGGTCCTGGAGTGGCCTAGCCAGTCTCCAGATCTCAACCCTATAGAAAACCTTTGGAGGGAGTTGAAAGTCCGTGTTGCCAAGCGAAAAGCCAAAAACATCACTGCTCTAGAGGAGATCTGCATGGAGGAATGGGCCAACATACCAACAACAGTGTGTGGCAACCTTGGGAAGACTTACAGAAAACGTTTGACCTCTGTCATTGCCAACAAAGGATATATTACAAAGTATTGAGATGAAATTTTGTTTCTGACCAAATACTTATTTTCCACCATAATATGCAAATAAAATGTTAAAAAAACAGACAATGTGATTTTCTGGATTTTTTTTTCTCAGTTTGTCTCCCATAGTTGAGGTCTACCTATGATGTAAATTACAGACGCCTCTCGTCTTTTTAAGTGGTGGAACTTGCACTATTGCTGACTGACTAAATACTTTTTTGCCCCACTGTATATATTAATATTTCATCCAGCGCGAGATACCGGGTTTTAAGCTAATTCAATTGCCGGCTTATGCGATCGCCTTCTTAAACCTGACATGACATGAGACATGGTTTACATACAGTAAACCATCTCATATCCCCATTTTGTTTGCATAATCCACACTACTGTTAGTAGTTGGGCTGTCTAGCGCAATTTTCTCCGCCAGAGTAGTAAAGCCAGTGACTGACAGATATGAATAGCCTGGAGAGGGTCCATGGTTATTGCCCCCCCCCCCCCGGCTAAAAACATCTGCCCCCAGCCACTCCAGAAAAGGCACATCTGGAAGATGCGCTTATTCTGGCACTTGGCCACTCTCTTCCCATTCCCATGTAGCGGTGGAATATGGGGTAATGAAGGGTTAATGTCACCTTGCTATTGTAAGGTGACATTAAGCCAGATTAGTAAAGGAGAGGCGTCAATTATGACACCTATCCATTATTAATCCAATTGCATGAAATGGTTAAAAAAAACACACACACAATATTGCAAAGTATTTTAATGAAATAAACACACAGGTTGTTGTAATATTTTATTACACTCTCAATCCACCTGAAGACCCTCGACCTGTAACAAAGTAAAAATAATAAACCAACAATATCTCATACCTTCCGACAGGTACGGACTGGAGCTGAAATTCAGCCCTGGCATTTGAAATCACACAGGCCCATGCTGTCACTGTCTCCAAGCACCAGATGGGATATATTATTACTAATATTACCCTGGAAGGAGGAAAGCAAGATTTACTACCAGACCAATATTTCTAAGGATACCCGTGGCCTGCTGGGGTAAGTGACAGAGTCAGCAACTTGGTGCTTTGTTACAACTCTTAATATGCGAGTGTCTTGAGAACACCAATTCTGTTAACAACGTAGCAGACAAGGTGGCCCACGATCAGACAGGCCCTTCTGGCATTTGCCAGAATTGCCAGATGGCCAGTCCGGCCCTGCCTTCCGATGATCTGTCACGTCCCACGATGTAAATCCATCTGAAGGGGTTAAATTATTTTACAGGCAGGAGCTCTGCTATAATGCAGCTGTGCTCCTGCCTGTAAAACCCCAGCGAATGAATGGAAAGTAGATCAATGACCTGTAGTTACCTTCATTTGCGGTGATGCGCCCTCTGCTGGATGTCCTCATATGAACTCGAGCCTGGGAAAATATTCAGAAAAGTTCCCAGGCTCAAGTTCATATGAGGACATCCAGCAGAGGGCGCATCACCGGGACTGAAGGTAACTACAGGCCATTGAGCTTATTTGCTGGGGTTTTACAGGCAGGAGCACAGCTGCATTATAGCAGAGCTCCTGCCTGTAAAATAATTTAACCCCTTCAGATGGATTTACATCGTGGGACGTGACAGATCATTGGAAGGCAGGGCCGGACTGGCCATCTGGCAATTCTGGCAAATGCCAGAAGGGCCTGTCTGATCGTGGGCCACCTTGTCTGCTACATTGTTAACAGAATTGGTGTTCTCAAGACACTCACATATTAAGAGTTGTAACAAAGCACCAAGTTGCTGACTCTGTCACTTACCCCAGCAGGCCACGGGTATCCTTAGAAATATTGGTCTGGTAGTAAATCTTGCTTTCCTCCTTCCAGGGTAATATTAGTAATAATATATCCCATCTGGTGCTTGGAGACAGTGACAGCATGGGCCTGTGTGATTTCAAATGCCAGGGCTGAATTTCAGCTCCAGTCCGTACCTGTCGGAAGGTATGAGATATTGTTGGTTTATTATTTTTACTTTGTTACAGGTCGAGGGTCTTCAGGTGGATTGAGAGTGTAATAAAATATTACAACAACCTGTGTGTTTATTTCATTAAAATACTTTGCAATATTGTGTGTGTGTTCTTTTAACCATTTCATGCAATTGGATTAATAATGGATAGTGTCATAATTGACGCCTCTCCATTATTAATCTGGCTTAATGTCACCTTACAATAGCAAGGTGACATTAACCCTTCATTACCCCATATCCCACCGCTACACGGGAGTGAGAAGAGAGTGGCCAAGTGCCAGAATAGGCGCATCTTCCAGATGTGCCTTTTCTGGAGTGGCTGGGGGCAGATGTTTTTAGCCAGGGGGGGCCCAATAACCATGGACCCTCTCCAGGGTATTAATATCTACCCTCAGTCACTGGCTTTACTACTCTGGTGGAGAAAATTGCGCGGGAGCCCACGCCAATTTTTTCAGCCATTTAACCCTTTAATTTAATAGCTAGACAGCCCAAATTTTGCACATACACACTACTAACATTAGTAGTGTGGAATATGCAAAAAAAAATGGGGATATGAGATGGTTTACTGTATGTAAACCATGTCTCATATCATGTTGGGTTTAGGAAGGAGATAGCTTTAAAGCCGGTAATTGAATTGCCTGCTTTTGCAATCTCGCGCTGGATGAAATATATATATATATATATATATATAGATAGATAGATAGATAGATAGATAGATAGATAGATAGATAGATAGATAGATAGATAGATAGATAGAGACAGTATATATGTTGTTACGATTTTTTTCAAACATGGATCCATTGTATGTCCGTATTGCAAGCCTGCGAGAAAATCTCGCAGTACGGATGCCATACGGATTACATATGGAGGATGCCATGCGCAAAATACGCTGACACACCCTGCCTACGGAGGAGATACGGACCACTATTTTGGGGACTTTTCTGCGTATTACGGCCTTAATTTACGGACCGTATTGTTTTACGCTGAGTGTGACGCCGGCCTAAGAGTGGGGAAAAAAGAAAAGCTAAGTACATGTAATAAACAGTAATTACTGTTACCTTCTGGTCACTTCTGGTTTATTCCTGGTATAATTCTGCACCACATTTATAGAGCCACACTTAGATGCAGCCACACAGACCACAATTGCAATTCATAACTATCAATACATTAATGAAGGAGCAATATTTACCATGTTCCATTGCTATTTTAACCCTTACCCCCTTATATTACTAAAATTATTACATAGGTTATGTACCTGCGAATTCGTCTTCTAGCCCTGCGGCGTTGATAATCTCCACAAGAGAATGCTTCTAGGTTAGCAGGGTGCACAGCCCAATAATGTCCCTTTCCATTATCGCTCCGTCCAGCTTTAATAAAGCACTCATTAAGAGAGAGATTATGGCGCACGCTATTCCTCCAGCTCTTGTCCTGGTACATACATGATATGTGGATATTGTAATATTGTCATTGTCATATTACATGCATTTCATAAAAAAGTAATAGTTAATATTGGAATGCTTTATCCTTAGAGACTTGAGATAAAAAATAAATGTTTTAAAAATATACACAATTTACCCACAATAAAAACAACATAATATAAAATCAGAAACATTGCTACCATTTTTGTGCACAGCAAATACATTAAAGATGAATACAGCATAATAATTGTGATTCTAGTTTTCCTGTTGCATTGTGCTTACAAGCTGAGGGAGAAAATGCAGAGGGGACCTTAAAACATAAATAAAAATCAGAAGAAAAGCATTGTAAAAAAATATGAGTGTTACAAACTGAATTAATCTAGTAGACAAACTGATAAGATTCATATATTTTAAGAAGTCAAGGCTTTACATCCAATGCAAAATACCATACATCCCATTCAATTTGCCACGTTACTCTGAGAGTGATTTAGGCTATGTGCACATTTTGCTGCGGATCTGCAGCGGTTTTGACATTGCGGATATGCAGCTGTTTTCCATGAGTTTATAGTACCATGTAAACTTATGGAAAACAAAATCCGCTGTGCACATGCTGCGGAAAAAAACGCTGGGTTGTTTATTCCGCAGCATGTCAATTCTTTGTGCGGATTCCGCTGCCGGTTACACCTGCTCCATAATAGCAATCTGCAGGTGTAAAATCGCAGGTGGAATTCGCAAAAACCAAGGTAAATCCGCGGTGATTCCGCAGGTAATCCGCAGTGCAGTATACCTGCGGATTTACAAAAACAGGTGTGGAAAAATCCGCAGAGATCACATCTACGTGTGCACATACCCTCACAATACTTTATTGAATATTTTCACAATTAAAATAAGTTACCTGATTGTGGTAGTATGGGTAAGTGTTCATGATCCATTGGTATATGTCATTTAATTGGAGTCTCTTCTCAGGGCTGGACAAGATTGCCCTTGAAATCAGAGCTATGTAGGATTGATTTGGCTTTTCAAGCCTATTACTCTCCTCTTGCTGATTGCTTTCAAATTTACTAGTTTTCTCTTTCATCTGGCAGTTATTTGTCTCTGTTTTTTCTTTTGATTTTCTTTCCATGGTTTCTAGTTTTATTTCCTCAGTGTTAGAGATGACTTTAGGATGGATCATTTTGTTTTCTTGACTACTGATAGAGTGATCCATCTTGTGTCTTGTCTGGCTGTCCTCAGTCACTCTGATTTTCTCTTGTGTTTCATAGTTTGTAACAGACTTCAACAAATCTGTGGGTAAAATAATTACTTCTGCTTTGCTTTGCATATTTTCTGTCACAGCTGGATGGATAGTTTTTTCATGGTGCACGCTTGTCCATCCCATTAAGGAATCTATTAGAAAGGATGCTCCCAGTGTATGGACAGCAGAAGACATTCTGTGTCCTGTAACACCAAGCAATCCAGTTTCCTTGAATGTATGTTGTAGTTCTTCTTAATTAGCTTCTCTTTTTATTTTCTATTAGTTCTTCTTGAAAAGGTCCCTTACACTTCACTCTCACACTCCATACTCCCTCTCACTCAGTAGCTGTGCTTTCTGCAATAGGTGCCTATTACCAGTTCTCTAATTGTGTCTGTTTATCCTTAGAAGCTTTGTTATCTGTGAGGATTTACACCCTAATCCTGCAAATAACAGGATTAAAACACATGCCAAACACAAATCTACCCATCAAACAGGTAATAGGAAAGCACACACTCTGTTGTTCCAAACAGAGGAGACAAGCATCACATATAATTTAAAAAAAAAAACCTTAAATAAATTCCTAGCTCTGCCAGGAGGATTTTAAACATTACTTAGTGCTCTAAAAGACAAGACATCATAAATTATTGTTGAGGGGTTAAGTATTTGGACATCCCAATAACAAAGACTACCAATTTTACTCAAAATAAATCTCTGTGACGTGAATGAGCTTTACACTTACCAAAACTTTCATTTATTTCAATGGAAAGAAAATGTACTCGCAGCAATCACTTGCATCGGTGAGGAATTAAAGAGACTCTTGTACAAACTTTTACATTATGGACTGTACATTCCTGCATATAGCTGCATGGATGTACAGTAGATCATAAAGGTTTTTTTTCCTTTTTATTTTCTCCACTCCATTGTGGAGGTACCGAGCCCCGATATTACTGCTGGCTTATGGGTTAATTTTTCTATTATTCATCTGGGCAGTTTATTTTGGTCAACTCTGTGGGTGTGTACAATCAACCCCCTATGACACTGTAAAACCATGGAAAGGCAGCATCACAACTTGAGGGGAATACACTCCCACTGTTCTGACCAAAATAAGTTGCCCAGAGAGAAAGTCAGAACTGTGCCAATGAGATTTTTTCTCACATGACTGCACTGATAATACCTCAGCTTTTTAAGGGCGTCACTAAACACTTACTTCCCAGCACTTCCTGTCAGTGAAGCGCTGGGAGTGGAGGCATACGGCAGCATCGGACCGGTTTATTTTGGTCAGGTCACCATGTAGGTGTATACTGTTAACAAGCTATGACCCTGCCTTTTTATGATAGGGCAGCATCATAATAAGTTGAAAGTATACGCTGACATAGTTGACTGAACTAAACCACCCAGTTGAATGATAGAATCTATGAAGTGCTTGTGATTTAGGCAGAGTGGGGAAAAAAACTAAGAAATAAACCTTTATGATCTACATTCCTGCATATACACATAGTAATGTACAGTTCATAATGTATAGGTTTGTAAAGCATCCTATGTAAAGCATTCTTGGATTTCAATCATTATGTAAAGGTTCAAATACATAATTAGAATAGAGACAAAACCTACAAGTAATTGATTTTGAGACCTTATACAAAGCAGAAAACTTCAATTCAACATGGTAATATATTTGGTTAGTTATAGTATGTAATGTTTAATTGGGCACATTGCTAATAATGTAGGATAGTAATTAGGTTAAAGGCCATATTGGTGTTATTCAAAGAAAGTTAAGTGGTTAACATCATGAACATCATTGGTGAACAGAGATGTACATAGGAATCATGGGACCCAGAGCCGGACTGGGACCTAAAAGCAGCCCAGCACAAAAAAAAATATTCACCAGCCCACATACAATGAATTACATACACTTCATATAGTCACACACACATCATACATGTACACAGCACACATGGGGGACAACACAGGCTCATTACATACACATCATATAGTCATACACATCATACATGCTAGACAACACAAGCTCATTACATACACCTGATATAGTCACACAGGCACACGCATCATACGTGTACACAGCACACATGCTGGACAACACAGGCTCATTACATACACTTCATATAGTCACACAGGCACATCATACATGTACACAGCACACATGCTGGACAACACAAGCTGACTCCATACACGTCATATTGTCAAACAGACACACACATCATACACGTACTTAGTACACACGTGCTGTATAACAAAATGCTCTGCAGGTACACATATACACAGCACATGCATGCTGGACAAGTATGACGCACACGACAGATACCTCACACACACACACACACACACACGTAAGTATTACACACACGCAAGCACTACATATACCATATGTCACACACTACATATACCACACACACATTACACACACTTCAGATACCGCACACACATTACACACTCACACTACAGATACCGCACACACAAGTATTACACTGCAGATACCGCACACACAAGTATTACACACACACACTACAGATACCATACACACATGTATTACACACTCAGACTACAGATAACACACACATAAGTATTACACACACACTACAGATACCTCATACATATGTATTATACTACAGATACCGCACACACAAGTGTTACACACACACCATACACACATGTATTACACTCACAGACCAGATACCATACACACATGTATTACACACCCACTACAGATAGCAATCACAGGTGTTACACACACACACTACAGATACCTCATACTCATACACAAGTATTACACTACAGATACCGCACACACAAGTATTATAAACACACCATACACACATGTATTACACTCACAGACTACAGATACACACAAGTATGCCGGGACAGTGCAGAGCTGTGAGCAGGAGAAACTGAAGCGCTGCACATGGCCATCAGCCGCCCCTGCACCACAGAGGAGAGTGTGTGATGTGTGTATGAGAGTGTGTGTGTGTGTATGAGGAGAGTGTGTGTGTGTGTGTGTATGAGGAGAGTGTGTGTGTGTATGAGGAGAGTGTGTGTGTGAGCTGCGTGCGTGTGTGTGTGAGCTGCATGCGTGTGTGTGTGAGCTGCGTGCTTGTGTGTGTGAGCTGCGTGCGTGTGTGTGTGAGCTGCGTGCGTGTGCGTGTGAGCTGCGTGCGTGTGTGCGTGCGAGCTGCGTGCGTGTGAGCTGCGTGCGTGTGAGCTGCGTGTGCCTGTCATTATACAGTGGGGTTGTGCGTGTCATTATACAGTGGGGCTGTGTGTGTGTGCGTGTCATTATACAGTGGGGCTGTGTGTGTCATTATACAGGGGCTGTACATGTGCGTCATACAGTGGGGCTGTGCGTGTGTGTGTGAGCTGCGTGTGTGTGAGCTGTGTGTGTGTGTGAGCTGCGTGTGTGTGAGCTGCGTCTGTGTGTGAGCTGCGTCTGTGTGTGAGCTGCGTGTGCGTGTGAGCTGCGTGTGCGTGTGAGCTGCGTGTGCGTGTGAGCTGCGTGTGCGTGTGAGCTGCGTGTGCGTGTGAGCTGCATGTGCCCATCATTATACAGTGGGGCCGTGCGTGTCATTATACAGTGGGGTTGTGCGTGTGCGTGTCATTATACAGTGGGGTTGTGCGTGTGCGTGTCATTATACAGTGGGGCTGTGCGTGTGCCTGTCATTATACAGTGGGGCCGTGCGTGTCATTATACAGTGGGGTTGTGCGTGTGCGTGTCATTATACAGTGGGGTTGTGTGTGTGCCTGTCATTATACAGTGGGGCTGTGCGTGTGCCTGTCATTATACAGTGGGGCTGTGTGCGTGTCATTATACAGTGGGGCTGTGCATGTGTGTGTCATTATACAGTGGGGCTGTGTATGTGTGTCATTATACAGTGGGGCTGTGCGTGTGTGAGTCATTATACAGTGGGGCCGTGCGTGTGCGTGCCATTATACAGTGGGGTTGTGCGTGTGCGTGTCATTATACAGTGGGGCTGTGCGTGTGTGTGTCATTATACAGTGGGGCTATGTGTGCGTGTCATTATACAGTGGGGCTGTGCGTGTGCCTGTCATTATACAGTGGGGCCGTGCGTGTCATTATACAGTGGGGTTGTGCGTGTGCGTGTCATTATACAGTGGGGTTGTGTGTGTGCCTGTCATTATACAGTGGGGCTGTGCGTGTGCCTGTCATTATACAGTGGGGCTGTGTGCGTGTCATTATACAGTGGGGCTGTGCATGTGTGTGTCATTATACAGTGGGGCTGTGTATGTGTGTCATTATACAGTGGGGCTGTGCGTGTGTGAGTCATTATACAGTGGGGCCGTGCGTGTGCGTGCCATTATACAGTGGGGTTGTGCGTGTGCATGTCATTATACAGTGGGGCTGTGTGTGTGTGTCATTATACAGTGGGGCTATGTCTGTGTGTCATTATACAGTGGGGCTGTGTGTGTGGGTCATTATACAGTGGGGCTATGTGTGTGTGTCATTATACAGTGGGGCTATGTGTGTGTGTCATTATACAGTGGGGCTATGTGTGTGTGTCATTATACAGTGGGGCTGTGTGTGTGGGTCATTATACAGTGGGGCTGTGCGTGTGTGTGTGTCATTATACAGTGGGGCTGTGCGTGTGCCTGTCATTATACAGTGGGGCTGTGCGTGTGCCTGTTATTATACAGTGGGGCTGTGCGTGTGCCTGTTATTATACAGTGGGGCTGTGTGTGTGTCATTATACAGTGGGGCTGTGTGTGTGTGTGTCATTATACAGTGGGGCTGTGTGTGTCATTATACAGGGGCTGTACATGTGCGTCATACAGTGGGGCTGTGCGTGTGTGTGTGAGCTGCGTGTGTGTGAGCTGTGTGTGTGTGTGAGCTGCGTGTGTGTGAGCTGCGTCTGTGTGTGAGCTGCGTCTGTGTGTGAGCTGCGTGTGCGTGTGAGCTGCGTGTGCGTGTGAGCTGCGTGTGCGTGTGAGCTGCGTGTGCGTGTGTGCTGCGTGTGCGTGTGAGCTGCATGTGCCCATCATTATACAGTGGGGCCGTGCGTGTCATTATACAGTGGGGTTGTGCGTGTGCGTGTCATTATACAGTGGGGTTGTGCGTGTGCGTGTCATTATACAGTGGGGCTGTGCGTGTGCCTGTCATTATACAGTGGGGCCGTGCGTGTCATTATACAGTGGGGTTGTGCGTGTGCGTGTCATTATACAGTGGGGTTGTGTGTGTGCCTGTCATTATACAGTGGGGCTGTGCGTGTGCCTGTCATTATACAGTGGGGCTGTGTGCGTGTCATTATACAGTGGGGCTGTGCATGTGTGTGTCATTATACAGTGGGGCTGTGTATGTGTGTCATTATACAGTGGGGCCGTGCGTGTCATTATACAGTGGGGTTGTGCGTGTGCGTGTCATTATACAGTGGGGTTGTGTGTGTGCCTGTCATTATACAGTGGGGCTGTGCGTGTGCCTGTCATTATACAGTGGGGCTGTGTGCGTGTCATTATACAGTGGGGCTGTGCATGTGTGTGTCATTATACAGTGGGGCTGTGTATGTGTGTCATTATACAGTGGGGCCGTGCGTGTCATTATACAGTGGGGTTGTGCGTGTGCGTGTCATTATACAGTGGGGCTGTGCGTGTGCCTGTCATTATACAGTGGGGCTGTGTGCGTGTCATTATACAGTGGGGCTGTGCATGTGTGTGTCATTATACAGTGGGGCTGTGTATGTGTGTCATTATACAGTGGGGCTGTGCGTGTGTGAGTCATTATACAGTGGGGCCGTGCATGTGTGTGTCATTATACAGTGGGGCTGTGTATGTGTGTCATTATACAGTGGGGCCGTGCGTGTCATTATACAGTGGGGTTGTGTGTGTGCCTGTCATTATACAGTGGGGCTGTGCGTGTGCCTGTCATTATACAGTGGGGCTGTGTGCGTGTCATTATACAGTGGGGCTGTGCATGTGTGTGTCATTATACAGTGGGGCTGTGTATGTGTGTCATTATACAGTGGGGCTGTGCGTGTGTGAGTCATTATACAGTGGGGCCGTGCGTGTGCGTGCCATTATACAGTGGGGTTGTGCGTGTGCATGTCATTATACAGTGGGGCTGTGTGTGTGTGTCATTATACAGTGGGGCTATGTCTGTGTGTCATTATACAGTGGGGCTGTGTGTGTGGGTCATTATACAGTGGGGCTATGTGTGTGTGTCATTATACAGTGGGGCTATGTGTGTGTGTCATTATACAGTGGGGCTATGTGTGTGTGTCATTATACAGTGGGGCTGTGTGTGTGGGTCATTATACAGTGGGGCTGTGCGTGTGTGTGTGTCATTATACAGTGGGGCTGTGTGTGTGTGTGTCATTATACAGTGGGGCTGTGCGTGTGCCTGTTATTATACAGTGGGGCTGTGCGTGTGCCTGTTATTATACAGTGGGGCTGTGTGTGTGTCATTATACAGTGGGGCTGTGCATGTGTCTGTCATTATACAGTGGGGCTGTGCGTGTGTCTGTCATTATACAGTGGGGCTGTGCGTGTGTCTGTCATTATACAGTGGGGCTGTGCGTGTGTCTGTCATTATACAGTGGGGCTGTGCGTGTGTCTGTCATTATACAGTGGGGCTGTGCGTGTGTCTGTCATTATACAGTGGGGCTGTGCGTGTGTGTGTGTGTGTCATTGGTGCATTCACTCTGTCATTCTTTGGACTGCAGACTTGTGCTTCTCACATTGCTCGCAGAGCTGTGGTTATTTGGCAGGTGAGTGGCTGCAAGTTTGTGATTTGCATACATGCGGTCACATGCCGACTAGACTTGCATGGCCTAATGCAACTGTATTGAACAAGGCCCAAAACAGTCTAGTCGAAATGTGGCTGGGAATATATATATCGCATGCTTGCAGTCACAAGACCACCTGTTGCTGGCACCAGAGAATCTTCATAGCGCATGATATGAGGATTCACACATAGTGTCTGTAGACATGTAGCATAAGATTCGACAACCCCTTTAAGGATGAGCCGCTACTCATGGGCCACTGCTGTGTGCTTGCCCCCCAGGCCAAAATTTGCCAGTCAGCCCCTGCCCGGCACCTCCCCCGTCTCTCCTTCTCTGCCGGGCTAGCAGATAAGAGCAGGAGAAGCCGGAGCTCCGTGCACACACAGGCCGGTATGCTGACCTTTCATCTTGGCTGCTGGCTCTCTCCCTCAGAGTGGCAGTGACGCTTAGGAGCTTGCTCATCGCATACCCCTGCAGCCTGCATGTAAGGGCTGCTGGCGGGATGACACCACCGCGCACTACAGGTGCGCTATGTATTAGTCACTGCCAGTCCTCCAGCGGCCCTGTGCAGCTGCTTAGACACCGGCCCGGGGGGCATATGCATTTCTGCCACCCGGCCCAGCCCGCGCCTGAGTATTACACAGACACAGACTACAGATACACACACACACACACGTGCAACTGACCCCACCCCGGTCTCTCCTTCTCTGCCAGGAAAAGCAAGCAGGTCAGAGCAGAAGATGTCAGTGCTTCCAGGGAGAGCTAGGGAAGCAGTTCCACAGGCAGGTATTACCTTTTATCTTGGTACTTTGCCAGCATCAGACAGAGAGGCAGGAGTCATGTGTGTGCTGCAGCCTTTTCAAACTTCTGAGTAGGTCTTGTGTGCGCGCTCTCCTGCTTGCCTGCACTGACATGGCAGCATCCCCACGCACATCACAGACAGGGGCCGCGCTCACACACTGATGCGGGCCGCCATGGCCCTTGTCAGCGCATGCAACAAGAGGAAGCATGCACACAGGGCCTAATCAAAGGTTTTAAAGGGCCGGCAGCCCATTCCATAGTTCAGAGCCGCCGGCCCACCGGGAATCTGCCCGACTCGGCAAATTAGCAATCTGGGCCTGATGGAACCCTTCAGGAAAAGTTCCCTACCCAAAATAAAGCTAAAAGATTCAGTGTGGTCACAGAAGAGCATATTTTACAACTGTTTAACCTTTACAAAGTAATTTTGCTCCTATTGAGGTCCCTTAGTGTTCTCGTGCATTAAGATGCCTTCTTCATAGACATCATAAATCATGATGCCAACATTTATACACCTCAAGCACAGTATGATAGCCCCTCAGTGAATCCCTCCATAGTACATTCCACACGCAGCGTATGATGACCCCACTGTACCCCCACCACAAAGTATGACACCCCCCACCATTCCCTAACAGTATAATGCCCCCACAGCCCTCCACATAATATGATGGCCCTCACACAGTTCTCCACACAGTATAATGTCCCTTCATACAGCATAATGTCCCCATACACTGCCCTTCATACAGCACAATGGCCCACACATAGTATAATGGTCCCCAACATAGCCCTCCAAACAGTATAAAGGCCCTCACATAGCCCACCAAGCAGTATAATTCCCTCCCACATAACCCTTCATACATTATAATGGCCAGCACATACTATAAGAATCCCAATGTACTCACTGATTAAAAAAAAGAAAACTACCAACATCTCCCTTCTCCCTCATTGCTCTGGTCTCGCAACCTATGTTCTGAAGCTTCGCACAGTGGATACTGACATCGCACCTCCTGTAGAGTTGTTGTTTGAGCTCAGACGCACAGGGAGAATGATGAAGGAGGAAGCTGATCACATTCTGTTCTTTCCGTCATTGCTTTCAACTATACCTACATCCAGAATGCAGATACAGTTGAAAGTATGACATCGGGCAGGGGGCTCCAAGAGGCCGTGTTGTCTGCGTTATCAATTTGGGTATATGATCTTTTTTTATTTTTTCAAGTCAGTTAAATAGCATGTTCCTTTTATATTTTGTTTTATTACGGATATGGTGATGCCAAATATGTTTATATTTAATTGACTGGTTTTATTTTTTCAGCACTGGAGCTGTGGGAGGCCTTATCATTTTTGTTTGACAAAATGTAGTTTTTGAGTTCATGATAATTTTTCATTACTTTTCATTACATTTTTTTCAAAATGAATGAACCATAAAACTGCAATTTTGATTCTTGGGATTTTTTCTTTTGTTTTGTTTTTTAACCGCATTCACCAGGAAAGCTAAATAGCAAGCTAAGTTTTACAGTTCAATTCATTACAGACAGGGTGATGCTCCTATTTTAGTTGTTTCCACACCACACCACACCCCCCCATAAAGAAAAAAGGCTGTTTAATTTTTTCCTTCATACTCTTTATTTTTCTTAACATTTTTTTTATTTGCTCTGCAAGTGTGATACACACCTTGCATTACACAGAAACAGGAGGAAATCATACATCACGTGTAAGGAGATGGACCAGCTGCCATGTTCCCCCTGAAGATATCAATGCTGCTGTGGTATAGAATGTAAACAATGTTTTGTTCCTGATATGTTTCCTTGTGATAAGTGTTAATTGCCTTGGAGGTTGCAGTACTAAAGGTACCGTTACACTAAACGACTTACCAACGATCACGACCAGCTATACGACCTGGCCGTGATCGCTGGTAAGTCGTTGTGTGGTCGCCGGGGAGCTGTCACAGACAGCTCTCTCCAGCCACCAACAATCAGGGGAATGACTTCGGCATCGTTGAAACTGTCTTCAATGATGCCGAAATCCCCCTGCAGCACCCGGGTAACCAGGGTAAACATCGGGTTACTAAGTGCAGGGCCGCGCTTAGTAACCCGATATTTATCCTGGTTAACATTGTAAAAGTAAAAAAAAAAAACACTACATACTCACATTCCGATGTCTGTCCCGTCCCCCGCCGTCAGCTTCCCGCACTGACTGTGTCAGCGCCGGCCGTAAAGCAGAGCACACACGGTACTGCACAACTGAGACACAGCCAGCTGTCTTCTGCGGTGACTGTCAATGGAAATATTCAGCTTTAACTTCAGGCCAAATTTTTTTAACTTTGCTGTTTGCAGACCGACTAGCATGCATAGTACTGCACAACTGAGATGCAGCCAGCAGCGATGTCTTCTGTGATGAACATCGTGCTAAATTTTCGGCTTTAACC
The DNA here is from genome assembly GCF_032444005.1 of Ranitomeya imitator. Lineage (NCBI taxonomy): Eukaryota > Metazoa > Chordata > Amphibia > Anura > Dendrobatidae > Ranitomeya > Ranitomeya imitator. The sequence goes on from NC_091282.1 coordinate 590,758,602, forward strand.
TCAGGCCAATCTTTTTAACTTTGCGGTGCTATTTTCACACCGAATAGCACACATGGTGTTAGGTGTCGAGATCCCGCCTCTGCACAGGGGGAATCTCAAACCATCTCCGCTGCGGTCTCCCATTCTTCTCCAGCCACAGTGGAGTCTGCACAGCGGAGACGTCGGTCCCAGCGTCTAGCTCAGGCTGATACTGGACGACTGGTTACTGCTGCCATTGTAGCCAGTACTGGGCAGCGGCGAGCAGACGTGTTTGGGACTAAGTCCTGCTTTTCCCTTTCTGAGCATGCCCAGGGCAAGATCGCTCATTGGAGATCAAGGGTCACATGGTTAGATACTGCAGCAAATCCCATTGGTCCTTTAGGAAGGCCCTGATGGTGTTCTTCTGTGGCTGAGTCCCATTGGTCCTTCTGGGAAGGTCCTGTTCTTGCTGCAGCTATAAAAGGTTCGTATGGCCGCATGGCCATGCGCTAGTGTGCATTTGGAACCGTGTGTCTGGATGAGTGCAAGTCGTTCTTTAAAATCCCCTCCCTTGTGTATGACTGTTCACAAAAGGTGGATGCTTGCTGTCTAGCGCCCGACTAAGGCTGGTTTCACATTTGCGTTTTGTGACGCTGCATTTGTACCGCATATAAACGCATGCGTCATGTTTTCCTATATTTAACACTAAAAATGCATGCGTTTTTTTTTGTACGCGTTTGACGACGCATGCGTCATTTCGCTGCTTGCGTCTTGCAGCGGAAATGCAACATGTAGTAATTTCTAGAGGCGTCTATTTGCCGCAAGAAAACGCATGCGTTCATTTGCGTTACGATTGCGTCCAAAAAATACATTGCTGTCTATGTAAACGCATGCGTTTTTATGCACATGCGTTTGGTTGCGTTTTTGAACGCATGCGTTTCAATTGAGATAACCATGTCTAGACACTGATAAGCCACCCACTACCATCAAGGTGATGAAAGGGAGGGTGTGGACAGTTGCAGGTCACTTCTCACCAGAAGAATACGAGACACGGACAGGCCGCATCTTGGAGGACAAGTCCCTGAACAATGTGAGTATATCCTAGCCAATGCCTTTATTTTCTATTTTTTGGCTCTACATGTCCTAATTTCTTCCATTTCTTTCTTTCTACATGCATCAGAATGTCTTCTTCGGAGTGTTCATCTGGTGAGGAGTTTCAGCCACGTCAGTCGGAAGTGGAGCATGTCAGTGAGGTGAGTATTTGCCTCGTCAGCTTGGTAAGTATTGACTGTCACATCGACACATGTGACAATTTGATTTTTCCTTTTTTTTAGAGCTCTTCTACTGAGGCACAGACAGGGCAGGAGCAGCGGAGTCAAGGTCCGATGGGAAGACGGCAGCGGGTACGTATACAAGGCTGACTGTCCTCAGTGTAATATTTTTGAATCTTCCTTTCTTTCCACTCGTATTTCTTTAATTTTTTCTTCTGGAATCCTTTTGTATGATTACTTTCCTATTCATGCCATTTCTCAGCATCTTTTGTCTTTCTTTTCCTTATGTAATTGAGCAAACTTTAATGACTTTCTTTAATTTTTAGGTTTCACAACGGGACAATTACCTGATCGATAATGACCTCCTAATCACCCTGGTCCAGGAGCGAGTCCCGTTGTGGGACAGCCGGGATCCACTGCATTCGATCAACACCACGCTCCGGCGCTTATGGAATGAGGTGGCCCAAGCGATGTGGGATGGCTGGGACAACGCCCCGCCACGGGTCCGTAGTGCATTTGGTAAGTATTGCACTGCAGTGTGAAGCAGCAGAGACCTTGGCCGTGCTCACTCGACTGTGTGTGATGAATGAAACTCTCCTGAGTTTCTCTCATCACACACAGTTGTCTGAGCACTGCAAAAAGTCCATTTCCTGACCATAATTTGTTTTTTTTAACAGAGGACAAAGTAAAAACACGTTGGCTTTCGATGAAGGACTGCTTCAACAAGGACCTGCGTCAAGAGAGTCGTGTTGCCAGTGGTTCAGGAGCAAGGATCCGAACGTACAAGTACCATCGCGTTCTGGCATTTTTAAGACCGGTCCTTGCCCAGAGAATGTAAGCAAATACAGCACGACTGTCGGCCCAGGTTCTGGAGCGGTCCTTCATCCGACAGCAACGGACCCGTCCCAGCCATCCAGCAGCGCAGCAGCAAGTGGGCCTTCCACACTAACTGGAGACCAGGGAGCTGGTCCATCAGGTCTTCCCCTTTCGCAGTCCTCTTCCACTGCCCCCTTTTTTTGGGCAGCGGCAGAGTGCTTCGGACAGGTCACTCATGCCCGAGGTTTTGCACTAGAGCTCGGTTTTACACAAAGCAATCAAGGCTTTAGGTGACCGAATGGATGTTTCACATAACCTCTTGAATGCCCGTATCCAGGAGGTCACCAAAAGCCTTGATCAAGTGAAAGCCGACCTCCAGAGGCCAGCTCACCATTTTTTTAACCAAATTGAGCGGGGCATGTCGGAACACCTTACTCCTGATCTCCAGTGTCATGCAGGCCTGCAATGCTGCTTACGTGCAGGCTATGCAGCAGAGTCGGTATTTCCAGCAGACAGTGGCGGCATATCCAACTGTGCCTTCACTGTCATGATTAACCTCAATGCCAACCTCTGCTGCATACCACTGCACGGCCACCTCTATTCCTTCCACAGGCGGACTCCACTACAGCGCCAGCACCATGACGAGTGCAGTTGGACATCCCACCGCCACCACCGTGACAACCGCTGCTCCTGCTTGGACCTCCTCCACTGACACCACAATGCAGCAGGACCCTGGCATGGCTTTCCGGACTGCCCCCACCACGATGCAGCAGGACCCTGGCATGGCTTTCCAGACCGCCCCCACCACGATGCAGCAGGACCCTGGCATGGCTTTCCGGACTGCCACCACCTAGACGCAGCTGGACCCTGGCATGGCTTTCCGGACTACCACCACAACGCAGCAGGACCCTGGCATGGCTTTCCGGACAGCCACCACCTCAACGCAGCAGGGCCCTGGCATGGCTTTCCGGACCGCCCCCACCACAATGCAGCAGGACCCTGGCATGGCTTTATGTACCGCCCCCACCACGATGCAGCAGGACCCTGGCATGGCCGTCCGCTCGACAAGTGCTATGGACTGTGAGACAGTGCAGCTGGACCTTGACAGGTCACCCGCCACCAAGCCACGGCATATGAGCCCACCAAGACGGCCCCCAACCAGGCAAACCCCCAAAAAACAACAGAAAAAAAACCAGAGAACTCTTAGCATTCCTCCCCTTCACCTACCAATATGTCTGTTATGTAAGTTTTGTCTCACCCTTCCAGTGCGTCTCAAGCCTCTCATGTGTCAAGCCCCATCCCCGAACTTCCAGACCCTTCTAGTTTCATTGCCCCTTCTCCTGCCACCTCTGCATCGTCCACGGTTAGCCAGGCCTCAGTTCTTCACACCCCCCCCGTTTACATCACTCTACCCCAAGCCGGCGCAGTAAAAAATAATTTTTTGACTTTGTTAACAAAATAAAAAAAGTTTGATATGCCACAATTATGTTTGGTTTATTGTGTCTATCGCCGCCGGCAACACCCACCGTGCACCAAGAAACGTCGCCACACACTTACTTTTTGGGCCACATCATATCTCCAGTAGTTAAAAATAAAAGACTGCAGCTTTGTGTGTTTTTAGTATACAGATATGAGGTGGTCCAAAAAATATTACATGTATCTCCATAATCTCTTTTTGTCTATGCCTAGTGTGGCAGTCTGAAGAGAAAATGGTGGAAATACAGTGCAGTCCTCTACTGAACAGGTCAGGTGTAAAAAAACTCATTAGTTATGACACCTGACCTGTTGAGTAGAGAACTGCCTTGTATAACTACCATTTTCTCTTCTTTATACATAATCTATTACACACAAATTGAGGGGACAATGGTGGTCACACGCTACATATCTATGCTCACCTGCACAGGTGTCAGAAATAGTGAATTCACGAGCCTGTATATGTTTATCATGAATTCATTATTTCTGACACCTGACGAGTATAGATAGCGTGACAGTGATTGTCTCTTTGTGTCCAATGGATACATGAGAAGACAATCATGACGCAATGACGTCAACAAGCTTACCAATAAAGCAACATGGCTGCCATTACTAGCAGTATGTGGCCAGTGTTTTATATCAGTATTTGTAAACCAAAACAAGGAGTGGAACAATTAGAGGTAAATTATGATATTAACATAATAACTAGCACCTCTGCCTTTATCACCCACTCCTGGTTTTGGATTACAAAAACTGATATTAAATACAGATCAAATACTGCCAGTTTTAGGACAACCTTGGTTTGGAGAGGAAAAAGATAGGAGACATGGTCAACACAACCAAAACTAAAGTTTATTAATGAGAAATATTATTATCATTGTAGAAAATTACTGGTACAGATATAATTACAACAGGACATTTACACAACATTGTCCTGCCATGACACACGTCCAATATCTGAATAAAAAAGTCAGCAAATTGGTCCCGCATGTGACCAACGGCTGCAGTTGACCGCAGCGGGTGATGCTGGAAATCGGGCAGTGGATGTGCAACTGGTTCATCCAGTTCAATGTTGGGTCGCTCCTTAGTCATTATGTAATTGTGGAGAACCACACAGGCTTTGACCACCTCGTCGACTGTTTCCACTTTTAGATTTATGGCTGATTCAAGAATGCGCCATTTAGCGACCAGAATGCCAAAGGTACACTCTACTGTTCTTCGGGCCCTGGTCAGTCTGTAGTTAAAGATCCTTCTAGTGTGGTTCAAGTCCCGACTGGAATAGGGCTTCAGTAGGTTTTCACACATCTGGAAGGCCTCATCCCCAACCATAACAAATGGCAGCGGTGGACCTTGAGTGTTGGGGAGAGGCTGTAGCGGGGGAATATTGAAATTTTTGCCATACACACGCTGGCCCATATCCGAGTTCTTGAAAGTCTAGGAATCATTGCCACGGCCAAAAGCGCCAATGTCCACGGCGATGAAGCGACAGTCCGCATCAGCTATTGCCATGAGCACAACAGAAAAATATTTCTTATAGTTAAAAAACTCCGATCCTGTTCTGGCAGGTTTGATAATGCGGATGTGCTTTCCATCCACCGCTCCTAAACAGTTGGGGAAATTACACACACTCCAGAATTTTTCAGCTATTTCAAGCCACATGTCCGCAGTGGGTACGGGTATAAACTCATCCCAGAGTACATTCCACAAAGCCCGACAGGTGTCCACAACTATTCCGGACAGGATTGATATTTCAAGCCGGTATTGGAAGTGGAGGGATGATAAACTCTCTCCTGTGGCCAGAAATCTGGAAGAAAAACACACACAAAAAAAAAATTACAATCTATTCTTTTTATGGTGTGGTTACGATAAAAAAAAAAAAAAAAAGGAAAATACACAAAAAATACATGTCAGAAAAACCTAAATTTGGACTGTCATTGCTTTAGATTTTGAACGTTCCTTAATGTAACCAGCAGACGTTACTCTGGTGGAATCGCTCTACGGAGCTGGGTGTCCTGTCGCCGTATGGCTCCTTGGACACAAGAAAGCAAATCCCGGAACGAGACTTGCGACATTCGCGTGTACGCCTGGAATTTCTCCGGGTTGGCATTAAGCTCGGCATAGAGCGTGTGATAGGCTCCACGGCTCTCACGTAGTTTAATAATGGGGTGCCTCCAAAAACGCCTACATTGTCTCCTTCTCCATCTTTCGCGATTTCTGTCTTGCTCCCAAGCAAAAGCACAGGCAAGAAACAGCTTGAAGCTGAAATCCAGGTTGAAATAAAAGCTCTCCATGTGAAGATCCATCATGACACAGGATACAGTAGCAAACTGTTAAAATTTCAGTAGCCCTAGGGTCTATATATAGAGATCCTATCATATACGCCCTCTCTAGTCCCATTGGCGGTGTCTGGTTAGCTTGATTTTTCTCTTGTGAAATTTCTCTTCTTGCGCACCAAAAACGCAAACGCAGGAAAAAACGCATGTAAACGCGTACAAACGCGGCTTTTTTTAGCCGCATGCGTTAACGCATGCGTCTAAAAAACGCAGCGTTTGTACGTGTTTTCATGCGTTTTTTCCACCACTTGTGGATGCGTTTAAAACGCTGAAGATTTAAACGCAAATGTGAAACCAGCCTAAGCTGTCAACATAAAGACACACGATACAGTGTCTATTGCTGTAACCACCAGTGCGGCGCTGTGCTCTTATAGAGCGCTTTCCTATCCCAAGTCTGGGTGGTTAGTGGCATCCACCAAAGCGGCACAGCATGCACTCTTGTGCTTTAAGTTTTATTTTCTGTTACTTTGACAACCCAGTTGCGGTGTCGAGCGCAAGTGGTTTGAACGTACTCTAACCCTGTGTCTTCGGATAGAGTCCTGAGGCTCCTTGCTTGTGCTCTTTGTGCAGTACCGCGGCCCTGTGACGCAACAGGGTTTGCTTCCTTCACGCAGGATGAAGTTAACCCGTGTGTGTATCCACATTGTACTGCCATACAGTCCGTCATTACTCAGCAGGTTCCATCTCTGCACGGTGGACCCCGGGCTGTGAACGCACCTTATACCATCTCTCTTATCATTTGGTGCGTTCCGCTAGTACTACCACACGGTACTGCACAACTGAGATGCAGCCAGCACCGCTGTCTTCTGTGATGACTGGCGAGCTACATTTTCAGCTTTAACATCAGGCCAATTTTTTGCCCTTGCGGTGCTGTTTGCATACTGAATAGCACGCACGGTACTGCACAACTGAGACACAGCCAGCACTGCTTTCTTCTGTGTTGACTGGCAAGCTAAATCTTCAGCTTTAACCTCAGGCCAATTTTTGTGCTGATTGCACACCGAATAGCACGCATGGTACTGCACAACTGAGACGCAGCCAGCACCGCTGTCTTCTGTGGTGACTAGTGAGCTAAATCTTCAGCTTTAACCACAAGGCAATTTTTTGCCCTTGCAGTACTAGGCTATAGTGCTACCTTCCACAAAGCACAAACTGCTCCTTGTTCCCCAATATCTGCATCTGAACATCTGCAACTATGTCACAAAAACCCCAAATTTCCAAAAAGCCTGTTGTGAAGGGACAGACATGGACGTGGATGTGGGTGTGGGTTATAGGATGTTTCGCCCCCAGCAGTTTGCCCCAGCAGATCACCCCTGGGTTCATTTCGCCCCCGCACATTTTGTCCCCAGCATTTGGCCCCCAGGATGTTTTGCCCACTCACATTTCACCCACGCCCATTTCGCCCCCGGCAGTTCGCCCTCTGATGTTTTTCACATGGCAGTTCACCACCGGATGTTTCGCCCCCAGCAGTTCACACCCGGCAGTTCGCCCCTGGATGTTTGTACCCTTGTGGTTCATGAATTCCCATCTGTCATCAATGTTTCGCCCTCAGCAGTTCGCCACCAGTAATTCGCCCCCGGATGTTTGTACCCTTGTGGTTTATAAATTCCCGTCCGTCATTAATGTTTTGCCCCCAGCAGTTTGCCTCCGGATGTTTGTACCGTTTTGCCCCCAGAATTTTGTGTTTGGATGTTTCACCAGTTTGTCCTTGTGGTTCATGAATTCCTGTCTATCATCAATCCACATGCCACAAAAGTACTGTACAGGGTGCTGCACTTTTGTGACATGTTAAATCAACTGTTTCCATCTGTAAACCTCACAACTGATTGCATTATAGTGTCAGAGTATTTTGCCCGCAATTTTAACAAGACATTTTCCAACTTTTCTAAAACGTTTTTGTGTTACAAAAACATAACACGAAAAACAAACAGATTAAAAAAATGTAGTCTGAATGAGGCGTGATTTAGGTGGGGAATGTAAACCACTAAAATGAAAACATTTTGTGATCTTTTACCTGACCCGTTACTGACCTGCTTGTTTGCAAGTTTTGCTGCAGATGTAACAATTTTCATGTCAGGTGTCCTGCAAGGTACATTAGACTACCACGTATTCCATCTTTACATCAGAATGTAGCAGTGTCTAAAATCTCTACAAAGAGAGAGATGAACTAGCACAAAAAAAAATCAGTCAGCTTCCATAGCAATTCACTTTCTACAAGTATGAATTCAGTTATATCCAAACGTGGGAAGAAGTTGGTCTACGAGAATCACATTTACGTATTTTCCAAACAAATGGCTGACGATGTCCATTACATCTGGGTGTGTGAACAATGGTAGACTTGCAAGGGACGTGTTTTGGCCAATGAAGCATCTGGTGAAGTGTTGAAAGTAACCAATCCCCACAACCATGCAGCACAAGCAGCAAGACCTGAAGCAATCTGACTTGTCAATGAGGCGGTCACCAGGGCAAGGACAACACAGGAGAGACCACAACAGATTCTCTCAGAAGTCATTTCAGGAGCCCATTCTAATGTTGCAGCACTTCTCCCAAAGAAAGCATCACTGAAGAGAACAATATGATTATCAAGGCAACTTGGCAATATTCCAAGGTTGCCCCAAACCCTTGATCAACTTGTTATTCCCCAGGAGTTCCAGGGGATCAATATTAATGGTATCCCAGCAGCAGTTCCTTCTGCATGACTCTGGTAAGCATTTTTAAACATAAGGATGAATGACCTCGGGGAGATCAAAACATCCTACACCGCGGAGACACCATCACGTGTTTCTCAACGCAGTGATCCAGAACACTGCTCCTATCCCTTATGGGAAATATGCAAATGCATGTAGAACAGCCACGGAGACACCATCACGTGTTTCTCAATGCCAGCAATAAATAGCCAGGTCTTTCACCGGGAAGGAACAACCACGGGAAGGGCAGCATCCAAAAAGGAAAACCACCTATGCCAAAACATGGTATCCATCCACAGACAGCTGTTTCGGGGTATTTGCCCCTCATCAGTGTGGAGTAGGAAACTGGCTATTAGGAGCAGTGCCTAGTGAAAGGACTATAAACATAAGGATGAATGACCTCGGGGAGATCAAAACATCCTACACCGCGGAGACACCATCACGTGTTTCTCAATAGCCAGTTTCCTACTCCACACTGATGAGGGGCAAATACCCCGAAACAGCTGTCTGTGGATGGATACCATGTTTTGGCATAGGTGGTTTTCCTTTTTGGATGCTGCCCTTCCCGTGGTTGTTCCTTCCCGGTGAAAGACCTGGCTATTTATTGCTTGCGTTGAGAAACACGTGATGGTGTCTCCGCGGCTTTTCTACATGCATCTGGTAAGCATTTAACATTTCCAATATGCAGAATTATTGCAAAGTTTATGTTGCACAAATGTGAACAATTACATATTACAAAGTGCTGATATAGAAAATGTGAAAAATTATAGTGCTGATATAGAATACTATGTGATTTTTTTGCCTTAAAGGGAAACTTTGAGAATAATGTAGGGTGGGGCCTACTGATTCCAACTATGCCTCACTTGTTCAGTTGCAATCTAATTCTCTGCTCAGCTTCAAAGTAGAAGTCCTGCCTTTAAGATACAGTGGTCTGCCATGTTCATAAGCAGAGTGGTAACCTTGTCCACCAACCATGATTTGCAGGTATCCAGCCATTGTCAATCACAGCCAGAGGACAAGGTTGTCACATCAAACCAGCATCACTAGATGTCAATTTTAGTGTAGAATTTTCTGCTATAAATTAGCTGCAGATTGTCTGCTGCAACTACTTAGTGCATGTGAATAGACCTTAAATGGAACCTGTCACCCCAAAAAAATCAATGGTGAGGTAAGCTCACCGTCATCAGGGACTTATCTACAGCATTCTGTAATGCTGTAGATAAGCCCCCGATATTACCTAAAAGAGGAGAAAAAGAGGTTAGATTATACTCACCCAGGGGTGGTCCTGCTGCGGTCCGGGTGCGATGGGTGTCTCAGGTCCGATCCGGAACCTCCTATCTTCATTCCATGACGTCCTCTTCTGGTCTTCACGCCGTGGCTGCGGTGCAGGCATACTTTGTCTGCCCTGTTGTGGGCAGATCAAAGTACTGCAGTGCGCAGGCGCCGGGCCTCTTTGACCTGTCCCGGCGACTGCGCACTGCAGTACTTTGCTCTGATCTCAACAGGGCAGACAAAGTACGCCTTTGCTGCAGCCGCGGTGTGAAGACCAGAAGAGGACGTCATGGAATGAAGATCGGAGGCTCCGGACCGGACCTGAGACACCCATCAGAACCGGACCGCAGCGGGACCGCGCCTGGGTGAGTATAATCTAACCTCTTTTTCTCCTCTTTTAGGCAACATTGGGGGCTTATCTACAGCATTACAGAATGCTGTAGGTAAGCCCCTGATGACGGTGAGCTTACCTCTCCATCGATTTTGAGGGTGACAGGTTCCCTTTAAGGATTCTACTCCTCTTTGGTCAGACCTCATCTGGAATACTGTGTCCAGTTTTGGGCACCACATTTTAAAAAAGACATCAATAAACGAGCAAGTTCAGAGAAGAGTGACCAAAATGGTGACTGGTCTGCAAACCATGTCCTATGAGGAACGTTTACAGGATTTGGGAATGTGTAGCTTGCAAAAAAAAAAGACTGAGAGGAGACTTAATAGCTGTCTACAAATATCTCAAGGGCTGTCACATTGTAGAAGGATCATCGTTATTCTCATTTGCACAAGGAAAGACTAGAAGCAATGGGTAGAAACTGATTGGGAGGGAACACAGATTAGATATTAGAAAAAAACTTTTTGACAGTAAGGGTGATCAATGAGTGGAACAGGCTGCCACAAGAGGTGGTGAGTTCTCCTTCAATTGAAGTCTTCAATCAAAGGCTGGACAGACACCTGTCTGGGATGATTTAGCGAGCCTTGCCTTGAGCAGGGGGTTGGACCAGATGACCCAGAAGGTCCCTTCTAACTCTAACATTCTATGATTCATTAACATGTCTCCTAACATCTGTGGATTGTCCACAGCTGTAGATCTACAGCTATTCTGGTGTAGATAATTCTACACCAAAATCTCTATTTAGCTCTATGGATTTAGGTGCAGGTTTTACTGCATGATTTTAGCCTCTTGTCTGAATGGCTGGAATTTTCTTTGCATAATGGCAGCATACATTCACATGCAGGGACAAAAGTAGCTTGGCCCTGGCCCCATAACAAAGTTTTGAAGGGGCCTTGGCCCCCCTTCCTTCACGATGCCCTGCCCCTTTAGCCACGATCGCTGCCAACAGCCTGAAATGAAGTTCCAATGCTGAATTAGTGCTGGGAAGAGGGCACACCATCCTACCGGAGCATGGCAGGGGGTTAAGTAATATTCACCACCTGCTGCCACATTCTGCATTTGACCACGACCTAATGAACCATTGAGTTAATATGCTTTTTTTCACAAATACTTTTTACGTGTTTGCTTGTTTTTCCTGATGTAAACCTTTTATTATCTATACAATGCGCGTGCGCATCTGCATTTTCTGCAGCCATCTTGGTGCTCTATAGTTCTTTGCTATAGTTAGTCTCTGATATGGGATCCGGGCATGCGCACTGAGCGCCCTCACGGCCATCTTAGTACTCCCAGAAGTACGTATGTGCGGCGCCGCTTCCGGTGTGGTGAACACCAATACTCCACGCCTCTGCTGGATAACATTTCGCCGCCGTATTACAGCTGATAGGAATGTGTTCATTAGGGTAAGCGTTTGTGGGTATATATAGTAGTCGGCCACACACTGTGGCACCTGCTCCTGACGAAGCCACTCTAGTGGCAACACGAGTTGGGCTTTTGCCCCCCTGGACCTCTGTATGGATGGGTATTTTGGTCATGCTCTATGGACATAGCTGCCTTAAGCCTGCACGGAGATGGTAGCATCTTGCTCTATTAGAGTGGGCCCTGCTCCCTTATATGCTTTATATACTGTGCATTGGGGCTGTAACTATGTATAGTGGGGCTCTGGACACTTTGACCGGGTCCAGATAGTCCCTATGAACAGAATCAGTCTGTCTCTCCCAGGCTTACATACTCTGATGAGGATATTTTTACATAGCTTTTCTGATATGGGACAAATGCCAACTCACCATTAATGTATTCTAGCTTTAAAGGCTGATCACCTCGTGGCTGGTTACTCATTATATATACTTAGGGGCGTTCTTGATGTGAAAGTTTTCATCTGTTATATATATTGTCTACCCTCTCTATCTATTTTCCCCTCCCCCCTCTCTTTACCAGGGGTACATTCGCCGTCTATACATTCTTATATTGGTTATAATTTGTCTCTCAGGGCATATTCGCTATACTTGGTATTTGGTGCTTGCTGGTTTCATAGTAGGCTAACCTTTTGGGCTTATATTAGGTATTTTTTTGCTATCATATATCTATAGTGGTTACATCTGGTATATTTGCTACACTCATTTCTATAGTGATTACCTATTTTATCAACAGGACCATATATAATTTTTCACTAGCACCTAGTACCTTGTGCTGCGAGCTGGGCCAGGTATAAATAATTCATTCCTATCCTCACTTTGTATTGATATGCTATGTATAATTGTATCATTTGCTTGAATGTGTACTTAGAGCAGCTATACTTTTGATCCAACAACTATTTTGGTATTTACATCCCTTTAACTATATACTACATGTCCAGGGGGAGGTTCCTCATAGGAATCTATGATGTTATATTTGTCTTTTTTAAAATGTTTTTAAATTATAGTGTGTTGTTGTGTGTTTTTTTGGTCGACAAAATAAAGTATTTGAAATTATCATTATATTTTTCTATTATTGTGTGGTGGCTCCCCTGGTATAGCATGACATCTTTCTCTTGGTGTTTATGGGACTTGCAGTAGGTCATGTTTTGGGTTGAACCCCTGTTTTTTGCTATTATGTTGGATGGTGCCCTCCATCTCTTTGTTGTATAGTTGTCCTTGTAGGGGGCTCTTGTTCCTCCTTTTTCTGGAGTAGAGGCACATCGTTTTGAGCTATTTTTGCTTTTATTGTATATTGTAGTTAGTCCATTCAGCTGCCCGATATGGACCTGTCTAGCAGGGAGATGGCATGGAGTAACAGGGCCTTGGGGCTGTTTGACAATGATTCCAATACCATAGCTGGAGATGCTAGTAAAGATATGGATTTTCATAATTTGTCTTCTAAAATTTTGGGTTTACATAAATCTTTAACTAAAACATGGTGGAACATTAGAAGCCTTGAAGAGTATAAAAGAGCCAACCTTATACCACGGGGATTACGTGTACAGATCTTTCCGGCTTGGGAAGCCGCCCCGGACTTCCGTAGTACCTGGGAGACTGGCTTGGCTAAGTGCTCCACCATTTTGATAGACATGCTTATAGAACATGACCAAATCCTGTTGAACAAAATTAAGAGTGAAATCAAAGTCTGTGAAAATAGACTCACTGACTTTGATAGGGATTCTTTAGTAAACCCTTTCCAATTAAAATTAAAAAATCTTATTGATATTTTTGAGAAGGAAATCATTGCCCGCAAAAGGAACAAATTCCACAGGGATACATCTGACTTTAATAATGGGAGAGCCTACAGGTGGACTCATCAGGGGAACAAAAGACCTTTCCTAGATGATCTTAATAGGATGCCTGAAAATCAAGTAGGTCCGGAAATGTCCTCCAGCGATTTTTTATCCTCAGACCCCAGCAACGCAGAAGGCGCTGTCGGAGGGGTCGTAGAAAAGCAAGGACTGAACAAAAGAAAGGGCAGAGGATACAGGAACTGGTCGCCAACATACAGGAGGAAGACGAGACTCAACAAGAGGAGATAACCAGTGTTGTATCGGATACGGCTCAAGCAGGTAATCTTCAGATTGTTAACCTTTCATCTCACACATTGTCGGTACCTGAAATGAAGGTTCTCTCTAGAGGCCTTTCCTTTTCGCCAATGAACACTTTAAACAAATTTGTATTAGTGAAGGATCTCTACCTTTTTTTTCGCCAACTCACTTTCAGGCTTCTTTACCATCAGCCTTCACTTCTGGATAAATTCCCCGACAATGAGAGACAGGTTTTTCAGGACCTTTTGGAACTCCTGCAAGAAAATGAGACCCCCCATACTAGAGGTAGATTTACCAGACGTCTTGCATCGCAGGCAACCCCGTCTTTTTCTCTGTTCCCTGCAGTTCAGATATTTTTCGATAGGATGTGTCATGACATTGAGAACCTCAGCTCTGATCCCCATAAGGCGAACAATCTCAGTAAGGAGGAGTTTAAGGCTCTACACGACCTAAAGAAGAACAAGGAATTTGTGGTACGTGAAGCGGACAAAGGGGGAAACGTTGTTTTATGGCCGCATGATCAATATCTTAAGGAAGTCATGAGACAGCTCAACAACGATAATTGCTATACCATTCTACCCTCAGACCCGACTGATTTTTTTAAGAGTCAGCTTGACGCTATTGTTAATGGGGCTCTTCAGGATCACGTAGTGACCAAAAAAGAAGCAGACTTCCTTATAACATCGGTACCCACTGTCCCTACCTTCTATGCCCTTCCGAAAATCCACAAGTCCCTCATAGAACCCCCAGGTAGGCCTATAGTTTCAGGGATAGGCAGTATTTTTGAACGCCCATGTATTTATGTTGACCATTTTTTACAGCCTATGGTCACCTCCCTGAAATCTTATACCAGAGACTCCACCCATCTGCTGCAACTTCTGGAAGAATGTGAAATTCCTGAGAACACCCTGCTAATTAGTATGGACGTGGAATCCCTGTATACCAGCATCGGACATCATTCAGGTATGCAGGCGGTCTCTTTCTTCTTGGAAAAATCAATGGAGATAACCATAGAACATGATAGGTTCATTCTGAGATTGTTATACTTTATCTTAGACAAAAATGACTTTGTCTTTGATAGGAAATTCTTCAGACAAGTGTCAGGCACAGCCATGGGGGCTCGATGTGCCCCCGCCTATGCCAACCTATTTTTAGGTTGGTGGGAGGAGACAGTGGTTTACCAACATCATCGGTTCAACTCTATGGTACATACCTGGCAAAGGTATATTGACGACATCCTGATGATATGGATGGGGCCTGTCGAAGAATGTAATCAATTTATTGGGGACCTCAACGTAAATAATCTAAACATCAAACTTACATCTGTGATTTCAGCAACCAGCATTGACTTCCTGGACCTGAGACTCTCAATTATGGACTCGAGAATAGTAAGTGGACTACATCGAAAAACTACAGCAACCAATAGTCTCCTCCACTTCACCAGCTTCCATCCGTTTCACCTTAGAAAAGGCATTCCGAAGGGACAATTCCTTCGTGTAAGAAGAAATTGCAGCACGGATGAAGAATTTAGACATCAAGCAAGGAATTTAGCCGCCCGCTTCAAGAAAAGAGGTTATCCACAAAGACTTATTTCTGGGGCCTTCCAACATGCCTGCCAACAGGATCGGAAACATCTTTTTGAGAAAAAGGTACGTGGGTCTACACGCCCCCTAGCCCTTATTACCACCTTTAATAATCAGTGGGCGGATATACGGAACCTTCTAAATCGAAATTGGGACATTCTCATGACAGAAAACGTATTCCATCAGTGGTCTCTAATTCCCCATGTATGGTAGCAAGAAGGGCAAAAAATCTTAGGGATGACCTTTGTCACAGTCATTACCAGCGCCCAGCTGTGAGGCTGAATCGAGGGATTAGAACCTTTGGCTCTTATCCCTGTGGGGGATGCAACATCTGTCAATTTATGATCTCACAAGATGGCTTTTCTATTTCCACAGTACCCTTTCGAATACAGCCGAAATAATTTTTTAACTGCAGATCCAGGAATGTGGTGTATGCTATCTTCTGTGATTGTCCAAAGGTATACGTGGGGCAGACCACGCAGGAGTTAAGGAGGAGAATGCAACAGCATCTTTCAAGCATCTCCACGGCAGCAAGGGACCAGGCGAAAAATAAGACTATTTCCTCTGTGGCTGCGCATTTCCTGGACTACCATCAATGTAAAACCTTGAACTTCAAGGTCATGGGACTGGAAGGAGTACATCTAAATATTAGAGTTGGAGACATTGTCAAGCGGCTTTTGTGTTGTGAAACAAAATGGATCTATAATCTACAGAGCATGACACCTAGAGGACTCAATGAAGAATTTCTCTTTACTGGCTTTTATAAACAACTATGAGGAGCATATCTGGTGCCTTAATCTACCATTGGCCATGTTCTCAGTTTTGGGCTCTGTACTTGTCTATTTTAGGCTGTTTACAATCACTATATGCTATAGGGGTCCATATCTTGACCTGGCACCAGCTCGCATGCCTTTGTGTATTCACATCTCTGGTTGTACCCCTAGCCTCTGACAAGTTTCCTTTTCATGGGTCTTCGAAGTAAATCCATTAGGATATCTTTGACCGGGATGGGCATAATTGGCTAGAGACGTTGTTGTTGCCATTAGGGGAGTTTTGGCTTTTTAACACCATTCATTTAAATAATGGCTGTAGGTATATATATATTGGTATTCATATGAATATATGTGTGCATGTGTTATATGTGTGCCTTCTGCCTTACTCCTCTGGGCGACTAAACAGTACATTTTCGAATTGTCAACTGCTCTACTAGATTACTTTTTACCTTATACCATTACTCTACACCATGACCTTGTTTTTGTGGGATGCTCTTTTAGAGTGCAACTAGACATTTGATATAAGAATTACAGGTTTTTGAATGCTTTGGATAGGGTCCATTTTTGCGTGCAGGGTAATGATACTCGGGGGGGTCAAGTTGATTTCTATCTGATTACCTCTCATAAGCTTAGCATGCGTCTTTTAGCCCCATTTGTTCCGTTTGTAAAGGGGATTGATATGAGAAACGCCGGTTCCTGTATCCTTCTATGCTACACAACTGTATATATGTTCATGTCCATAAAATCTTTCTATTACTACAGTATGTGTCTCTAGCTTCATCTGATCCTATATCATAAGGGGGACTGGTATGAGAAAACTTGGTCTTATGTCCTCAAATGATGGTGTGATACATTCACATCTGCCTATATAATCGCATACATGCTTTTGTTCACCAGTATTTACTCTCCACCATTGTTTTTGATATGGGGAATCATTGTTAAGGTTACAGTACCCTTGTCTTTGTACTCAATGGGGCGTTCCCACAACATCCACGTGTGAATTTTATGTATCTCCGCTGTTTGTTGTAGTATGTATCATCCGGACAGTTTTTGGGATGACCTGTCCTTATCGTGTGTGGAGGGGTGGAGTACTTAATCCGCGCGTGCGCATCTGCATTTTCCGCAGCCATCTTGGTGCTCTATAGTTCTTTGCTATAGTTAGTCTCTGATATGGGATCCGGGCATGCGCACTGAGTGCCCTCACGGCCATCTTAGTACTCCCGGAAGTACGTATGTGTGGCGCCGCTTCCGGTGTGGTGAACTCCGATACTCCACGCCTCTGCTGGATAACATTTCGCAGCCGTATTACAGCTGATAGGAATGTGTTCATTAGGGTAAGCGTTTGTGGGTATATATAGTAGTCGGCCACACACTGTGGCACCTGCTCCTGACGAAGCCACTCTAGTGGCGACACGCGTTGGGCTTTTGCCCCCCTGGACCTCTGTATGGATGGGTATTTTGGTCATGCTCTATGGACATAGCTGCCTTAAACCTGCACGGAGATGGTAGCATTTTGCTCTATTAGAGTGGGCCCTGCTCCCTTATATGCTGTATATACTGTGCATTGGGGCTGTAACTATGTATAGTGGGGCTCTGGACACTTTGACCGGGTCCAGATAGTCCCTATGAACAGAATCAGTCTGTCTCTCCCAGGCTTACATACTCTGATGAGGATTTTTTTACATAGCTTTTCTGATATGGGACAAATGCCAACTCACCATTAATGTATTCTAGCTTTAGAGGCTGATCACCTCGTGGCTGGTTACTCATTATATATACTTAGGGGCGTTCTTGATGTGAAAGTTTTCATCTGTTATAGATATTGTCTACCCCCTCTATCTATTTTCCCCTCCCCCCTCTCTTTACCAGGGGTACATTCGCCGTCTATACATTCTTATATTGGTTATAATTTGTCTCTCAGGGCATATTCGCTATACTTGGTATTTGGTGCTTGCTGGTTTCATAGTAGGCTAACCTTTTGGGCTTATATTAGGTATTTTTTTGCTATCATATATCTATAGTGGTTACATCTGGTATATTCGCTACACTCATTTCTATAGTGATTACCTATTTTATCAACAGGACCATATATAATTTTTCACTAGCACCTAGTACCTTGTGCTGCGAGCTGGGCCAGGTATAAATAATTCATTCCTATCCTCACTTTGTATTGATATGCTATGTATAATTGTATCATTTGCTTGAATGTGTACTTAGAGCAGCTATACTTTTGATCCAACAACTATTTTGGTATTTACATCCCTTTAACTATATACTACATGTCCAGGGGGAGGTTCCTCATAGGAATCTATGTTATATTTGTCTTTTTTTAAATGTATTTAAATTATAGTGTGTTGTTGTGTGTTTTTTTGGTCGACAAAATAAAGTATTTGAAGTTATCTTTATATTTTTCTATTATTGTGTGGTGGCTCCCCTGGTATAGCATGACATCTTTCTCTTGGTGTTTATGGAACCTTTATTATCTGTCACGATTCACACTGTGACCGTCACCCCTATGTCACGGGTCGGGGTGCCTTTAGGCCAACAGACGGCTATCACATGTGCAGGGGGGCTTATCTTAGTTATCCCTCCACTGCTAACCATGTGATGAAAAGCCACACACAAGGATATTGACCTCTTAGTTTACAGCAGGGGCTTATTCTAGGTATCCCACTGCTCTTCAATATACCACAAACTGCAGGGATTTATGTATATCCCGCTTACAGTTCCACTTAACACTTGCAGCTCTCTGGCGCCCCCCTTACTCTCAGGTCAGGTTAGGTACTGCACCCTGGGTAATTAGTCACCAGACAGGCTGCCTGCTATGTACTGGCTATTGGGCACGCTGCAGCGATGCGATAAACTACTCCCACTCAGGCAGGAACAATAATTACCAACGCCGCAGTCACTGCAACATCACCCAAAAGTCTGCACACGGTATCGCTGCCACCAGCTTCGATTAAACGGGTCCGAAGCTAACCCAACACAACAGTAGCGTAGTTCCCTTCAGGAGACTTAGGGTACGGTTTAGAACAGGAGAATGAACTAGTATTAAATAATATACCCCATCAAAAGTTTCAGGCAGTGTTTTATCAAAATATTTTACAAAGATGTTACAAATGAGACAATTGCAAATATGTACAAGGTAATTATAACATAAAGGGATTACAGGAGAAAAGATAACACTCACATGTTCAAAGCATTGCAGGCACCCAGGCTAGTGGAGTTTCCATACGTCCCAGTTCATTGAACGTGCTCAGGGCTCTCCAGGAAAAAAGACAAGAAGACTGAGCTGGGGGATCTGGGCAGACAGTTATAGCTGCAGCCTGTAACATCCCAGAAAGGGGTTGGATCACCTCGTCCCTCCTACCTCTTCAGTTAACTAATTTTACCCGACCCTATATCTAATTTCTATAACTCCGCTACAAAACATGACATAGTCATAACAAACCCAGCATTCATCTCGGATTAACGTGGGCATTCTAATGAGATCAAATATGTCCTATCTGGGATACATATTTACAGAGAAATCCCTACTTCTTTACCAGATGGAGTTAGAAGCCCGTGTTTAGAGGGATGGGCAGATCCACCGAGGGAGATTAAGAATATATATTTTCGTGTTCTTAACGTAAACGGTTTGCATAATATCTTACAAAAACAAAACAAAGAACTTCCATGAATTCTAGAGACTTAGAATCCAGTTCTAGCCGGTGACTTTCCACTGCAGGAATGCCGGTCGTAAATACTTTTGCTCTCCGAGCTAGAGGTAATAAACTCTTCTTCCCCCATCCCTTGGAAAGGAAAGCTCTTGGCTGAGTGCAAGGGAAGGGGGGCTTTTTAGCCCACAGCCTGCTAACAAGAGAAACTACTTATATGATATTTCATACCATATCATGATACCTCCCCTTGTTGGTGTGCGCTAGGGAGGTAGAACCCCACGGTATGCCTCCATGCGCACCTCAGTGTGTTCACCCTGGCGGGACAGTCCATCTGCATTCCCATGCGCTTTGCCCGTTTTGTGTTCAATGGTGAAGTCAAACTGCTGAAGGGCAAGGCTCCAGCGTAGCAACCTGCCGTTGGTTCCACCCATGGCGTTTAGCCAGCGCAGAGGGTCGTGGTCAGTCACCACAGTGAAGGGGCGACCGTACAAGTAGGGCTGCAAGCGCTGCAAGGCCCAGACTATGGCCAGGCACTCCTTCTCGATGGTGGAGTAGGCCACTTCCATCGGCAAAAGTTTCCGGCTCAGGTATAACACGGGGTGCTCTTGGTCCTCCGAGTCAACCTGGCTGAGCACAGCACCAAGGCCAAACTCGCTGGCGTTGGTCTGCACCAAGAAAGGTCGACTGCTGTCGACTGCTTTCAACACAGGGGCATTGCACAGTGAGGTTTTCAACGCCTGGAAGGCCCCCTCACAGCCATCTGTCCAGTTGACGATGTGGGGTAGCTTCTTCCTGGTGAGGTCTGTCAAAGGTTTTGCCAGGCTACTATAGTGCTGTACGAAGCGCCTATAGTACCCTGCCGTGCCCAGGAAGGACATCACCTGTTTCTTGGTCATGGGAGTGGGCCAGTTCACGATCGCGCCCACTTTCTCCGGCTCTGGCTTCAGGGTGTTCCCGCCTACCCGGTGCCCCAGGTAGTGAACCTCCCTCATGCCCATCTGGCACTTTCCCGGCTTGATAGTCAGTCCTGCTTGGTGAATTCGCCTGAGCACCTCCTCGAGATGCTGCAGGTGTTCCTCCCAGGAGGAACTGAAGATGGCAATGTCATCCAAGTACGCCACGGCCTACTTCTTCAGTCCCTGAAGCAGGAGGTTGACCATCCGCTGGAAAGTGGCAGGGGCATTCTTCATGCCGAAGGGCATGACCGTGGACTCGTACAGTCCAAAGGGTGTGATAAAGGCGGACTTCTCCTGCGCCTCGGGGCTCAGGAATCTGCCAGTATCCTCTACTCAGATCCATTATTGTTAGGTAATCTGCGCCAGCTAACTTATCCAGCAGCTCCTCGATGTGCGGCATTGGGTGCGCGTCAGAGGCTGTGATGGCATTGAGCCCCCTGTAGTCCACGCAGAACCGGGTGGTCCGGTCCTTCTTTGGCACGAGAACTACAGGTGATGCCCACGCCCTCTTTGACCGTCGAATCACCCCCAGCTGTAACATTTCATCGATCTCTTGGCGCATAATCTGCTGCACCTGGTCAGAGATTCGATAGGGTGTTCGCCATAGAGGGGCGTGATTCCCGGTGTCCATCTCGTGGACTGCTAACTGAGTCCTCCCAGGTCGGTTGCAGAACACGACCCGGAGGGGTTCCAGTGTGGTTTGCAACTGCAACCGCTTGGGTTCAGTTAACGAGGCGCTTACCTCCACGTCCTCGATGTACCCATTGGCCTTGGCTTGGGCCAGCATGTCCAGGAGGGTGTCTTCCTCCCCGTCTTCGGGCACGCTGCAGACCGGTAGAACGTAAGGTTCACGTTCGTGATTAGCCTTCATCATGTTGACGTGAAAGGCCTTTCGCCTACCCCGATCATGGTCAAGCGTGACCATGTAAGTGACCGGGTTGAGCTGTTGGTGGACGACGTACGGGCCCTCCCAGGCTGCCTGGAGCTTATCCGTTGGTACGGGGACCAGCACCTACACCTTTTGACCCACGTGGTAGGTCCGCTCTCGGGCGTTCTGGTCGTACCAGTGCTTCTGGTCAGCCTGAGCCTGCGTCATGTTGTCATTCACCAACTGCGTCAAGGTCTGCATCTTGTCACGGAAGCGCAGGACATACTCCACTATGGACACTTCAGAAGGGTTCGGCTCCTCTTCCCAGGATTCTCTTACCAACCCAAGGGGTCCCCGAACTCACCTGCCGTACAGGAGCTCGAAGGGGGAGAACCCCGTCGAGGCCTGCGGAACCTCTCGGTAAGCGAACAGCAGGTGTGGGAGGTACCACTCCCAGTCGCACCTTTGAGTCTCAACCAGCATGCGTAGCATCTGTTTGAGGGTACCATTGAAGCGTTCACACAAGCCATTGGTCTGTGGGTGATACGCACTCGATACCAGGTGCTTCACCTGCATTTTCTTACAGAGAACCTCCATTAGGCGAGACATAAATTGGGTCCCTTGATCAGTAAGCATTTCCCTGGGAAATCCTACACGTGAAAAGATGGCCAACAGGGCATCCGCCACCTTATCTACCCTAGTTGACGACAGAGCTACTGCCTCTGGGTACCGGTTAGCGTAGTCTACCACAGTAAGGATATATCACTTTCCAGAGCTGCTGGGGACAGCCAGCGGGCCAACAATGTCCACCGCGATCCTCTGGAAAGGCTCCTCTATCACTGGCAATGGGATCAGGGGAGCCTTAAGAGCAGGCCCCGCCTTCCCCACTCTTTGACAGGTGACACAGGAGCGGCAGTAGTTTCACACATCTGTCCCCATCTTAGGCCAATAGAAGTGTTGAGACAGCCGGGCCTTAGTTTTGCTGATCCCCAAGTGTCCAGCTAGCGGGATCTCATGGGCAATCAGCAACAACTCACCCTGGAATTGCTGCGGGACGACCAGCTGTCTTTCCCTCAACCACTCCTTTTGTGATTCTCCGGGTACTGTCTCCCGGTACAACCTTCCTCGTTCCCAGAACACCTTCTCCTTATCAGTCTCGGAGAAGAGCGTCCCGGCGATTTGTCTCAAACTCTCTAGGCTCGCATCTGTGTGCAGAGCGGCCTGAAACTCCTGGCTAGAGGAAGCCAGAAGCGATGTCAGGGTCCTTTCCCCACGGGAACCCTCTTGGACCTGCTCTGGGTCCAACTCTGGTTCAGTCACACTGATGACTGAGGAGGGTCTGGAAGGCCGACAGTTATCTTCTTTCCGGGCACTCTGACTGCGGGTGACAGCAGCTATGTAGGCTGTCTCCCCGGGGGTTTCTACAGACCCATCAGCCGGCACTGCTATGGGCTCTACCTCCCCATCCTCCCCCAACACTCCAGGGGCAGTGCTACTTATGGGCCCAATACCTCTTTGAAGAGACGTACAGGAGGGCTTCCTGAAAACAATGTTCCCATTATTAGGAAGTGGATTTCACATACTGTTTGCCTATGCAGTGAATGCAAGGGCTGCCAAAAATTTGGACCTACCCCAATGCCCCTCGGAAGAGATGTAGAGGGCCTCATGAAAAATGTTCCCATTATTAGGAAGTGGGTCTCCCATAGTGTTTGCCTATGCAGTGAAGCAACGACTACCAAAAATTTTGAGGAACTACAATGTCTCTTGGAAGACGTAGATGTCAGAGTGCCTCCTGAAAACAATGTTCCCATTATTAGGAAGTGGGTCTCCCATAGTGTTTTCCTATGCAGTGAATGCAAGGGCTGCCAAAAATTTGGTGGCACTCCAATGTCCCTTTGAAGAGACGTAAAGGAGGCCCTCATGAAAACAATGTTTCCATTATTAGGAAGTGGGTCTCCCATAGTGTTTTCCTATGCAGTGCATGCAAGGGCTGCCAAAAATTTGGAGGCAATGCCAATGCAAAACTGAAGAGATGTAGAGGAGGGCCTCATGAAAAAATGTTCCCGTTATTAGGAAGTGGGTCTCCTGTAAGGGCGTACGGAGGCTAGTTCATGCCCCACACTACTTGCCCATGTCTCTGCAAAGCTGGTATATCTGATATGGGATACTGTGGAATGCCATGAATATTTTGTGATTTATAATGCTGTCATACTGTGTAGTGCAATGCACAGATGTTAATGTGTCAAGTAGATATAGGGAAAGGGTAGGATTTAGCCCACTGGGGGGCACAATAGAGTAAGGAATAAGTTAGACCCATAGGATTTTAACTAGATAGGAGGGGCCAACTTGGAGTAGTTAAGGAGCTTCCTGGAGTTAGTTAGAGAAGGCTGGGAGCCAGGGAAGGACATTTGTGTTCCTTAGCATTCAAGCTGGGGACCCCAGCCATCCAGGGCCTGTAGGCTGATAGTCACATGGTGGTGGAGATATACAAGGGAGCATCAATATGGTTGCAGCTATTTTCGTGGGAACAACCCTAAATGCCAGAGGAAAAGCAGAAAGGGAAATCCTGAACCGGGTTACTCTGACCAGTAAGGAAGCTGCAGTACCGAAGGCGATGGTACGACCCTTCGATATTCCTGGAGAAGGGACAGTACAGGGAACGGAATGGTGATATTTTGTGAAGAACCTTGTGCTGTTTCTGTGACTAAATTTGTTTTGTCGAAATTGGATTTGGACTCTGCCTGTCATTACGTGGTGCTTAAAGGTAATAAGCCCCAGCGGATCGAGGTGGATCCTGATGTACAAGTGGATCACCAAGTGCACCACAGAAGGGAAAGTGTGTTTATGAGACGGAGGGCCAGGGTGCAACAGAGCAGCCACCATTAGCCACAACTACACCCCCTGGACTCCATTTCACTTATGACTTAGGCTACTTTCACACTAGCGTCGGAATCTCACCGTCGCAATGCGTCGGGCAGAGATTCCGATGCTAGCGTTTAACGCACTGCACAACGGAGGCAGCGGATGCATTTCTCCGGTTCATCCGCTGCCCCATTGTAAGGTGTGGGGAGGTGGGGGCGGAGTTCCGGCCGCACATGCGCGGTCGGAAAAAGCGGTCCGTAAGCAGCAAAAAAGTTACATGTAACGTTTTTTGCTCCCGGCGGTCAGCCACAACACGGCGCAACCGTCGCACGACGGTTGCGACGTGTGGCAAAGTGTCGCTAATGTTAATCTATGGGGCAAAAACGCATCCTGCAAACAACTTTGCAGGATCCGTTTTTTGCCATAAACGACGCATTGCGATGTCTGGCAAAAAACGCCAGTGTGAAAGTAGCCTTATGAATCACCTGTTCCTTTTATCTCACTCTGTGCCATTTTCCTCGCTTGTTTTCAGTATAACCTTTACAGACTATCCCACTACTCTCACACGGACCGCAGCCCATGCTGGGCACCTAAATCTTATCAACTTTCGGTATGTTTTGTCTTTATATCTCCCCTGGTCATACTTTTCACCCATTCTGGAACCGGATTTATTTCCCCATCGCACATCATTGTATGCGTCCACCATGTTCCGTATTAACCATGTTTTTCTACTACACGGCATTTTTGATCTGTCTTGTTCCTGCAATTTATATTTCCCTACAGGACTCTATCTATTCCTCATTTATTTTCAGTACTACCTCTACAGAGCGTTCTACTACTCCAGTACAGTCTACATCCCATGCGGTGCACCTAAATCCAATCTACATTTGGTATGGTTGTTTGATCATTTCCCTTGTTCACATATTTCCCCCATCACATATGATGACATGCATCAAAGATATTTCTGAATGGCCATGTTTACCTACAGCACCTTATGTATGGTTTGTCCTGTTTCTGCAGTGTATTTTCCACAAGGCTCTATCAGGACGTAATTTTCAAAATAGCGTTTTCCCGGATGGGAACATACAGTATATGATTGTTGCTACACTATTTTATGGTATGTCCTTTTCTACAGTACCCGATCCTGTCTATGTATTCCCTTTGTGTCGTCCATCTCTCCACGTGTGCTACACTCCCCTCTTCCCAGCCGTGGCATAGATGTCTTCATATCAGGTCATTTGTCCCTTTATTCTATTTTCTACATAGTGTTTCGACCATCTGGTCTTTTTCCTCTTTTATGAGACATATGTTCATTTTCACTATGTATATTATGTACCATATTGTAATTTTGTATATACTCGTATTTATATAGATTTTGTCTCTATTTTTTTTCAGCGACACTGTGATCAAGGCCACGTCGTGGCCAAAACGTTTCAATTGCTTGTCGCTCATCACCTATAAACTTTTTTCACCTGAAGCAAGAGTGCAGTGATTACTGACTTTCTATTTTATGGCATCTCAGATTCCTTTCACTAGCACCTTACTCCCCCATCGTGTGCCAGCCATTTGTTTCCACTATCATTCCCAGACATTGGAAATCTTTCACAATCCCTACTACCAGAAAATGGATACATGAACTAAACCAACTAAAATTAATGGAATCTCTTATGGCACATGACTGAAAGTTGGGACTTGCATGCCAGAATCTGGTTTGCATGGTCATCTTTTAAAGACCGGCTCCGATTTAAGTCATGGCGCTTCTGACCATTTTCTCCAGATCATATGTAACACTAGTCCTACTTGGCCACATCTGTTCTCACAGCAATGAAAACATTTGGGGCTAAAACATTTTTGTGGGACCATTATTTATTTATTTTTTTTGCATTTTCACAGATCAAAGTTGTAAAATTCTGTTAAGCAGCTGGGAGTTCAAGGTGCTCACCACACATCTAGATACATTTCGTTGAAAGGACTAATTTCCAAAATGAGGTCCCTTGTGGGGAGGTTTCCACTGTTTAGGCATATCAGGGTCTCTCCAAATGCAACATGGTGTGGGCTAATGATTCAAACAAATTTTGCGTTCAAGAAGTCAAATGGTACTCCTTCCCTTCCAAGCAATGGCATGCACCCAAACAATAGTTTTTCGCCCCATATACAAGGTATCATAGTGCTGAGAAGAAATTGCTCAAAATTTTGGAGAGCCATTTTCTCCTGTTACCCTTGTAAAAAAAAAAAAAAAATTGGGCCTAAAAAAAAAAGAAAACTTTGAAAGAAAAAGTTATGTTAATTTTTTGCTTCCACATTGTATTAATTCCTGTGAAGCAAATTAAGGGTTAATAAACTTTTTGATTGTTTTGACTACCTTGAGGGGTGCAGTTTTTAGGCTGGTGTCACTTTGGGGTATTTTCTGTCATACAGGCCCCTCAAAGTCACTTCAAATGTGATGTAGTCCCTACAAACAGGGATTTTTGTGTACTCACCATAAAATCCTTTTCTCCAAGCCAC